>NC_057395.1:52012886-52312886 GCF_019320065.1 Cervus canadensis
CCAACCCAAGTAAACCAAGTACAAAAAATATTCATATATAAAGTTGTTCACACGTAGGTCCTAGATTACCAGCTTCTGTGCAAAAAAAAGAAAATAAAGAAAATAGATTAACTAGTCTTTGAAACTAACCTTGTGCCTGGGTTTAAAACCTCCCTCGCACCCAAGCTGGCCCCACACGAATGTCAAATCACTCCAACATCCTCCCCTGCTCTGATGGAAAGAGGCACCTGGAGAACAAAGACTTCTTTAAAATGTCACTAAATGGACTCCCTTCCTCCTGTGGCCTCTCAGGGAAAAAGATGCAGGGGTCTCCTTCCTGTTTACCGCCCCCCCCTCCCCCCAGTCTTAGGGACTCCAGGAGCCCCTGGCAGTGGACTCAGCCTGAGCTCAACTATGTGTGCTGACATTAGCCAACCTCATGACACGTCCTGGTGCTCCACTCCCAGCGCCTCCTCTCCAGACAGGAGGCCTGGCCATCAAAGCCCGGCAGGGCCGGATCAGAAATGGCCCACACTGTCCCAAAGGCTGCACCTCAGCCCCAAGCCAGGGGTCTGGAGCCTGGAGCAGCACAACTCAGCTCTTCTCAGGTCACCAGGTCTTGGCGACTCCAGCGGCTGGGCCCCCTGCCCAGGCCCAGGATGGGGAAGGGGCAAGAACCTAAGAGCCCCACTTAGAGACAGAGCCAAGACAGGCAGGGAGAGGTTGGCACAGAGGAGCAAAGGTGGGCGTGCACTTGGTGGGCAGGGCTAGGAGCCTGGGTGGCAGGAGCAGAGAGTTAGGGGGTGGAGGCCTGATCCTACCTCTCCAAGCTTCCTAAGGACACCCTGAGGCTGAAACCCAGCTAACCATCCAAGTTAGATCTGTCTTCTAAAAAGGTAAACAGCAACAGCAGAAAAAGAAAGAAGAATCCCACAATATCTGCTCTTTTCCTTTTTTTAGAAAAAGACTCAAGCCAAAAAAAGAAAATTATCTTATTGCTCCAAACACTGGTTTTCTAGGAAATAACTGATATGTTAAGGAGAGAGACCTTGGAGGAAGGGAATGAGAGGCGAGGAGTGAAGGCTGTGAGGAAGATGGCAAGTGGTCTTAGCACCGCAGGGTCAGGGCAGAGGGGTTGTGGGGCCTGCGCCCCAGCCCTGCCCCTCGCCTTCATTCACTCTGGGGTCACCACCAGGCAGTGCCACAAAGGAGGCCAGGAGCCGTACAGAGAGTCAAATCTCCACCCAGCAACGGGCACGTTTCTCCTCCAGCTGTAAACAGGGTATTTCTTAAGTAAACATTGAATACACTCCCTCAGAAAGGCAGCCATGGGTGCACGAATCACAGCAGGTTAGGGGACAGAATTCCGCTCTTGACCCAGTGCCTCTGGATGAGAGGAGGCCGAGGTCTGCGGCCTTAGTCCCCATGCCCAGGAGGGGGTCAGATGGAGCTGGCCTTGAAGGCCTAGAAGAAAAAGACGTGCATTCTCCTGGCTGGAGGGAAGAGGCGGGGACCTGCTGGGGAGGAGGGCAGAATGCACACCTGTCCGCAGCACAGCTCTGAGGAAGGGACGGGGAGGTCGGGGGAAGCCATCCTCCAACGTGGCTATCTCTATATGGGAGTGAGTTTAAGTGACAGATGGGCACGGATAGGGAGACAGAAGCCATGTACTAAGCCAGACAGTCTGGCGGGGAGGGCAACGGAATAAGGCACTATGATCTGTCTTGTTGATTCCTCTCACTGAGGGAGAATGAAGCGGAGATCCTCCCTCCAAAGACTCTCCTTTCCACAGATCCCAGGAGAATAACTGACTGTTATTTTAAGGACTGGAAATTTCTAGAACTTGCACAGGACTAACAAATTGGTGGTGCTGAGATGATGTGCCCCAGGGCTGCTGCCAGGCCCGAGACCCAGGTGAAAAGGCAGGAAGAGACGAGGTGGCTGACCCCATCGGGAAGAGATGCAGAGTGGCTGAGGGACAGGCAGCCGCCTGGGCAGAGCCAGCCTTGACTTCGGGCTGCCTTCCACTGGCTGCTAGGTGCCCGAGGCAGACGAAGTGGAGACGGGGGAGGGGGAGAGACAGGCACTTGGGGCTAACAAGCTGGGCCTCAGGAGCCAGGGAAGGAGGACCTGCCACCAAGCAAGGATGGGCTGGGAGTCCTGCCAGACAAGGGTACGTGGATGCTGCTACCTGACAGAGGCTACCCACCTCGCCCAAAAGGTATGGCCACCTGGGACCTTACTCAGAGCTAAGACACCTGGGGAGGGTGGAAGGGAAGGATAAGCAAAAGGTAAATATCCTGTTAGACTTGAACCCTCACTAGGATTTCAGAGTGTGGGCTGTGGCCAGGGAGAGGTGGGGTTGCTGAGTCCAGGGACTGCTTCCCCACATGCTCGCTGACAGACAGCTGCCCCCAAGGGAGGGCAGGGAGGTGGGGCGGAGAAGGGCCATCGACTGCAATTAGGGGATGCGCTCTTCCAGCTGCAGCTCAGCATACACCCAGGTCGTCTGAGAAGTCAGAGAGGAGCAGAGCCAAGCGATGACAAAGGATTTCAGCTGAGGGAGGGGAGTGAGGGGCCTGGCCACCACCTGCTGCCTTGCCGGATCCTGCTAACCACAGCCAGCCATCTGCCCAGGAGGAGGAAGAAGCCTTGAGAAAAGGTGGAAAGAATGTGAGCAAACATACTGCTGAGTTTGCACAGCATCTGGGCTGATGCTGTGCTGGTCTCTTCCAAACTCCCAGGGTGGAAGGACTGTGGCTCTGGGGGGAAACCCCCCTTGGTCACATACCAACTTAAATGCCGTCCACATCTCCCCCTATCCACTCTATGCTGGTTTAGAGAAAACAACAACAAGGATAAACACAAAAGAATTCCTTTTCCCTTCCTTGCCTTGCTGTTCTGGGGTGAGAAGCCTGTGGAGCAGCTGAAGGGGCTTCCGGGTACGCGGGCAAGAGGAATAGCTCTCCTCCTGGTAAGGGGAGAGGACATGCCTCTTCAAAAGCACAAGAGGGAGGCTGCGAGAGCATCATCGGAGAGCTGAAGGAAGGCTACACAGACACTGGAGGTGGGGTCGGGAGTCACGGCCACCAAGCCCAGAGGCACCTGATGGCTGTGGTCCACCCGCTCGGCCAGGTCCATCCTTTCCCATCAGATACATTTACACTGAGGGTGGGCCCCTAACAGTAAGTCTCTGCAGGGAGGGAGATGACGCTTGGCATTGTCACCATAGACGACAGCACGGGGCCTGGCTCACAGCGCACACACTGCACTGTGAGGGGATAACAGCCTGTTTAGGACACCCTGTTCTCATGGCAATGGTCACAACTGGGTCTCAGGTGGCTCTGACACCCTGGACATCTGGCGGGCACATCTGGGAAGATGATGATCCTGGAAGCAGGAGGTGGTAGGTGCTGACTTCACAGGAGTGACAGAGGCCCGCGGAAGACCCTGCTGCATCCTAGGCAGAGGTTTGGCACGACATTTTTTCCCGGGGAATCATCGTCTGGGAGGAAGATCACTAACAGAAAGGTAGGTCTGTAGAGCTGGGGTGGGCTGGCTGCTCAATTACCGGGGAGTAAGAGATGGTCACCTTCTGGCCCTCCCCCATCAGAACCCCTGGTCACGAAGGGCAGGAGAGGGAAAGGATTCCCTCTGTAAGTCCTGGTGTGACTCTGGGTTTCCAACCGCTTACAGAAGACAATCTCCAAACGGGGATCTTCTTTCTTGAGTTCTCCTGGCCAAGCTTGGGTCTTTCCCTTCTAGGTGGTTCTTGGCCTCTGATCATCTCCAAGGCCCAAGGGCCAGCCAGGAGCAGCCCACCAGGGAGTCTAGCAGTTCCCGCACCTGGTGGGGAGGCAGCACAGAGGCCTCCTTCTGTCCTCAAGCCCCCTGATCCAGGAGAGGTCCCCAAATTCTCCATGGAGGGGCAGGCCTTCTCTGGGGAAGTGAGGAGTTATAAGCAGAACTAAGAGATGGGTAAAAGAAAGAAGACAGGGAAAATAAAGGACAAAAACAAAATAGCTCCCTAACCCCTTATAAAAATTAAAAATGAAATTTATACATATGCTTTGTCCATATTGAGTTTCTTTAAAGAAAGTGGTGCCTGTCCACAGCATAACTTCCTGCTCTTCTGAAGTCTTAATCGTTTAAATTAAAAAAAAAAAAAAAGAAGGGGGAGGGACAAAAAATAAAAAATAAAGCAAAAGTAAGAGAAGGGGGGAAACCCAAACGAAAGCTTCACATTGCTGGAGACCCGGCTGTCAGGAGATCACCAACCGGCCAAGCCACCACCTGTGCCCTCTGCTGAATTCTGTGCGAGACACGATGAGATTGTGGGTCCCGAGGGTCAACCTGAAAGACAGAAGGCAGGGAGAGTGGACGTGGGTCAGTGGGTGTGGGTGCCTCCAAGCTCCAGATGCCTCCCTAGGTGCCAAGCCCAACCCAGATGAATTCAGGAGTGTGCAGGGGCGGGGCGGGGCGGGGGAGCTGGTTTCACTCTCGGCAGTGAATCCAGCCTCACTACAGCCTCCAGGTCCCAGACTTGCTACCCCCACCTTTCCAGCTGTGATGCAGGCTAAGCACTGCACGTCAGGTCACCTCACTGCCTGAGGCTCCGGCTCCGGCTGGAAATCCATCTGAGGCCCTGGCTACAAATTTTGAGTCCCTCTCTCCTGGCTTCCCCACCCTGTCCAGAGAAGATGAACAGGATCCTAGTCATCTGTCCCCGAGCCATGGCAGCCAGAGTGCCTTCATCCCCCACTCACTCCCTCCCTTCTGTGACTAATCAGGCTGCCCTGAGCGTTCACAGCAACCCTCTCATCCCATTTCAGAGACAAGAGAAGTGAGGCTCAGGGCTCTGAGAACCTGCACTAGGCTACCCGCCCGTGTCATCAGGAAGGCCGGAGTCCCACAGGCAGCAGCAGTGTTCGTCTCCCAGCCAGCCGCTGGGCCCTGCGCTCAGGACACTGCCGTGCTTAGGAAGGAGGCTGGAGCCAGCACGGCGGCCCAGTCCACAGGCTCTGCCGCTTGACTGTGAGCAAATCGGAGTCCTCTGGTTCTTTGGTCTGGTCACTGCACCACATCACAGGTTATTATGAGGTCCAAATAAACTAATATGTGGCAAGCTTACAACGGTGCCTAGCTGTACTGTTACTAGCTATCTGGGAATGGCAAGACCAGTGGCCTATGCTTCAGGAACCGGTTCTAGTGGAGGCCTAGAATACAACAACCTGCAGAGATTATCTCTGGGCGGTCCCCACCCTGCCCAGCCCTACTCTCCCAGCCTGAGCCTGAACAGAGCTAAGCACAGCCTAAGCCTGGCAGGCGGGCCACCCAGTCAGTAGTGTTGCAACCCATGGTCTCATCAGTTTCTAAATGCCCATCTGAATGACTGAATCAGACCAGCCTTACCCAGGGTGCTTGAATCCCCCACTGGCTTCAAGGTTCCGTGAACTGCTGCAGGCTGACAACACGGTGTCCCCTCCCAGCCCCACCTCCTCCCCCCATTACCTGACATCTGTACACTCAGAGACACTGTAATCCTCAGGTCCCGGGGAGATGCCTGGCTAGTCCTCACTGGAGGCAGCAGGATATGGTGATATTGGACAATTTACTTCTCCAGGTCAGCCTTCCTTTCATCTTCTGCGAAATGGGGGCTCTTTTTTGAGATTTGAGTGGAATAATGACTGTGAAGTACCTGGCCTACGGCAGGACCCAACTCCTTGACAAGTCCATCCTCCCCTAGCCATTTGTCCCCAACCAGAAATTACGAATGTGTCAGGCTTAAGAGGCCACAGTCCTCAGCCACTGAGCCATCCTAACTCTCCAACTGGGCGAATCATGGCAAGGACACGCACTCCACTGGAAGAGTATGACAAAACCTTCTAGAAAGCAATTTGGCAACTTTTTCAGAGCTTCAAATGTATTTAGATCCTATAATTCCACTTCTGGAAATCTAGTTTAACTGAGTATACTAAATATGAAAAAGACTTTATGAATAAAGATGTCCACAGAAGCAGTATTTAAATTGAAGCAATAACTGCAAATCCAAAAATGAGAGATTGAAGCAAACGATCCATCTACTCGATGATATATTACAGAGGAAAGGAGAAAACTGTGTGGCATTCTGAACAAAGTGTGGCAGAAGCATTTCCATGGGTTAAGTGGGGAAAAAAAGGCTATGAAGTTCTGTGACATACAGTATGATCTTAACTATGTAAAAAATAAAAACCTCCAAGTATACGAAATCTAGCAAGAAAATACATCAAAATGTACTTGTCATGGGTGGATTTTCCTATTCCTCCTCTCTCCCTCTGTATTTTTAATACTGAGTACACATCACATTGTCACACTGTACTTTTTAATGGGAAAAACTATGTCCTTTGATGAATAAGAAAGGTCCCTGGGAAAGGTACCTAGAATAGTGAGGGATCCCAGAGCCCAGACCAGGCTCTTCTCTGGGCTCCTCCACACACAGTGGATGGTAGAGGATCTTCCACACCCTCAGATGAGAGACTAGACCATGCGACCGTTCCTCCACTGCACAAGGGAGGCGTGACCTGGGGTCCCTGTGCGGAGTCAAGCGAGAGTGGATGATAAAGGCACTGGAGAAGTATCTGATCTCGGAAGGAGAAGCTAGGACCTCTTAGCCCCAGCCTTCTTTTCTGCTGCTTCTGTTGCCCTGCCTATTAGTCCCCCCTCAACAAACCTCCACTGGTGGGTCTTGTATGCCAGTTTTTGACTTGGAAAAAATACAGCCATCACGAGCACATCCTGGGACGGTCCTGCAGCCATCCCCAAGTCTAGCTTCATTCAGCAGGCCGCGTGCCTTCTCCCTGCTGCTTCCAGTGAATGAAGCAGGGCAACCAGAAGATGGGGAGAGGGAAGGCCTGCGGTGAACCTCACCGTCTAAGACATCAAGTCCTTGTGAGATACAAGAAAGGCCTGGGAAGTGGTATGGTCATGCTGAGATAATCTTTGGAGTCACTGATGTCCTTTTCAACACTGCTTTCCTCCCTCCCCTGGCTGGACCCAAGCTGAGGACAAACTCAAATGGATGACTGTCAGTCACAACAGGAAGGTGGCCCATGGCAGCTGAAAAGCAGTGCCGGCAAGGAAATTCAGAAGCCAGAAGTCTCTTTTACATAATAAACTAGCAGAACAGAGTGTGCCTGAAGAAGGTCAAAACATGCGCCCAGCACTTTGTGAGAGTGCTGGAGACACCAGCGTAATGACTGCTGTAACCACTGGGTCCCTTGCCAGGACACGGCTGACATTTCCCACAGGCTCCTCCATACTCCCTCCAGCTTTGGCACTGGCCCTCCTTGTAGGACATCTCAGGACAACCCATAGGTCTGCCTGCTTCTGCCCAGGGGGCAGGGACAAGAAAAAGACGACCCTTTCTTCCATAGCGAGAACACTGGCTTTGCATTCTTCTCCATCTCCCATGAGAGAAGGTGCACCTTCCCCGGGCAGCCCATGGCTGAAACCTCCCTGGAAGAGAGCAAGGGTGGGGGTGGGGTTTCCTACAGCCTTGAGTAGGAAGGGCTCAGATCACAGGGTCTGAGGTATCGCAGCAGCAGGCCCTCCCGAACAATGAATGGTTTGGACCCCAGCCCAGGGGCCCCTTGGCATTCCTCCTAGCAGGTGCCACACCTCCGCTCCCTGACTGCCTGGTTCTCGGCTTCAGTCACGGCTTGCCTTGTCCGTTTCAATTGGAACACTGACTTCTGACCACAGCAGAGCCCTCCAAGTAGGCGAATCCATCCCTCTGAGCACAGTGAAGACGGGTGACATGGTTGGCCTGCAGGTGAGGTGCCATCGGCAGTGCACTCCCGTCTCCCACCTGCCCGATGAGCTCACCACTTGCCCCACAGCAGAGCAGCAGGACCAGCGCTCAGCCCCTCTTCTCCAGCCTCACAGCCCAGAGCCTTTCTACTACGAGCCTCCGTTTAGTGCTTTCCGAGCAGGCTCCGTCAGTGGCTCTAACAGCCCACATTTGAGATGTCTCCTGGGGGGAAGGTGCCCAGGAAGGTGATGGCAAATTCTTCTCTTTTTTATGTTAGCTCTAGAACTAAGTTCCCTCAGCACATCCGACTTCCTTATTTCTCTATAATGATCGTAAGAGCAATCATTTGGTCAGCACTGATTATGTACGAGGCATGTTCTATGACAGATAAATGTAGGCCACTTTCATAGGTAACAACTTAGTAAGGCTGTCAACTCTCTTACACTGCTTTCCACTCACTGGACACACATGTTTTACTTCTATTGCCTCCTCTCACTCAACCACCATACTACGTAGGAGCTGTTGTGGCCCCAGTTTCAGAGACAAGGAAATGAAAGTTCAGATAGAAGATGTGCATGGCTAATAAGTGGCGGAGAAAAGGGTTGAACCTAGGTCTGTCTCACTCCAAAGCTCCTGCTTTTATTACATGTAAAATCCCTCCCTAGAAAGACAAGAAGAGCTTAAGTAGAGTTTAAAACCCACTTAATCCCTTCACCTATAAACAGATGCACTCAGAAAAGGCTTGGCTGAAGTACCTCTGCATGGGTCTGGGGTCCAGAGCACAAAGGGGATATGGTGCCAATCAGGCAGTGAGCAGCCTTCTGGCAGGTTTCTTTGCCAGCCAAGCAGTGGTCTGGTCTGTCCAAGCAAGCCGAGGAACCAAACTGCTCCCACTAAGGCCATCAGCGGGCTGGAGAACAAAAGCTGGGGAAAGCAGAGGTGGGAGCAGGCAGTCATGGGGCTGGGGACAGAACGGGCTCACACAGCCAACTCCCTCCCCTAGGCCTCAGCTCACAGACTGGGAACAGCCGGGTGAGTAGACGATTACCCTTCATCCTAAAGGTATGGCCTTCCTCCTACAGTCAAAATGTCACTTCTTTGATGAGATGATAATGAAAAGTAAATGGGAATGGTTTAATTCAGCACTTTTACCGTAGCCATTTACATTATCCAAACCTCTTCTTCCTTCCTAACAAATGGGCAAGCTATTTGCCCTCTGGGGTCAGCTGTGAGGGGTGAGGATTTCCAGCAGTGGGGCATGGAGGGAGCTCTCTCCCTTATAGTTATCTTTCTCTCTATAACTCATCTGGAGTCAAAGCTTAACTGGGAACTTTCTATGTTTTCAAAACGGAGATTTAAGAATAAGGGCAGGCAGGGTGGTGGTGGAGGTGGAAGGGTAGCTTTCCATGGCCATGCCTTTGCCCCAAGGGCAGCCAGATGGTCGCAAAGGTATCCTCAGCACCTTTCAACCTGCTCAGGCCTAAAGGTGGATTTTTGAAGTCCAGGGACCTAGAAATCTGAAACACAAGAGTCCTTGCTCTGTGCTGCTAAGGTGAGCGGGGAACACTGAGCCACAGTCCTCACAATACTTTACAGACACATCTATCCATGAAAAAGGCTCTCCTTACAGATGTGGGATTTTAGTCTCAAGAGGGTCCATATCAAGTTGTAGAAGGTTAAATGGTTGGTAAAGGGTGGTTGTTGTTCAGTTGCTCAGTTGTGTCCAACTCTTTGCGACCCCATGGACAGCAGCACGCCAGGCTTCCCTGTCCTCCACCATTCCCAGAGTTTGATCAAACTCATGTCCATCGAGTTGGTGAGGCCATCCAACCATCTCATCCTGTTGTCCCCTTCTCCTCCTCCCTTTAATCTTTCCCAGCATCAGGGTCTTTTCCAATGAGTTAGCTCTTCCATCAGGTGGCTCAAGTGTTGGAGCTTCAGTTTCAGCATCAGTCCTTGCAATGAATACTCAGAGTTGATTTCCTTCAAGGTTGACTGGTTTGATCTTCTTGCTGTCTAAGGGACTCTCAAGAGTCTTCTCCAGCACCACAGTTCGAAGGCATCAATTCTTCGGTGCTCAGTCTTTATTAAGACGTGACTCCTGGAAAATCACAGCTTTGACTATATGGACCTTTGTAGGCAAAGTAATGTCTCTGCATTTTAATATGCTGTCTAGGTTTGCAATTGTATTTCTTCCAAGGGACAAGTGTCTTTTAATTTCATGGCTGCAGTCACTGTCCACAGTGATTCTGGAGCCCAAGAAAATAAAGTCTGTCACTGCTTTCATTTTTTCTCCATCTACTTACCATGAAGTGATGGGACCGGATGCTGTGATCTTCATTTTTTGAATGTTGAGTTTTAAGCCAGCTTTTTCACTCTTCTCTTTCACTTTCATCAAGAGGCTCTTTAGTTCCTCTTCGCTTTCTGCCAGAAGGGTGGTGTCATCTGCCTATCTAAGGTTATTGATATTTCTTCTGGCAATTTTGATTCTAGCTTGTGCTTCATTCATCCAGCCCAGCATTTCGCATGATGTACTCTGCATATAGTTAATAAGCAGGGTGACAATATACAGCCTTGACATACTCCTTTCTGATTTCTGAACCAGTGTGTTGTTACATGCCCAGTCCTAATTGTTTTTTCTTGACCTGCATACAGGCTTTGCAGGAGGCAGGTAAGGTGGTCTCGTATTCCCATCTTTTTAAGAATTTTTCACAGTTGGTTGTGATCTACATAGTCAAAGGCTTAATGTAGTCAATGAAGCAGAAATAGATGTTTTTTCTGGAATTCTCTAGCTTTTTCTATGATCCAATAGATGTTGGCAATTTGATCTCTGGTTCCTCTGCCTTTTCTAAATCCATCTGCAAGTTCTCGGTTCACGTACTATTGAAGCCTAGCCTGAAGGATTGTGAGCACTCTGCTAGCATGTGAAGTGAGTGCGATTGTGCAGTAGTTTGAGCATTCTTTGGCATTGCCCTTCTTTGGGATTGGAAAGAAAACTGACCTTTTCCAGTTCTGTGGCCAATGCTGAGCTTTCCAAAACTTGCTGGCATATTGAGTGTAGCACTTTAACAGAATCACCTTTTAGGATTTGAAATAAAATCCAAAAAGATGTAAAGGGTTGACTGGGATTCAAATTGAAACTCTGGTTCTCTCTATTCCTCTCTGCCTCTCATGTATTGATCAGAAAATAGCCACCTGATTGGCATACTCAAATTGTGGTGTCACTGGGTGGGAAGCCAAGAATTCACCCAACGTCCTAGCTGGTGGTCTTGAGACTGCAGTTAATGATGCTTGCGAAAAAACTAGACATCGTGCAAGGCCTGATATACAAAGCTTCCTTTTGTTCAGGCAAAGGACCATGTAGGAGTTATCCCCATTTTATGGATGAGCACATCGAGGCTCAGGTTATTCATTTCCAACATATCATTCTGGGGAAGCTCAGAGGCAATGTAATCTCAGGGTCAGAGAGGGCTAGCCTCTCGTTCTAAGCAGGATTAGCTTCAAAATGAGTTATTTTCATTTGTTTTATATATTAGACAGCTGGCTTTTCATTAAAGATATCAACATGCCAGCCCTGGCTGGGGCAGGGGGGAGTGGGGAGGGGGATTATAGGGAACTGTCAGCGGCTCAGGGACTACTGTCTAATCGGTCAGAGGGACTGAGGCCAGGGAGCCAAGCTTTCTGGCGTATCACTTCTCTAAGGCTCGGCTAAGCCAATACTGGTGTTCAGCGTAGGGCAAAACCAGGGACGGCTGTGCTGTGGACACCTCACAGCTCAGTATACGAGGTCCTATCGTCAGGGTAAAAGAAAATGGAGCAGACACTACAAATGGGAAAATGATGTCTCCAGGTATCCAGAAAGGGCACGGTGTCAAGGAAAGGGAAAGTGCAGAGAGCACAGAAGCTTCCCCAGCAGGAGCTTCACAGCAGCTTCAGACAACCTGGGGCTGTGGTCTGAGTCCTGCCCAGGGGACCAAACGAGGCAGAAGCCCAGGAGCAGGTCCCCACCATGGCAGGAGCACCATTCAAGGAGCACAGGTTACAGAATGGCACAGTCAGTGCTCTGTCCAGGGCCTGGGTTTTAGAGTAGGAAGATTTAAAGCTTACACCCCAGCTCAGTCAAGCCTCAGTTTTCTCAGCTTACAATGTGGAAACGTCTATTTTGCAGGTGTGAAGCCCAGTGATGGGCTCAGTGAGACACACAGGAGATACCTGATCAAGCTTCAAAGACATCCCCCAAACCAACACCTCTTATCCACTCAGGCAAAAACTCCAGACAAGATGAACTGGCTTCGTGTCAGTCTTCTCTGGAGGCGACAGCGTCCATCCTGCTTTGAGGATCCATCTTCCTTTGGGCCTCAAGAACTGTGGGTCTGGTTGCACCGCTCCCTTCCCTGCCCCTTGCTGTCAGCTCAGATGGCGCACGCCTCCTCCGGGAAGTATTCCCAGGGGCCCAGCCACCTCAGGGACTCTTTTCTGTTCTCTGGTGAGCAGGCACAGGATGACCAGAGACCCACCCCCCGCAACTAACCATGCTCCACATCTTCTCATCACCCCCTAACAACAAGCTTCCTGGGGGACAGGGACAGTGCTTCCCTGGAGTCTCTCAGGTTGCCAAGTGCAGAAGGAGCTGGAATACTGTGTGATTGA
Source organism: Cervus canadensis (assembly GCF_019320065.1). Taxonomy (NCBI): domain Eukaryota; kingdom Metazoa; phylum Chordata; class Mammalia; order Artiodactyla; family Cervidae; genus Cervus; species Cervus canadensis. The sequence goes on from NC_057395.1 coordinate 52,025,305, forward strand.
TAGGAACTGGGAGTTAGCACATGGCAATAAAAAATTAATTTACGAACTTCATGGAATCATTCATTCAACACGACAGGAGCTTAACATAAAAATACGGCTTTGAAACCCCTGCCTTCGGTTGAGTTCCAACTGAACAGCCAACAAGCCAGGTGCAAAGACGGACACTCACCCCACCCCAGGAGGCTGGCCACCTCTCCAGACTCCAGTGGCTGCAAAGGGACAAGTTGGGGTTTTGCTAGTGCTGTTTTTCTCTCATGCTACACTGTGTTCCCCCAGCCTGGTACCCCCACACCCTTAGAACCAAGGGAGAGAAATGGGCACACGGGGAGGAAGGGTTTTCCTGACACAACAACAGCCTATCAGTGACGGAACCAGGAGGCTCCTCTACGACTACCCCTCTTACTGACTTCGCCACAGAACACCAGCTCTCACGGGGAAGAAGACAGTCCACAGTCTGCACACCAGTCTGCTTCAACTGAGAGGGAGCTTGAAACCTGGCTCTGGCTAGCTGGAGCAGCCTGGCTTCAGAGAATGTCCCCAGTCTAAGTCAGTCACGGTAAAAAGTTAATGAGTAGGACTGGAAGACTTGGATTTGGCCTCAACTCTGCAGACTTCCCAGATCTTAAAGTCCCACTGTAGCCTCCTTACAGGCCCAGCCATTTGCCAAAAAATGTCCAACAAGTCCCCTTAGCTGACAAGTGGCTCAAGAGGCAGTGGATTCATACCTAGCGCCTCCCAATCTCCACGCTGGGAGGACATGGACTGTGGAAACAGGCGGTGGGACAGGGCAGCCCCGTGAGGAACTGAGCAGCAGCCCCTGTGCAGCCAGAGGTCTTCGCTTTGCCTGAGAAACCATCCCTCCCATTTTCACATCCTCCTCACCTACTGATGCACATCCAGTGCAAGTGCCCCGTGAGTTCTCTGAAAGGCAGGCTGCCACCCAGGCTGGGACAGCACAGACACGACCGGAGGAAATGTACCCCCATGCGGCGGTCTATCGAGACGCTGACCCGCCTGGTGGCGAGAGCACAGGCGGGGAACCTGGCTCCCAGCCTCATCAAGCTCCCCCTACTCTTCTCTCGGGACCCAGTTTCTCCATGCGCCGAGGGGCTTGGGACCAGCGGTCCTTCTAACCTCGAGGATGGGCAGAAACCCTCCTGAAGGCACAGGACACGTCTCAATGTGTGTGAGTCACATGAGTTTTTCCAGGGAAATATCCTCAACATTCAGAGTCTGAGGAGTCCGGGACCCAAGGAGTACTGAGAACCAAGATGAGCTTTATAGGCCCCATCTCCAGTGAGGAAACCTTCCAGCTAGAAGGCAGCATGGGGGTGTCTCAGGCAAAGGAGGATGGGGCACTGTGCCCTGGGGGTCAGGGTAGGAGGGTGACTCCAGCTCCTGCACCGGGGCCCTTCCACACAGAGCAGTGGGATGTGAGGCCCGTCTCCTACAGGCTTACAAGTGGAACCCAAGATGCCCTTAAAGTGGACAAATGTCACTAAGAGGAGGTGGGCTCTATGCATGTCAGCTGAGCCCAAGCTGGGCCCCATGCAGCACAACAAGGGCACATGCTCTCACGGCAGCAAGTGGCAGGCCCCGTATACAGCAGGGCACAGCTACGGAGAGACAGGGAGTAAGCAGAGCTTAAAACCAGGATGGTGTGTGCATGCAAACACAAGGCAGCTTTATCTCAAGAACGTCCCAAGTTCAGTCAGGGCAGCCACCAGTACCACGCCAACTGCAGCAGGAGGGGCCCGTGAGGCTCCTAGATAGAGGAGGCTCGGTCCCATCACAGCAGTGACTGTGGTGTCACACCGCTGACCTGCTCAGTACTGTCTTACACCTTCTCATTCCCTCAAGTATGCTGCTAGTATCTAAAAGTTTGCCAAATGCATGAAAAGAAGAACCACCGGGCAAGATCTAAGATTCTGTGGTTTGGAGGTCTCTGGGGATCTGTGTGCTGAGTCACCCACCTGGGTCTGAGGACGCAGATCCAATTAAACCTGGTCTTTTTGGCCTGGAGAAGTCACTGGGCTGTCAGGGTCTGGGGGTTGGGGATTTTCCTAAACCAGCTCAGGTGGTGAACAGGTCCAGGTGGAACTCATTCAAGACAAACTAAAGGGGAACTTTTTGTTTGCAGAAACAGCCCTGGTAATTGGCAGTCAGCTAGGGAGATACCCTAATTCCGCCCCCCTCAACTTATTAAATAAGTGTGAGGATGAAATGAAAGCTGCCGACAGCCTCAATTGGCCCCTAAAGAGACTGGGGTTCAGCTGTGGCTGCTGTGATTAGCAGAGAAAGGGCTCAGGGGAGAGGGTGGGCTCCCAGCAGAGTTCTCCTCGCCTCTTGGGCCCTTAGCCAGGAGGAAGATGTCCAAGGAGCTGTCAGAGCTAAAGGGGAGAGGAGGCTCCACCATATGGGGATGGAACAATTTGTGGTTGTGAACGGCACAGCTCCAACAAGGTCATACCCAGAGTGGTCTGGGCCAAAGGAGACCGTGTGGACTCTGGTTACAGCAAGAAGTCTGAAGCCCAGTGTGTCGAGGGGAACTCACGAGGGGCACTTGCTAAAGGCTTGGCACTCTCTCAGGGAAAAGAAGGGCACTGCAAATTGTTAGTGAGAAATGAAGCAAAAACGAATGATTAGCCTAAGAGATTTGGCAAAACCAAACAGAACGAGGAACTATACAGAGGCAGCCACCACTTACTGAACTCCTGCTGTGAGCGAGGAACTGCACTGGGCACTTTATGTTTCTTGTGCATTTAGTCCTCCCAACAGTACACAGTAAGCGTCAGTATTAAACGGGCATCATTTAGTGGATAAGGAAATGGGGGCCCAGAGAAGTTAGGTGACTTGCCCAAAGCACTCCACTGACGAGAGGCAGAGCTGTGATTCAAACCTAGGTGTATGAGCACATCAGATTCAAAAGCAAGAACGGGAGCACAGGGTCTCTACTCGCAGGGCAGGCCTCGTACCTTCTGAAGACAGGCACTTCTGGGTGCAGCATCCCATCTCCCTCTCTATCGCTGCTCAGACTCGTCTGTCAAAACCCGAGCACCGCCCACCACTGCCACCTCTTCTGCAGGATGAAGTTCACTCTCCTTAGACCAACATCCAAGGCTCTTGGCAAACTGGCATTACTTTCCTCTCCAACTGGAGCCTCTGCGTGGACCAGCCCAAAGATCTGCCCCCTCCACAGATCCCCAGTGTTCCGTCTTTGCTCACACTCCTGTTCAGAAGACTTTGTCTGCTCTCCTTTCTCCGCTCTCCTTTCTCCAAGGGCCATCTGAAGTCACACATCCTCCTGCTGCTACTACTTCTTCAACAAAAAGCCAGCACATGGTCCTCCGAGTTCCTGGGAGCACTGAGACACCACTGTGTTGACAGATCTTTGGAAGCCCGATGGAAAAGGGCATGGATGCCCGAGCTGTAGCCTGGAGCTGGCGGGCACTAGCCATGTGCCCTGTGGGAGCAGGGTGGACACAGTACCTAGGGAAGCCACCCATGTGAGGATTTAACAAGACAGTAAATTGGGAGGGGATGAATCTGGCAAACAGCCTGTGCTCAGTAAGTTTAGGTGAGAGGAGGCGCTCCCTGGCACCTCCCCCACCACGCCTGACAGATGATAAAGGTTCCAGGCTGCAGCAGGCCTGATGCTATACAGAAACAAACAAAGTGCATACAAGACCACCAGCAAGCTGCAAAATCTCTTCTTAAGCATTTGCTAAACAAATGCAAAAAAGGACCCAGGCTCTCTTGGGTTCCAGAAAGAAGATCTGTGGAAGGCAGGTGGGGCCATTCTCCACCCCAAGGCCTATACAGAGTTCAAACCAAGGTGTGACAGGATGGCCGAAGGGCTGAACTTAAGGGAAGGGCTACCCCTCTGCTTCTGGTATTTGCGCTTAGAAACCTGAAGGCAACAGACTACAGACCTTCTCTCCTCACCTCCTTCCTCAGTATTCCTTTCCTTAACCCTCAATACAAAGTATTTCCCAATTTACAAATCGGGTGGCTCTCAAAATCAATTTCATAGCCAACAATCATGATTCCGATGTGTAACTGTTTAAAAAAAACCAAAAGTGATGCCAGAGCTAGAAAGATGCTCTTTGTCAGAACAACCGGCCTACCCAGGGGACAGACACTGGACAAGTTTTCACCTCTAAAAAGCAAAAGTAAATACAAAAACAAAATGCAATGTTCTTCAGACATAATTACAGCAGAGTGAAAATGCAAATAAAGACCCAGAAGAGCTAGACCCATCAGTCAACTAATCAGAAGCTGATTACAAAGAGGAAGAACACAATACAGCAAGACTCAGCCATCAAATAAGGGCTGTGAAGGCGGCCCTGGGTCTATGGAGGTCACCTTGAGCCCAAGAAGCTATTTCATTTTCAGTGTTTTTTTTGGTGGGGGCTGGAGAGGGAGACAAGAATCTGCATACATTCTGAGATACTTCTCTGTTACTCTATTATGCATGCCAAGAGCTGGTATGAGAGAACAGCAGGACTCAACAGCTGTGGAGTACCTACTGTATGCCCAGCACCCCTAGGCTAGTTTTACATGAACTTTTCAATTTACTCCTCCTGAAAAACCTGTGGGCAAGTGCTGGCAACCTCACTTTTTAAGTGAGGACTCCCAGGCTCCGATATCTAATTTTCATCTCCACAGCCCATGCCAGGCACACAGCAGGTGCTTAATACATGCGTGTGGAACAAGTAAGTAAAATTTCCTAGTCTGGTTCGAAGCTGTGTCGAAGATACCATTCAAGAGACAGAAGCCCGTCTCCAATCCCATCACTTCTCCCTTTCCTGTGCCTGCTGGCTCTCAACTTCCCCTTCCTCTTCTAAGAGCGACCTTCTGTCCCACCACAGTGGCCTCACAGGATCTGTTATTCCCCTGAAGGACTCTCGCTCACTGTTACTAAGGCGTTAGAAGCCCATTTTCCCAGGGTCTGGGAAGCCTAAGAAGTTGTTACTTTCTTCCCCCCAGCCCACAGAAGGCCACAGGGCCTCACCTCAGTCTCAAGACACACACACAAGGAAGAAACTATGCAAGACTCTGGAGTCCCCTTCCTAGGACCACACCCGACGTGGAGCTTGGAACAGGCCGGGGCTGAGGCAGGAGGGGAAGAGGGCTGGGCCGAGGGGTCCTTCCATACTACTAGTTTTCCGGATGAGGCATCCAGGACCCCCTGTGTGTGACCTGTCCAAAGCCCCACGCTAGTCAGTATATTACATGGAGCCCGGATTAGAACCCGGCAGCCCCTCCTAGTTCTCAGGCCTTCATCCAAGCTTCCTGCAGGGCCATGGCAGCGGCGGGCAGGCGGGCGGGCGGGGAGGAGCAGCGAGGTGTCACAGCATAGATTCTGGATCTGTTAAGTAGAAAACTTCTTACCCCCAACACTCTCAGTTCCTTCCACTGAACTCTACCCGGGCCGTGCAGAATGAGGCTGCGGATTCTGAAGACACACCTGGGTCTGCCTATGCTGTTACTACTGTAACGGCATTTCATCTCATCTCAATAAAATTCTAAGAGTAGGTGGGAAACTGGAGTTCTGGGGACTGCTGTCTTCCTGCTATAGGACTTCCAAACACTGGGCTGGATTGATGTGCTTCCGAGGGCTCTCTGTGATACACCAAGCCCCGAGATGCTCAGGGTGGGGGTAGGGAGGATGACCTCTGGATCACGTCAGTGGTGACATCTGGATTTCAGGTTAGGCAACTGGCCTAAACTCCCAAGCAAATTTTTTTTTTTTTTGCGGGGGGAAGGTAAAAGTCACCCTGTTGTTTGGTCTTGGGTGTGGTATATTCACACTCATTTCTGCTGTCCCATGCAAACCAACGATTCCATCCAAACATTCATCACATCCAAGCCTGCAATCTGGTTACTAACAACAAATGAGTCTTTGGTTGTGACTTCCAGCTCTCCTTACGTCTGGTACAAGGCTGGGCTGGACTGGACAGGCCAAGCATTCTGCCAAGATCTGACAGCCCTCCCCTCTTTCTGCCCATGCCTTAGCTCTGCCCTAGACTGGAACTCTCCGGGAGGACATGTCTTAGACATGTCTGAAAAAAGCAGAAAGGAAAAACACAAAAGGGTGCTGTACACGATATTTAAGAGCTTCCTTTTTGCAAATCAATGGAAGTAAACACAGAATGAGTCAACTGGCTCACATCATCTGTGACTCTTCCATTGGAACAGAAGGTTAATACCCAAATCCAACATGATATACCATATACCCCGCCTGTTTTCCACTACTTCTCCAGGCCCAGTTCTCAGAATGACGAAAAGTCAAGGTTATCTACCATTCATAAGATTACCTGCCCAGGCCCCACATCTGGCTCCTGTGTGCAGTCTGGGAAAACAGAAGCATTTTCATCTTCCTCATTATGCCCTAAGGTGTGCCTGGGTGGCTCTAATCCATTCCTCCCGAGTCCCCAGACATCACTTTCTTTTACAAAGAAACAAAATACAGAATTCTGACATGTGTACGATGCAGGCTGAGTTATAGCTTTCCCCTGGCACCTCTAACTGAAAGCGAAATTCCTTTAAAGTTAGGAAATTCATTGCAGTATTTTATGGTATTGATTTATTTTAAACTCAGCTGGCAGTTTTAAGGCCTGCCATGCCTCTGAATCCTAGAAATGCTGGAGGAGGTCTCCATTTCCTTTGATTCTGTAAAATCACAGAAGACTCACTAGCGGAAATGAAAAGAGGGGCTGAGAGCTTATATGTTACTGCCCTAATTTATCAAGATAAACCTTGGGCATTCTCTCCAGGCCCTGGTCTCGAATGCCCCTCCAGTTGGGGATTTCACTACAACAGTCCTCTCTCCCCTCACCAGCCAAGTTCCTATACTCAACAAGGCCACTGTATGCCAGGGCGAGTTTCAGACAAACCCTGAGATGTGATCACCTCACTTACCACCTGGCTTACAAAGCGCCCCTAAACCTACCTTCAAGAACCAGCCCAAAGCACCACCTTCTCCAGCAAGTTTTCCCTCCACTCTCTGCAGGCTTCCTCTATTTCTCCCCAGCCATGCCTACTACAATTAAGTGTTCTCAAGTCCGTGGCTAACTTGGGAGTCTTAGAGGATAACACTGGGGTTTGCGCTATCAAGACCATTGCTAGGCAAGTGTCTGCCATAAGAGGGCTCTTGCTCACCAATCTGACTTGGCCTCAGAATCACTCAACACAGGGCTGCAGACAGCTGTATCAACAACAGGGACGAAATCATGGAAGCCCTCCACTCCGGTCAGTAAATGAGCTGGACGATGGGTCAGGGAGAAACCCAGCAACCCCTGCCACTTAGCTTTAGATCCTCATCAACCTTTAGCTAAGCTCACTTAGAATGGGCTTCCTCCAGGCTCCGGGGATCAGAGACAACAGGCTGCCTGTGAGTCACGTCAGAGCCTTTCCTTGTCCTGGTGTGTAGATCGCCCCATCAGCACCCCCGTGGTGCCAGTGCTTTCCTGCTGCCCCAACCTGGGGCGTGCTTTGGGTCCCCTGCTTTCCAATTTTAACCTCTGTCTGCTTGTGTGGCTTCTGCCTACCGTTGCCTGGCCCCTGGTTACATGGGCGCCTCACCATCCCAGTCTTGCCTCGCCTACCCATGTTTGAGGCTGTGTCAGTGTGACGTAAGAGGAATCAACACGCAGGTGATCTCACCCGAAGGAGAAGGTGGCCCTGCTGCAGAGCGCTGTGCCAAGACTGTCAGACTACGAAGGACGCCCACGGGCAGCACTGACATTAATACCTGGGGGCCTCTCGTGTGGCGCTAACAGGAGGGGGACCCAGCATCTGCCTCAAAATATAAACGCATTAAAGCTGCTTTTAAAGAGGCTCTAGGAGGCAGGATCGAACAGTGGAATTTCCAATCAGGTTTCAAATCCTGACTCTCAGAACTGTAGTGAATTCTCAGCTTCCTCATCTGCAGAATGATGGCAGAGAACAGAAGAGTTGCCCAGATGATGTGATAAATGAGATACTGTACGTAAAGTGCTTAATTCAGGGCTGGAGATAAAAGGATGGGGCCTCTGCCCTGCACAAGTCAGAAGGTCCCTGAAAAACAGGTTTTATAATCAGGAGCTGCTATTGCTGGGGGAGTATCTGTGTCCCTGGGGTAAGAGGAAATGGGAGTTGAAAGGACCTCAACCATCAGGAGCTTGGCTCACAGCTGGAGGATTATAAGAGCTATTTTGATTTGCCCAAAGAGATGCTGCCTAGCCTAGGAGGAGCCAAGGATGCCAGGGAGGAGGAGAATGTGAGCAACAACAGCCCTGGGGCAGGCCTGTCCCCTCATGGATGCTTTGATGTCCTGCAGAGCTTCCAGGGACAGATTATCCTTGGGGGCAACCAATCCCGTTATGTAACAGACAGCTCAGCTTCCTCATGCTGATACAGCAGGAGCAACAGACAGAGAGGGCAACAGCGGGGGCAAAAGCTGGCACCCAGGGAGCAGCCTGGCCTTACTACTACCAGTCTTCCCCAACTGAAACTCCCAGGAAACACCAGTAGAGAGACCCAGAAGCAAGGGACAGCCTGCGCACTGCATACTGGCGGTACCTGGAGCTACCGGGTCTTCAGTGAACACCGAGCTTTGCGTTCCTGGGGAAAAGAAGCAAACCCAACACCCCTCTGCCCTCACAGCTCTGCAAAGTCTGGTGAGGCAGGGCAGACCAAGACTGGGGCCTCCACTGATAGACAGGGACGCAGAAGATCAGCGGTTCCAGTTCTGCTTGGATCTAAGGTTAACAGTCACTGTCTAAATACCCTTGCCTCCATCTCTCTACTTTAACTAAAGCTTCCATTCTTTCCAAGGACCTAATCATCTACTTCAACTTCCCGGTGGCTCAGATGTTAACGCGTCTGCCTACAATTCGAGAGACCCAGGTTCGATCCCTGGGTCGGGAAGATCCCCTGGAGAAGGAAATGGCAACCCACTCCAGTATTCTTGCCTGCAGAATCCCATGGACGGAGGAGCGTGGTAGGCTACAGTCCATGGGGTCGCAAAGAGTCGGTCACGACTGAGCAACTTTCTCTTTCAATCATCTACTTCAGGGTGAGGTTGGCACTTTCCTCTTCTATTCCTCCCATCTTCTCTCAGGGCTGTTCAAGATTCTCCCAGACACTAAAAGGGACGAGCCTCTGGGGTATGAGAATCAAACTTCCGACCTTGGCCTCTTCAGTGGTTGCACTGACGGAGAAACCTTCCTTGCTCACTGTCCTCTGGGCTGCCCAGCTGTTTACCGGCACACTCCAAACTTTCTCAGAGTAGAAGAAACCACCTCCCAACTGGAAACTGACTAAGTGCCAGGCACCTCAGGACCAGGTTACTCATCTCCGGATGTGTGGTGCTGGGGAGGCAGAAGTGCAATCTACATGATGCTCAGTTTGTTGAATTTTGAAAACATTTGAGATTTATACACAATTCCATGAGGCAATACACATTGGCTAAAGCTATGGATTTAGACCTAGGTTCAAATCTAGGCGGAGAAGGAAATGGCAACCCACTCCAGTATTCTTGCCAGGAAAATCCCATGGACTAAGGATCCTGGTAGGCTACAGTCCATGGGGTCGCAAAGAGTCAGACACAACTGAGTGACTTCACTTCACTTCAAATCTAGGCTTTGACCTTTACAAGCTCTGTGGGCTTCAAGAAGTTACTTGAAAAGAAGTAAATGAAATAATGGTCATAAAGCACCTAGCCCAGGGATGGTCATTAATTATCATCATCTTTGGCACTGTTACCCTCCATCAGAGCCTGAGCCTTCTAGACTCAGGAAGCGACGCTCTGAGTGGAGGTCTCACACCCCCAGAAGCTAAGTCTCGTCCACGGTCTCCTCCTGCCTCTTCCCACAGCGAGGGCAGTCCTGTGAGAGAAAGGCCTGTCAATTCCTGGGTTAGTTCTGATGGCTGGGTCAGGAAGTTGCTCTCGGGTGCAGTGTGGACACTAATCTAGTCTTGGGTTCTCAACCACGCACTTAAAAGCTTTTAAAAGCTTACAGCCCCACTCCTACCCTCGGACTCTGTTTTGAAGACTCTGTCATTTAAAATAAACCACGTTAAATACCACCCCCCCATTTTAAAGTATTTAGTCTTATTTTTTATGAACTTGATACCTATAAGGTGACACAATTTGGGTTTAATTACAGCCAAGAGGAAGCAAATAATCTGAATGGGTTTCTACAGCTTCAGTGTAAGCACGTGCTGCTGCCTGTGAGATGAGCAGAAAAAGCTTTTGAATCTCCAGCTAAGGGGCTCAACTAGAGCACCGTGTTAAAAAACCTCAAATTCATAAAACAGAAACGAAACCTGAAGCCCAGGTCAAGCGGCCAACCGGATACCCAGCATGGTGGCCCAGAGCCACATCTTAGGACTTCAGGCCAGTGAAAAATCCATCATTTATTATTTCAACATTATTCTTCTCAGGTGGCACTAGTGGTAAAGAACCCACCTGCCAATGCCCAAGATGTCAGAGACCCAGGTTCAATCCCCGGGTGGGGATGATCCCCTGGAGGAGGAAATGGGCAATCCGTCCCAGTATTCTTGCCTGGAGAATCCCATGGACAGAGGAGCCTGGCGGACTATAGTCCACGGGGTTACAAAGAGTAGGACATGACTGAAAAGACTTAGCATGCGCACACATTACTTTAAGAAATTAGGCTCAATTTCTTTCTGTTGTGGAGCAGCTACCAAGATAGCATATGGTACAAAGAACATTTTCTATGACCCCCTCAGATCTACCAACATCTGAGTTCCTTCTTCAGGCCTGAACTGCCCACTCCACATTACATCATTCAAGGCTCTGGCTTCAAAAGGCCCTAGTAACTGAGGTCTGTGTATCAGACAGCAAACGGCCGTGAATGCAGAGTCCCTTATCCCTCAACATGCTCCCTGGCAACATGTGGGCGGTAGCACCTGGGACATTAGTTTGGCTGGCTTCCTGCTTTGGGTAAGGCTTTTGGCTGGCTGCTAAGGACCATTAGGCATTATTAAATATCTTCAAAAAGTGACAAATAAGGGAGTAGTAGGACCCATCATTGAATAACCTTAAAAAAAATTTTTTTTTTAATTAAAAAATAGATATATTTTTCTGGAACAAGCTATTGGACAGAGTTGCCTTGACTATAGCTTTGCTTCAAAAAAGAAAGCTATTTATTTGGTAATCCTCAGAAGCAAGGCAACTAAAGACCACTGTCTTCAGAGACAAGACAAGGCTTCCACCTCAAGCCCAAGTTTGTATATAAAACTCTACCGTTTAGTATTTCATTTAGACAGTTTATACAAGGCACTTTCACAGCCTCTTGCAATTCCCCCAACAGCCTCACTCAGATAAATGTGATTTCACAGACAATAAAACCCACAGAGGTAAAATGACTTGCCTGAGGTCACACAGCCTAAAAAGCACCAATGGGACTCAATTCTAGACAGTCCACGAGGCAACACTCCTCTAAGAGGAATCCCGTGTTTCCAACCCAAAGTGCATTTCCATTCAAGGTTTGCAAAAAACTAAAACCATTTAGCCCCAATTTAAACATTACTCTGAAATCTACAGTCCTAGATGGCTGAGGCATTCTTTCATCATGCTGATACTGGGGACAACTGGGTTTCCTTTATGCAGCTAGAATGTGATCCATGACCACAGGTTTGGTAAGAAAGCTGGCCAGCAATCAGGTCACACAAGTTCTGCCCATTCATTTGGGACTTTTGAATAATTCCTTCTAGGTCCCTCCTACTTCTCAGCTCCCCATCATGGTTAACAGGAAGAGGCACCAAAATGTGGTCTGCTGCTTGGCAATACACGAAGACAAAACTTTGTCAGTTATCTCTTTTTCACTTTCATTCTCCTATAAGTGTATGGTGAAGTTTTCCAGAAGTTATGTGATGAGTGATGTAGCACCAGGGTACACAGTGGAAGCAAATGAGAATTCATTTGACTATCAAAGCAGATGCTAATTTGCAAAAATATAAAACAATGCCACCCTACTGACTAAACATGGGCTTTCCCCAGTGGCTCAGCGATAAAGAATCCGCCTGTAATGCAGGAGATGCGGGTTCAATCCCTGGGTTGGGAAGATCCTCTGAAGAAAGAAATGGCAACCCACTCCAGTATTCTCGCCTGGAAAATCCCATGAACAGAGGAGCCTGGTGGGCTACAGTCCATGGGGTCACCAAAGTTGGACAGAATTTAGCAACTGAACAACTCACTAAATATGTTTTTGGAAAGTTTTCATAAATTATGTATGATAGCATGTAGCTAAATTATTCATTTAAAAGAAACATTTAAAACATCCTTGACCATCTCCACAGTTGTACCTCTAGACCATTCTCTCCCCTGAACTTCAGACTCCTCCACCTGCCTACTCAACTTCTGTACTTGGTTTCTGAACAGGCATTCCAAACATTCAGATGACCAAGACCTAAATTCCTCCAGTCAAACCTGTTCTTCCCCATCTCATTTGATCCTCTCTATCCTTCCAATGGTTTAGAAAGCCAAGAAATTGGAGTCATCCTTAATTCCTTTCTCTCACATCTTTTGTTCAATCTAGCATGAAATCCTATCGGTTGACTTCAAAATTCACCCCAAATCCAATCATTATCTTCCCTGCTCTGCTGTTCAAAGCCATCTTTATCTCTCACCTGGGTTATTAGAGTAACCTCCCATCATATCCCCTCACTTGCCCCCTCCAGTTTACTTTTAGCACAGTAGTTACAGTGATCCTTTCAAAAGATCAGATATCACACAGCTGAAAACACATCAATGACCTTTCATCTTACTGAAGATAAAAGGCCTCTTCTGTTGTTCAGTTGCTCAGTCGTGTCTGAGTCTTTGTGACCCCACAGACTGCAACAAACCAGGCTTCCCTGTCCTGGAGCTTGCTCAAACTCATATCCATTGAGTCAGTGATGCCATCCAACCATTTCATCCTCTGTTGTCCACTTCTCTTCTTGCCTTCAATCTTTCCCAGCATCAAGGTCTTTTCTAATGATTTGGCTCTTTGCATCAGGTGGCCAAAGAATTGAAGCTTCAGCATCAATCCTTCCAGTGAATATTCATGGTTGATTTCTTTAGGATTGACTGGTTTGATCTCCTTGCAGTCCAAGGACTCTCAGTTGACTCCTAATTACCTCTCTAGCTTCTTTTCCTATACTCACCTCCCTGTTCACTCTGTCTAGCCTTCAAGCTGTTATAATGGTTATTGCCTCTGAGATTTTCTTCCTCCAGAAATCCCAGTGCCTCACTCCCTCAACTCCTTCTAACCTTTGATCAAAAGTCACCGTCTTTAAGGAGACCCACCCCAATCTCTTCTACTTGGAAGTACACCCCCATCCCTCACCTCTCTGCATTCTAATTTCCCTTATCCTAGTCTACACCACCTCCACCTCCACCCTGCCCTGCCAACCCATAGCTAACAGTTATGTTTGTTCATCTCTCCAGGAAATATAAATTCTACAGTTCCAAGAATTTGTTGGTTTTGTTCACTAATGTATCTTTTGTGTCTGAAATAGTCCCTGGCAAATAGTTTCTTAATAAATATGAATGAATATATGGAACTAGTTTCTCCATCTATATATAAAGCTTGATTGGCAGAAAGGGGAGTTTGGACTCCACAGATCTTTCCAGCCTAAGTCTCTGATTCTCTAACCAGCCAGATACTTATTTATACCACAAGTGATTTGAACCTTTGGCACAACAAGGTTCAGCTCCTGGTCACAAAGACTTGGGCCCTGGACCCGGCCCAAATTCTAAGTGTTCAGCTAGAACAGAGCAGGTCAGGCACCACTGACCAACCACTGTCTATTAGCTGTCATAGTCCGGGACATTTGGCCATAACTATGTTCCCCATCTTTTCTCAAGTTCACTTATTTCTCCTACCTGAAACAACACTCTCATTCAGCTTTAACTTTGCCCTGCAACACGGCACAGATCTCGGGGGGGGGGGGGAGGGGTCCCAAATGGGAGCCACAATTTCAACTAGTTAGGACAACCCCATAACCCTAACCCAAATCCAGGTCCCTCTTCCAATGATGACGTTCTTCGTAGCCCAGGGCAAACTTGAATTCTAAGAGGTTTTTGAAAAGTGGAAAAGATGAGATGGGAACTGCCAGCATGAAATACAATTAAAATACTGTCCAGCCAACTCTTTTTAGGCTTGAACATGGTACGACCCCAAACCGAGCTTTAAGAAGGCTGTTCTCCTCCTGGGTAGTAGGACAGAGTGGCCTGGCACTTGGAAGATAATAAATGCTTGTGGGATGGAAGAATTAAACCTGGAGTGACTCATTTGAGACGCTCACTGACTCAGCATTAACCAACTCCAACCAGAAATGTAAGGGTGACAAAGGGAAAGAAGGGACTAAGAACCCACCCAGGTAAGGGAGAGTTCTGTGTCCCAGGTGCCGAGGCTCCTTGCTCATGACCACAGGGATCAGCTTCTACCTATCAGCTCCTCTCAAGGCTTCAGAAAAATCTAAGACTAGCTTATTTTCAGCTTGCCATCTTGATACTAAGAAAAAACAGGCTGGGGAGGAGGGGGCATGAGTAAGATACTGCTGTTGCTGTTTAGTCGCTAAGTAGTGTCTGACGCTTTTTGCAACCCCCCATGGACTGTAACCCACCAGGCTCTTCTGTCCATGGGCTTTCCCAGGCAGGAATACTGGAGTGGGTTGCCATTTCCTTCTCCAAGGGGATCTTCCCAACCCAGGGTTCAAACCTGCATCTCCTGCATTGGCAGGTGGGCTCTGTACCGCTGAGACACCAAGGAGGCCCCTATCCTTAAATTAGTAGGATCCTGGGTAAATGACTTAACCTTTTGCAGGGCTGCAAGGATGAAACAAAATGGTACATGTGAAAATACCTAGCATTCAAGGTGATCAATGTCCTTTTCTTTTCCCTTTAAGGAAAATAAATCAAATCTGACCAATACAGTAGCCAGCAAGTGTATCAATCTCCCTGTATCTTATTATTTCCACAATGGCCAGCTGCCTTGCTAATTGTGCCCCAAAGATCCAGGGCATTTCTCTACCCTCAGTGCTATCCATTTAGGTTCAACATCTTCTTACTAGTATGAATCAAACAACTGGTCCAACTGGTCCTCTAAACTCCAGTTCAAATCAGCATGCACTTGCTGAAGTTCTTAATGCACTGTTCTGCTCCAGCTTACAGATGGCTCCCAAATGCCTACTAAGTCAAGGTCAGATTCCAGGGTCCCATATTTCATCTTATTTCTAACCTTTTTTCCTTTGCTCACATCTCAGACTCCGGTCCAGCTGCACTACCACTGTGTTCCTGGTATACACTTTCATACACTTTTACCTCAGCTCCATTCATGGTCTTGCAGGTCGCTGTCCTCCTCAACTACTACCTGTCTTCATCTTTCACTACCCCAAACTGCTACGCTGCCTCTGGCTTCAGCTCCCTTGCAGAGACTAGGCCTTTTACCCGAATGCTCCCCTCTGCTTCCAGTTTCCTACTCTTGTCTCTGGGCACCATTGTCTGGAAGGTCAATTTCCTTACATTGTAAAGCAACTATGACAAATAATGATTTAATGATTCTCTCCTTGACTAACGTGCAGAAGTCCCAAGGATGGCACATGTTTCTGATTTTGCTTATCATTCTTCCAAAGCCTAACACAGTACTTGACAAATTAAAGTCTGCCACCAATCTGTTAAATAAGCAAAGATTTCTCTATAAGAATTCACTCACCCACTGTTTATAGTATCTAAAATGGAGAAACCATTTGCTCTCTGAAGTGGGAGAATAATTACATTATGGCACCTATAACGGAATATCAATTACCTTCCAGTAGTCATGTATGGATGTGAGAGCTGGACTAAAAGAAAGCTGAGTGCTGAAGGATTGATGCTTTTGAACTGTGGTATTGAAGAAGACTCTTGAGAGTCCCTTAGATTGCAAGGATATCAAACCAGTCAATCCTAAAGGAAATCAGTCCTGAATATTCATTGGAAGGACTGAAGCTGAAGCTCCAATACTTTGGCCACCTGATATGAAGAACTGACTCACTGGAAAAGACCCTGACGCTGGGAAAGACTGATGGCAGGAGAAGAGGATGAGATGGTTGGATGGCATAACTGATTAGATGGACATGAGTTTGAGCAAGCTCCGGGATTTGGTGATGGATAGGGAAGCCTGGTGTGCTGCAGTCCATGGTGTTGCAAAGAGTCAGACACGACTGACTGAACTGAACTGATGCTTTCAAGGTATGATATGGGGAAATGTTCAGGTTAGAACTGAATGGAAGAACAGGAAACAAAACCTAAAACAGCATGATCTAAACTGCACAGAATTGGATATGTATACAGGAAGGATACAAATTGGGGACAGTGTTTATTCTGAAAAAATTTGTCTGTACTTTTGCACATTTTCTACAGTAAGCATTTATTGAGAAAAAGTGTTTCTAAAAATCTTAAAAGAGACTCAGTTCAAATGCAGTGTCCACTCAAAACTTCTCTAGACTTTCTAATTCTTACTCAAATAATGCCATGCCTCCTCATCGAGACTTGGGAGGAATCTGTGGTAACGAGCACTTTATTTCTCTTCCACCCTGCATATCCCCCCAACTCCATTCCCCATCTCCCCTCCCATCCTCCGGGGCCAACTCTGAGGAATCCAGCAGTCCAGGAAGAGTACATGCAGAGCAAAAAGAGGTACACTCACCTAGTTGAAAAACACCCAAGATGCTTTGCCCTGAATTTTAAGCAGCACATGTGACCTGGTCCATTCTGGTTTCAAGTTCAAAGGCATCAGGCCGGTCCTGTGGGTTAGCAGCTAACATATCTTTCAAGAGCTGCTTGATCCCCTCAGACATGGAAGTCCTGCGTTTCTGGGGGATGTGCAACTCCATCTTTGGGTTTTCTAGCAGCGCCTCACCAACAGGGACGATCTCAGTCCCCTGTTTGATATAGGTCCCCAGGAGCTCCTTCTTGGTCTCAGAGTCAATGAAAGTGATTCTTTCTATCATTGCCCAGATGATAATACCCAGGGCAAAGATGTCAGCCTTGGCTGTGTAGTGTCCCTCCCAGACTTCAGGGGCCATGTAGAAGTCTGAGCCACAGGCTGAGGACAGCCAGTATTTATTCACATTCACATTTTTGTTGTCTGGATTGCCCTCTTTACCTCGGGGGGCCAGACCAGCACAGACCTTGCTTAGTCCAAAGTCTGCCACCTTGAGGATGGGGGTGCCAGACCGCTCTGTGATGAGGATGTTGTCTGGCTTTAGGTCCCTGTGCACGATGTGGTTTTTGTGCAGGAAGGCAATGGCGCTTGTGAGCTGCAGCATGAAGCTCTTGTTGGTGGCTGGGTCCGGCCTCCGGGATAGGACATACTGATTCAGGTCTCCACCTTCACAGAACTCCATGACAAACCAGAGATAGCAGGGTTCCTCAGCATAACCCAGGATCCTTTCTCCTAAATCAAGGGAAGACCAGAAAGAGCCTGAGTGAGATGGACGCAGTCACACCACTTACAGACTACAGAGATGTGGCGCATGAGAGTAGGAATCACAGTGCTGACAACTGCTCCGATCTAAGAGGACCAGCAAAACTGGCACGGGGCTAACTACACAAGAACACCCAACTCTACTCACACAGGGGAGTCAAGGGATAACATGGAAGGGAACCCTGGCTTACTGCTGGTTAGCCAGGAGGAGTTCACCCTGCCCAGTTTCCACTTCTGCTTCTTTGCCTGTCAATGGCCATGTGTGAGACAGAGTACCAATACAGGCACCTGACATTCATTTAACACTTACCAGCACCATAGGAGGAAAAAAACAGCCCCATCTAATGAAATGAACCCAAGGCTCATGGAGACTTAAGTGTTCACAGACTCAAATCTATGACTGCAGAGCCACTGTGTTTCATTATACTATGTCCAAATAGGTAGCATACCTCCCAGGGCTGCTGCTGCGACAAGTGAAAACACGTGGGAAGACTGTCAAATGTCTGTCACCCCACGCAGGGCCAAAGACCTTCCCTCCATCCCTCCCTGCTTTGTACAGGATTCTCGTCATCGACGTATCTAGAATGGCACTACAATTTTATTTCAGACATCTTTCACTCAGTGTGTTTCTGGTAGCCCCCCACACGCCAAGCACCAGTTAAGATACGTGATAGGCACATCTCTATGAAGTTTAGTTTGAAGAAGAGAACAGGTCTTTAAAACAGCAAGCATCCTAAGTTGTGCATTGGCATCAAGGTCAAATTTTATGAACAGTGAAGAGTGAGCAGGAGTCACCAGACCTAAAAAAGTCTAAAGGAGCAGGACTTGAGTGACCCTAAGAGACAGGCAGTAAATCAGCAGGGAACAGCCAGAAGGGAACTCTAGGCTGAGATGGGATGGATAATGAAGCCCAGGAATAAAAGGACCAGAGAGGTGTAAATAGGAAGTCTGAAGTGGATATAAGATATAATCAAGTTGTGTGCTTAAAATTCTAGCTCTGCCTTCTCCAGAAAGTCTTCCTTTTGAAGCACAGAAACTGCAGGAAAGCTGGTGACTGGCAACCAAACAAATCCCAATATCCTTTATAAAGCAATAACAGTTTACTGAAACCTTAGCAAGAAGCTATCTGATGACTGCAAGCGCCCAAACAGCTTGGGCCTAAGTAGGCAGGTGTCTCCTTCTCCTGATGAGGAGGCTGGGCCTGCCATGGGTGGTCACACGGCTCTTTCATGACAAGTCCTCTGACCCCTCACACGGTGTCTTCTTCATTCTACCAAAATTGAAGGCTACACCCCGTCAACAAGTCTCTGCCAGAAGGTTCCTTTTACCATTTACTTTATTACAAGGAGAACAGGTGATTCAGATGAGACTCCACTAAGCCCCCAAATCACCAAGGCACGCAGTCTACAAAAAGCTAGTGGTTTGGGAGTTCTAGGTTGATGCAAGACGATGACTAGATGGACACAGCAAAAGCTTTAGGTTTTTGACCATCATCTGACAGACCGCATTGCCCCTGTAATTATATAATTTGTTTATATTGCTCACAATCAAAAGCAATACAGGTAGAACCAGTTTAGGGCAGATGGGATTTTTTTTTTTTTTTTTTTAAAAACCAGTTGTTTCCCATCTCCTAATCCTCTTTCTAGGTCATCAGCTCTAGCGGGTTGAGGCTCTATCTAAAAAGACTGCAAAATAAAGCTATGATCTGAGCCCCAATCAATCTAGACTTCAGAGTAAAGATCCATAAAAAGGAGACCACGAAATGTTTGCTGATGGTAGAGCCAGAAAGGAAACTATTAAAAAGCCATCAGATTCCTTCAGCAAAGGCCACATCAGAAAACAGTGAGACTTCTGGTGGGGTAACAGAGGGTGGGGATGATTATTTTATATACAAAGTTGGTAACTATGGCAACTGAAGTAAAAAGAAAACAACTCTGCAAAAATGACTACATAACTGTTAAGTTCAGGTTATGAGAATCCAGGGAAAGAAAAAAAAAAAAAGGTGAAAAAGTGCCCTCAGTCAGTGAGTGGGTGGGTGGGTGGGTGGGTAGAAACACCCAAGACTGAGGGACTTGTTCTGGAGAATAGCTAAGGTCAGGAGACACCTAAGGAGGGGGCTGTCTGTTAAGATGACAGTGCTGGACAGGAAGCAGACTCATCATCAGTGAGCATGACGGAATGGAAAGTGGGGGGACACAGCGACTTGTCCCAGGGACAAAAAGCACTTCTCTGCACAGGCAAGGGCCTTGGGCTTATTTTATGAGAAGCTGCAGCATGTGTTTTCATGCAGGAATCCAGCTGCCCACAAAAAATTGGAGAGGCATGTCAGAATTCTGGTCCTCTCCTTCAAGGCAGACTGCCTCCCTGAGCCTCTTTTCAGAGACCTCACATCACAGCAAGATGGAGGGAGGGCAGAGGACGCACTGGGTGCATTTCTGTCGGGAAGCCAGCAGCAGAAGAGTAATAGAGGGTCGGAAGTCAGGTCCAGGTTTAGACCCCAACTCTGCTCCCTGGTTTACTGGGTGACTTTGAGACCGAGTATGATGGGAGGTTAGCTAGAACGTGGGGTGAGTCCCTGAACCGCTCAGCCTCCATCTTCTCATCCGTTAGATGAGAAGGACACACCACATATTCCTGAGGTAAGTCACAGTCAGCAGAGTGTAAGGTGCTTTGGGGGAATCACATCCTCGCCATCTCCTACACCATCATTCCCAGCGGACCTCAGCCAAGGCCCAGCAAGTCACTGATTTCAGTACTCCCAAGTGCTGGAGGCCAGAGAATTCACCTCACATGTCAGGCAAAGATGAAACAGAAACCAGAGAATGAAGTGGGTGATTACATCACATTTCCCAGGCTGTAACAGCTAAAACTCATATTCTACCTAGAGCAGGCCACTTTCACGGGCATTTCATTACCTTCTCCAAGTGCAGAAGCCAGAAGACCACAAGATAAACTTTGTACTTCAGAACATAACCTGTGCCAGAGTTCACAGGGGATATAATTAAAAAAAAAAAAAAAACAAGCAGGTGTCTTGCATCTCATTACTCATAGGCAGAAATAGTATTGAAGTCGTCCAACAAAATGGGCTCTATTGGGAAACTTGAGGCCAGCAGACTCGGCATAAGGATAAATCAATATGAACTATGGAAAGGCAGGCACTTCCTGGGAAGGGACACAAAATACCCAGAATTTTATAAGCCTGTCTCCAAGCATCCTCCAGAAATTAGACTTTTTTAAAATTGAAATATAGTTGATTTACAATGTGTGCCAATCTCTGCTCTATAGCAAAGTGACTCAGTTATACACATTCTTTTAATATTCCTTTCCATTATAGTTTATCACAGGATACTGAATATAATTCCCTGTTCTATACAGTAGGGACTTGTTTATCAATCCTATATATAATAATTTATTTGCACCTGCTATGCTCTAGTATAAGTGCATGGGCATACTAGGAGCACACACTGCTTGTCAGACACCAGAGATGTGATAAGTAGCAGTTTCTGCCCTTATGAAGGCATCTAGTCCCTAGAAACAGAATGACTGCAGCTATGTGAATAAAGGATAGGAGGCAGTTCTACCTGAGGAGTAGGGAAAGGTGGTCAGGATAAGAAATAGACAGGCTGAGAGTAAGTGGCTCATGCATTGTGTCTCCCAGGGTGATGGGAATGAGCGCACACAGCCCAGGGGGCTGCATACTTGCAGCGAGGGACTCACATAATCTGGGGGTAATCACAGAAGAGATGTGGTAGGAGACGGGGAGAAATGAGGCTGGAGATGGTCTGGAGTCAGGTCAAAAGAAATGGCGTCTGGTAGACAAAGAATGTGAACTCTAAGAAACGGCAAGTGACTAAAAGTTCTTGAAGTATTTTAGAAACATAAGCTGCTTATTGAAATTAAGACGTCACTAAGGTTAAGTAAGCCATACCACTTAGGTAAGATATCCAAGCTGACAACACTGTGGCTTGCCACTAAGCACTGATTTCAGAGATGTCAACATGTGGAAGAACACATCTGAGAACCAGGTTCCCTCTGGAGGCAGGAGTTAGAAATGAAGACAGACTAGGGGCCAAGAGACGCATCAGAAGAAGCGAGAGCAAGGGATGAGGCAAGAAGGGGATGGGAAAAGGTCTTGGAGATTTAGAATCAACAGAACTTAGCAACGTATCATGTGTCTGTCACATGTGATAGGAAGGAAGAAGCCAATCCTCTCCTCACTCCAAACTCGCATCTACTCACAGGACCCTTTCACAAGTGAGGAAACGGAGGCTACAGTCTCACAGAGGCAGACCTCAGAGTCTCCACAGCCTGGGTTTCTAACCGTGATGCTTTCCTGCCGCCTCTTGCTGCCAGCAGCAGAAGTTAACACCTGGATGTTCCATTTCCCACTCGGACGCAGCTCCTTAAGTACTCTTACGTATGCCCTCAAGGAGTTTAACATTCATCAAGGCCAATCACACAACATGCTGATGCATTTTTCATAAAGGATTAATTATGATTTTGATAAGTATGCTGAGATAATTCAGCAATGTTTATCACAAGTCTTCAAAATGCTCAATGTGACATAAAAATCCCATTCCAGGAATTTATTCTAAGAGAAGAGAACCAAAAAGACAAAACAAAAATCTACCAGCATCGAAAAAGCACACCAAGCTCTCAAACATGCAGAGCTATCTCCACACAGCACAGTAAAAGTGAGGAGGCAGAACGGCTGCCCACGAGTAGGTAACGGTTAGTAATGGCATTGCCAACTTAGTTGAACGCTTAGAGGGTCATGCTTTACTTCAACAAAATTTACTTAGCCAAAAGAGAAAAGTCATGTAACACATCATAAGCATAGTTAATGTGAAATAGGAAATAAGGTACACAATTTTTAAGTTATGTTCAAAAAATATTATAAAGGAAGCCAGAATTGAGGTTTGAAAATTTGTTATGACCATAGCCATCCCTATTTTGGATTAAATAAAAAATTTAATATATAACTTTTAACTGAAGAAGTGGCTCAAAAGATCAGTACCAAGAAGATGCCGAAGGTGAGGACCACCCAGCACGTTCTCCCCAGATGAGCTCATAGACTGAGCACTGGTTCCGGTCTCAATGACCTTGAGCTGTGTCACTATAAAGAGGCTGGGTCCAGTGTCAACACCACAGGCTGCGTTCAATTCAAAGTACTTCATTAATCAAATGTCACTGTGCGCTAGAGAACAGACCCCCTCCGAGTGGCTGCCAGAGCAAAATACAGTGTCCAACAGAGGCCGAGAGGCCGATGCTGAAGTCTCTGGCCCAGTGGCCCTCCTGGGGTCAAGATCACCCACTCTGACACTTTCATGGCTATGTCACCGTAGGCCAACTTCTAAAAAAGACCCCATGAATGGTTCATTTCTCATAAACTGGGGAGAGACACATACCCCCATAGGCTGGTATAAGGCTTAATTGTGACTCACAAAGCATCTTGCATGGTGCCTGGACACCAGAGCAGGTAACTATCCGACATTAATCATGTTAATGTGTCATAAAGCAGGATGGTCATAAAGCAGCAGGTCAAGAACTGGAAAGAACATCTGGATATAAACCTAGACCCTGACCCTACACCGCTACAAGTTACTACTGGTACGACAAGTTACTCAAGTAACGCTACAACACTATAAGTTACTCAACTTGACGGATCCTGATTTTCCTGTGTGTAAAACTAGGTAACAGAAACTCTAACCTAAAGTGGAGAGGATTAAATGAGAGGATGAACCATGAAAATTTAAGGTTCGTTATTAGGACTTGGAACATTCCAAGGATCTTGTTAAACATGCAGATCCCACTGGCCAGGCAGACAAGCCAGTAACCCAGGGCAGTCCTGGTTGTCTCTCTCCATGTGCAATGGGCCTTCCCAGGCCGACTTCTGATTTGCCCTTTTATAGCTCATCCTTCCCCCCTCTCAATTTAGTCCACAGTCCTGCCAGCTGTCCCCCTAGAGCGCCTCTCACAGGCTGCAGTCAAGCATCACCAGCTGTGATGTGCCTGTCTATCTCCTCCCTTAGACTGGGCACCACAGTGGAACAAGCCAAGTCTCTGGGCTCCTGCGATGTACCTCACACACACTGAGTAGGTGATCAATAACTGGGTGAAATGAATCAAGATGAGAGCTGTTAGCTGAAAAGGCGTAAAAACAGAGAAATAACAAAAATGTTCTAGTATAGGGCCTGCAGAATATGTAGATTAAGACAAGTAAGCATCCAGAATTTGTGAGTCTGAAAGGAGGGCCACTGGTTAAATACCACTGAAAGCCAAGTTCAAGTTGAAAATAAACTGATGTTCTATTGGGACCCTAAGCTCTCCCTGACAGTTTATTTATGCCATAAAAAGCCCCACCTAACACGATCCCAATTAATCAAAGCTCTCAAGTAAGGGCTGCTTCTATCTCCTGGGGCTGGTATCTAAAACCCCCACTGCACACAGAAGGAAAGAAGTCTCCCGGTAGCAAGAGAAAATAAAAGTCTGCATGGCTATCCCAACACAATCAAGAGAACAGAAAGGAAGCAGAGGGTCCCTGGCAGTTAAAGCATAGGGGAGGCACCAGCAGAAGTCAGCAGTGCCACAAGTACTGGTTAATACAGAATCTAAAATATATAGCAATCATTAGTTTTTGAGTAAAGTATCATTACGCCCATTTAACAACCAAGAGAAATAGGAGAGCTCAGACATAAGCCACCCATCTCAAAGTGCAGCACAGCTTTGTGAAGGAAAGCAGACTCAATCCAGAACGCCAGGGCTTTGAGCCTGACTTGGCTATCTGCTTAGCTGCTTTGTATCTGGCAATTTCACTAACCTCAGTGCCTCAACTGTTCTACCCGTAAAACAGGGATAATTATAGTATACACTTCAAAAGGTAGTTATGAGGACTAAATCAGTTAATCAATATAAAGCCTTCAGAACAGCTCAGGGCACACAGCAATCAGGTTTAGCATTTTGTTGAACAGGGTGAAACTGGGACTAACAACTTCTGACAAAACCAATGTTCTACTGTATCCCATTTATTTCCAGGGCCCCTAATGCCGCCTTTTTATCTGTGTCAGGGTAGCCAAAGACTACCAGTCAGCTCTCTGCGTCCACCTGAGGGGTTCTCTACACTCTGAGGCCCCAAGGTTGCAGTAGAGAATTCAGAGTTGCTTTCTACGGGCCTGGAAGGGGAGAACCCAGCTCTGAACCCAAGGTTTCCCTGGGTTCTCAGCGGCTGAGAGGAGTCTGCAGGCCGACAGCACATCCACTAAGATCCTGGGCCCTCCCCACAAGGGCTGCCCCTCAGCTTACTGAGGTCCACCTCCTTCCCCTGCTTCCTCAGGCCTCTCTGCTCCCAGAGGGAACCTCTCCTATTTTCCAGGAAACCCACCACTTGTGACCTTTCACCCTTAAGGATAAGATCTTATGGGGAAGTCTTCTGTAGGCCTCCTGGAAGAAACTGTGCATAGCTTCTTCTAGAACAACATGTGGCTCACAGTCATCACTAGGCATCAGTGTGCAGACAAGACTACCTCCCAGGGGCCAAGATTCCCACCCACCTGAAGACCCTCAAGGTATCCTGAGTACAATAAACATCAAATAATCGGTCAAACAGAACACGTTTTACCAAGCTGGGATGAGCTAGATTCCTAGCTTTTCCAAACTTCTAATTCTTCAGTTTTATGAACCTTGAGGGTTTGTCTTGGATTTTCTTTTTGGTCCTTTTTGTTGCTACTTCTTAGAAGGATCAGTGTGTACCTTAGAGAGAGCATCAGAATTTCTGAGCTTGACAATGAGCTCAGGCTTGCCTGACATCTTTTAAGTGGCAGTAACCTTGAATTTAGTTTTAGGTGCAAAAGACAGGGTGCTTCGGCAATGAAAACAAGGGGATAATAAGCAAACTGTAAATTCCTTTTTAATAAAAAGTTCTTAAAAGTTAAACAAAGCCACCAACCCATCAACCAAGTAATTTACAAGACTGTTAATTTGTTTTGTTTTGTTTTAAAAAAAAGCCCGACAGGCTAGTTTGAATACTACCACTAACTCACTTGGGGTAAGTCCTGTCCCTTTTCCGGGCTTCAATTTCCTCCCCTGTGAAACAGAAGGCCAGATGAGACGTCTGACTGTCAAACTGACTGTCACTACTGTCTGTCAAACTTCTGTTCTCTATATAATGCTCTGGGTAGGACCTTTTGGTCTATGTTCAGAGAGGAAGGACGGACATAAAACACAGAAGTCTACCAAAGCTGGACAAGATGAAGAACTGTATTAACAAGTCCTCTACCCCTTCTCTGACACTGGTTTATTCATACATAACTTTTTAAAACTATAGAAACATCTTTGGGTAGAGTTGACACTGAAGTGGGGCTTGGGGACAGGGACGAACCATTCTCTATTCGGCCGAATTATGAAATAAAATGCACTTTCTCTCTACCTATCCGTGTGTTATCAGGTTCCCTTCTTTTAAAGCCCACCTTCCCGGTAACTCCAGGTTCTCATTCTTGCTAATCTGCACAACACAGTACAAAGCTGTTGTTAATGAGCCAACCTGCCTTTTCCTCCTGTGACCCTGATTAGCATTTGAGTTTTCTACAGCTTCTCAAACTTTTCAAATTAAGTTCCCTTGGGGCTAAGAGTTGTGCTTTTTTTCTTCTCTGCAAATACCACTATAGGACCTCAGTAAATTTGTGGGTTTGGTTCATTGAGACTTTAAGGAAGATTAACACTTTTTAGTCTGTTATTTATTCTAAATTACAGGAGACTGGTCAAGAGGTGACCACAAAGGACATTCTGTTTACAGACAAAGCTGAACCAGATTATCTGCAAACTGAAAGAATCTGCCCCGGGGAATATCAGGACTGCTAAATTTTGGAAGTTGAAATCAGGGAAAGTTAATTTGGGGTAATCTGGATACTTATTGTTCTCCACTTTAATACTGACAGTAAAAAACAAGCTTATTAACTGCTTGTTAAATTAACACTCTGAGCATCAGACTATAAGCAGAGGCCTTTACTGTTCTTTCCCTGGGCCCAGAACATTAACTGACCCATAGCAGAGGCTCATATATTTAAGACTTCAAATAACTGAAAGGGGTGTATTAAGTATGTGGCCTAAAAGCAAAGTATTTCATTTCTTTTAGGTCTCAGTTTTAGTCACAAAGGGAGGAAGAAGATATCACTGTTTCTGTCAACTTGGCGCTGCAGACAACACAGGAAACAGAAAGTGTTCCACGGTCAAGTTTGGGAAACTGGTACAGGAACTTTGCGAATCTTGAAGGGGAGGACACTGGAAGGCTCACAACGCAGCCTGAATTCATTGAAGCAGCGACTCATCTGGAGCACTTGTGGACATTCCCAGGCTGCACAGCAGCCCTAAGACAGAGGAACCCTCACCCTAGGAATAAAGGACTTCTCCCCACAGGTTTGAAACGACTTGTCCCCTGTTTCATGCAGTCAGCTTAGACAAGCCATGTCTAAAAGCAAATCTAAACCCTAAAGCCCATGCTAGGCTGCCACTGTTTACTGTGGAGTTGACAAAGTCTACAAGTGAGGACAAAACAGTACATGTAGGGAGACAAAGCCAAGACTTCCAACCTGGGTTGAAGGTTCAAGACTGACATAGATGAGCTGAGGGTGAAGGGGACCCTTTGGCAAAGCAAACTGCTACATCTCAAGGAGTGGTGTAAGATGAAGTCCAGACCATTCATTACCCACAGAGAAGATAGTCTCAGAGTGAACTGAAGAGCTTGTAGAATACAGAGAAACTGAAGAATCTCCTGGAAAGTCTTTTCAAAACAAGTATATTCAGCGTGGAGAGAGGGTGGCCTTTTCAAGACAGATGAGGAGAAATGGGCATAAAAGTAGAAGCCTATTTTGAAAAAGAAACCCAGGTAACATTGAGCATGTTCTCAATCCGCTATTAAACTGATCTGAAGTAGGCCAAGGAGTTCTCTGGAGATGGGCCTGCAGAATCTTAAGATCAGGCAAAAGCTCCAAACAAAATGCACTAGCTGACCTCACCCCCACCCCAGATCCTACCCATTCTTACTAAGGTCAGATCTAGTCCATCTTCAGGGGAGAAGAGTACATGTTACCCCTCTTAAAAGGATTGAGACCTTGAATCAAGACAAATCTGGGACCACATCCCTTAAGCTATGAAAAATTGTAAGAAAACAGGAGGACAACCCTACTTCACTTACAAGCTGATTAACCTTCATCAACTTACCTTCAAGTTCATCTCTAATCCTTAGTTTCTCTGTTTATAGAAAGAAGAGAGGATTTACTTTTAAAGTTATTACCTCCAGTCACTGTAAGAGATCTAGGGCAGAGCTGGGGCTCAGATTAGCAAGCTCTCCCCTGAGAACACTTCTCAGGGCTTCCTAGCCCACTGGCTAGGAACAGACCCAGGGCTACTTGTAGTCTGAACAAGACACGTGAGCACTCAGGATGCACACACCCCCCTAACTGCAGTTAAAACCCCCAAACCAGGACTTGCCCTCCCTAGGACTGAAATACCCCTTCGCTTCACTGAGCCCTACCTTCTCTAGAAATAAAACCACTTACAAGTCAGCCTCAGAAAGTTAAGAACGTGTAAGACAAGAGGAAAAAGATATTCGATGTTGTTGTGTGACAGTTCTGGTCCACCTGTGGGGTTATTATGCTGCAGGTCCCAAGAGGACCTAGCCTAAAAACCGCCAGTTAGCTTGAGTGCCCTGGGAAGAAGAGCTGGGGGTCTCAAGAGGAAAAAGACGAACCAGAATCTGCAGGGTGGAGCCCGATGGTGCGGGGATTTTTGGAACCAGACAAGGAGTGGGTGTGGGTGGGTCCAGCTGAGTTTTTTTCTTTTTGTTTGCTTTGGGAGGGAAAGAGAAGGGTCCCAAGCCTGTGACGGGGCTCGGTAGTTCTTCCACTAACTCTGAACCCAACCCCCTCCACTTCCAAATACGACTTTCAAAGTGCTAGACGTTTCCTAATAATGGCTCGCACTTAAGGAGCACTACTACCACAATGGTTAGCACTTAATGAGCCCTTGTTATGAAAATACCAGCTAACATTAGGGCTGGAAACTGATTCCGGTTCAGGAGAGGGGAGGGCGGACTTTTTGCCTGGCGCAGAAAGGAGGGTGTGTCGGGTCCAGGGTGACAGGACTGGGACCAGGTTCTAGGGGTCCAGGGGTCAGTCTGGGTCTGGCCACCAGACTCTTGGGCCCAGGCCCGGCGTAGCCAGGGCGGCCCTCGGCGCTCCTACCTTTGAGCGAGGTCTCCACCAGGCGCAGGTAAAGCTGCGAGCTCTTGTTGCCGTGGCTCATGCGCTGGGCGAGCCCGTTGCGCTGCAGGACGCACTCTTCAAACTGCACAACATTCTGGTGGCGCCGTTTGAGGCTGGTCAGGGCCCAGAATTCGGCCAGCGCCAGCTCCACGTTCTCGGGGGCGTCGCAGCGTATCTTCTTGACCGCCACCCGGGCCCCGCTGCGCCCGGCCACTGCCTCGTACACCACGCCGTAGCTGCCGCGCCCGATCTCCGCCAACAGGCTGTAGCGCGGCCGCGCCGACCCGCCGCCGCCCTCAGGCCGCCGCCGCGCCAGGTAGGCCTCGCCCGGGGCCTCGGCCGCCACCGGATCCATGGCCTGGGCCGCCGCCGCCGGCCTCAGCTTCGCGCTGAGCGCCCGCGGCACTGGGCTTCGCCTTTTCCGCTCGGGGCTTTGTGTACCTCTGCGAGCGCCGTCCTCCTCCCCCGTTTCCATGGCTGCGGGCGGCGGGGGGAGCAGCAACGGCGCTGCCCGGGACCCCCCTGCCTCATCCCTCCGTCCGGCCCCGGGACGCGGAAGAGCGGGACCTTGGATTGTGACCTGCGGGCGAAAAAATCGGTTAAACGACCAGGCCGAAGCGGGGAGGCCTGGAGCATAGGCCTCAGGGCGTCCCACCTCCTCCTCTGGCCGTTGCGGCCCCTTTAAGACGGAAGCCACGGCTGCAGAGCGAACGGGGGAGGGGAGGGGAAAGCGGGAAAGACGAAACCACGGGGCACTGGCTCAGAGGGGAGAGCCGGAAAAGAGAGCAGAAAGTACCCGCCTTTTCAGTTAATTTATCGTGTAGCAGTACGAAAAACAAGGACCCGCAGTTTTCACGACTGATGAAAATCGCCTTCAGAAGCAATTCGGACTGTGGAAATCTTTTTCCGCCGCCTGGCTCCCTTTGGGATGCCCCTCCCCGCGTCCCGCCCTGAGTTCTCCCGGGTGTAAACAGTCCATTGAATTAAGCCCGAGCAGAGCCCCGCGGACCGACCCAAGTCCCGCCGGACTGCGGGTGTGAGGGGTTGGCTTAAAAGTTCGGCGTCCTTAAGCGCGCCCAACCTGGGGCCCAACTGCCCTCACAGACGCCCAAGGCGGCCGGCGTAGTTTCATCTTCGGTGCTAGCTTTTACGCCGCGGACAGCGCGCTTACCTGGCCGGCGCCCTTCCACTTCCGGGCAGCGCGTTTCCCTCCTAAGGCCCCCGGCTGGGGATGGTCCGCCCCTGGACAGGGCTGCCTCGGGTACGGAGCCGCGCGGGAGGCCGCGGCCCGGGTCGGGCGTGCGACGGCGCCTGCTACTGTACGAGTGACGGTAGCAGTGCTCTCGGGGTACAGCTGGGCGTCCGGGCTCCCGCGGCTCTCCACGTGTTCGCGCCAGCTGAGCCCTTTACGTAACCTTTTTATATAAGCCGCACGTCCGGCCCTCAGTCGGGCCAGCGGAGGCTCCTGGTGGCCCATCCCCCGGAAGGCCGGCTGAGTGCTGCGCCGCCGGGGTCCTGCCAGGGTCGGCGGAGCAGCCGCAGCCCGGCGCACCCACGCGGGGCGGGGGCCCAATCACAGGCGAGAACACCCAACCAACAAAAAATAGGCGCCAAATTCCCGAGATTCGGCTGTGGTCTCTGGTCTCCGCAGCCGCTTGTGCACCGCAACCTCCTCTCTTCTTCGCCCGCGCTGCGAGAAGAGCTGCACGCAGTAGGCCCTAATAAATACTGATTGGTCGATTGGATTGGTCGGTTTAATTGATTCATGGGTCTTGCCCGGGAACCGCCCGGACTGGGCTGGACTACATACCCTGTCTCCTATGAAACCTGTTGATCTTGGGGAGACTATTGCCTCCACTTGGAGCCTCAGTTTCCTCTTCTGCAAAATGGGTAGACTGGGCCTTATCTCCCAGGATTGATAGCCCCAAATTAAATAAGTATATTTTATATAAAATGTTAATATGTAAATATTTATATGTAAATAGAAAGTGGCTAATTGGATGCAGGGCTGAGAGCGCTGAATGTAAGCTCCTTTTAGGCAGGAATTTTAAAATATCTTGTTCACTCGTGGTGCCTAATAGTTGTTCCGTATTTGTAAACTGAATCTACAGATATTTATGGAGTGCCTATAATGTGTGAGGGGCCCGTTTTTTAAGTTGCTTCCCAGGTTCCGTTTGGTTCAGTTGCTCAGTCGTGTCCGACTCTTTGCAACCCCATGAGTCGCAGCATGGCAGGCCTCCCTGTCCATCACAAACTTCCAGAGGTTACTCAAACTCATCCATCGAGTCAGTGATGCGGTGCCTTAGAAAGCATCACTACAAACGAAGCTAGTGGAGGTGATGGAATTCCAGTTGAGCTATTGCAAATCCTAAAAGATGATGCTGTGAAAGTACTGCACACAATATGCCAACAAATTTGGAAAACTCAGCAGTGGCCACAGGACTGGAAAAGGTCAATTTTCATTCCAATCCCAAAGAAAGGCAATCCCAAAGAATGCTCAAACTACTGCACAATTGAACTCATCTCACACGCTAGTAAAGTAATGCTCAAAATTCTCCAAGCCAGGCTTCAGCAATACATAAACCGTGAACTTCCAGATGCTCAAGCTTCCCAGGTAGCTATGATAAAGAACCTGCCTGCCAGTGCAGGAGACATAAGAGATGCTGGTTTGATCCCTGGGTGGGGAAGAGTTCATTGAGGAGGGCATGGCAACCCACTCCAGTATTCTTGCCTGGAAAAGCCCATGGACAGAGGAGCTGGTGGTCTAGGGTCCATAGGGTCAGAGAGTGCAACAAGACTGAAGCGACTTAGCACCGCATTCTTGCTGGGGAAAGAGCACTGAACAAGACAATCTCTACCTTAGTTGAGGTTCTGTGCCTCATCAAATCACATGGGTGACTGCAAATTAGTGAACACACTTTATTGTGTCTCTCGTCCTTATCTATACAATGAGAAGAGCAGTATGTGAGAAGTCAGTGAGTTTAGAAGGTTCAAGCACTTAGGACAGGGCCTTTGCACACATTAAATGTTAGATATTATTAAATAAAAAATACACAGAATCATTTTGACAATGTAAGTGCGATAGATGAAAAGAATGAGCTAAAGAGTGCCTGGGGACTGGGGACAGGCCACTTTTTTTGGTGTGATCACTAAAATAAATTTTGGGGGTAAGATTTCAAATTTACATATAAATTGCAAGCATGGTAAAGATTCTCATACATTTTTTAACCAGAATAATAATTTGCTATATTTTACTATATTTGCATTGTCCTATTCTCTTGTATATTTGTGTATGTTTTATATATAGACGTGGGTGTACTTTCCCCCCAACACCACTTTGTGTTTCAGACATCATGCCCTTTTAATCCCAAAAATTTCTGTGTGTATTTCCTAAGAACAGGAATATTGTCTTGCAAAACCTTGGTACAACTATCAAAATCAAGAATTTTGACAATAAAACGATTTTTAATACATCTTCCATACTTAAATGTTGCCACCTGTCCCAATAATGTAGCTATTCCCACGATCCAATCAGGATCACATATTTACATTTAGTTGTCATGCCTCTTTGGTGGTGGTGGTTTAGTTGCTAAGTCATATTAGACTCTTTGTGACCCGCATAGACTGTAGCCTACCAGGCTTTTCTGTCCATGGATTTTCCCAGGCAAGAATACTGGAGTGGATTTCCATTTCCTCCTCCTGTGGATCTTCCCGACCCAGGGATCGAACTCGAGTCTCCTACAATACTGGCAGATTACCGCTGAGCCACCAGAGATTCCCCATGCCTCTTCAGTTTCTTCAGAAAAGCAGTTAATTACTCAGCTTTTCTTTGTCTTTGTGACCTTAACATTTTTGAAGAGTACTGGTGAGTTATTTTCTAGATGTCCCTAAATTTAGATATGTCTGATATTTTCTCATGATTAGAATCAGGTTATGCACTTTTGGTAGGAATGGCACCAAAAGAAGTTGAGTCCTCCGTGGACCGCATCAGGAGGCATGTGACGTTGTTTTATCCCAGTACTGATGATGTTCACTTTGATCACTTGGTGTCTGCCAAGGTACTCCACTGGAAAGTTATTGTTTTCCCCTTTTTAGTTATTAAGTGTCTCATGGGAAGATATTCTGAGACTATCCTGTTCTGCCTCAGACCCTCACCCACTGTTTTTTACCATTCATTGATGATTCTTGCCTGAATCAGTTTTTCCAATGATTACAGAATGGTGGTTGGAGAGCCTCTAGTTTAGTTTGCTAGGGCTGCCATAACAAAATACCACTGACTGGGTGGCTTAATAAATTTATTTTCTCACAGTTGTGGAGACTAGAAGTCCAAGATCAAAGTGTTGGCATTTTGGTTTCTCCTGAAACCTCTGTCCTTAGTTTGTAGATGCTGCCTTCTGGCTATAAGGCATAAGACCATTCCTCTATGTTGGTTATCTTTTCCTCCTCTAGAAAAGACACAGTCATGCTGCGTTCGGGCCTACCCTAACTGGCTCATTTAGCTTAATCACCCCATTAAAGACTTTATCTCCAAATATTCTCAGGTACTGGGGGATTGTGAATTCCATGGTGAAGTACAGGGAAACCTGGCATGCTGCAGTCCATGGGGTCGCAAAGAGTTGGACACAACTGAATGACCGAACAATAAAGGTACTGGGAGACTGTAAATTCCACAAATGAGTTTGGCAAGGGTGTGGAGGGGAGAGTAACACAATTAAGTCTTTAACAGTGACATGAACTGGAACCTCAAGCTAGCTGTGCTAGTGGAAAGGCATTTCAGGAAGAGGGAATAAGTACAGAAGCTGTGAGACAGGCACATGATTGATGTCAAATGTAAGCCAGTGGATGAGAATGTGAAATGGTACAACCACTTTGGAGAAAAAAGTTTAGCAGTTTCTTATATTTACACTATAGCACAGTAAGAATTCATTAATACACTTGCATAAGAATGTTTATAGTGGCTTTTTCTTTAAGAGTGCCAAATTGGAAAACACTCCAGTGTTCAACAATATTTGAATGAATAACCAGATTGTTGTATTCTTGTACCAAGAAATGCTGTTCATTGGGTGAAAAAAAGGAATGAAATATTGATACAACAACATGGCTGAATCAAAATAATTATGCCAAGTGAAAGAAGTCAGGTACAGAAGTGTATATACTGGATAATTCTATATATGATTCTTGAAAATGCAAGCTAATTTATGATGACTAAGAAAGCAGATTAGTAGTTGGGGTAGGGAGGAGGAGATGGAATATAAAGGGACTTGATAACCTTTTTGAGGGGGTGGATATGTTCCTGACCATGAAATTATCTTACTATACTTTCAAGAGGGGAATATGTTAAAAAAAAAACTGTCTGCTTTAAATAAGTGCAATTTTTGAACATCAAGTTTACAGCTTTACCTAAATAAAGCTACTTTATAAATGGGGGCGGAGGGGAAGCGTACATACTGTGTAATTCCATTAATGTAAATGCAAGCTGCACTGATCTATGGTAGCAGAAATCGTATCAGTGGTCATCTCTGGGTGGGAATTGACTGCTTAGGGGGCACAAGGGAATTTTCTGGGTGATGGAGTTTTACTGTATGTAAATTATATTGCAGTAAAGTTGATTTAAAAGATGAGAAAACAAACCATACTGTGCCACCATGAACACCCATATCTTTACTTAGAGCTTCTTTTTTTTTTTAGAGCTTCTTTTTTATTAAATGATTTATTATTATTTTTAAAATTATTTTATTTTTGGCTGCACTGGTTCCTTGTTGCTACAGGCAGGCTTTCTCTAGTTGCAGTACACAGGCTTCTCACTGCAGTGGCTTCTCTTGTTGCAGAGCATGGGCTCTAGGGCATGCTGGCTTCAATAGTTGCAGCATGTGGCCTCAGTAGTTGTGATGCCCAGGCTAATTTGCCCTGCAGCATGTGGGATCTTCCTGGACCAGGGACTGAACCTGAGTCCCCTGCATTGGCTGGCAAATTCTTAAGCACTGGACCACCAGGAAGGTCCTACTTAGAGTTTCTAAGGGCAGTCGGCTGCATCGCGCTCAGACACAGCTCTGGCTCCACTCCTGTCCTCACTGGCCTCATGTGTTAAGCAAGCCCAGTGGAGTCTCCCTTCCTGTAGTTTTCCTACCTGAACTTTAGGAGAGATCAGATCTGAAGCTCTGGGAGAACCATGAGTGTAAACTCTTTTTCATGCTATGAGAAGGGCCAGGCTACTTGAAAAAATTGTTGATGGCTTGATGTTTTTGACCTGCACTTTGGTGTTTTTAAGTTACAGAAATAACCTATTCTTATTATTATGACCAATATCCAATATTTATTAAAGTTTTCTGTCCAGCACAGAAATTAAAAGAGAATTCTTATGCCCATCCTGTGAGGTAGTTACTATCATTAGCCCCATTTTACAGATGCAGAGACTGAGAGAGGAGTTTGATTAACTGGAGTTTGAACTGACACCTCAGGCTCTTCATACCACCTTACCCTGCTCAGCCTCCCCAAGGTAAGCATTTACTTGAACAATTATGGCAAACCTTCTTCTACGCCTTTCTCTGTCGACAAACAGCCCTACCTCCAGTTCCCTGGAGCCTCGCACAGTGCCAGACATGACTAGAGCTCAATATTTAATGACAGAAGAGATGAAGGAAGAAGAGAAGCAGGGAGACTTTAGGTCCTTCCAGTAGACCCCTGCCTTTGACGGGCTGACATAGAAAATAAGACATAGTGGGATTATGTGATTCCAAATAACATAGGCCCTACAAAGGACAATAAAGCAGGTGAAAGAAGAGCAAAGGGTGGCGTAGGTTCTATGTTAGAATGGAGGGTTCAGGAGAGGAGTTGACTATTGAGCAGAGTCCTAGTGGAAGCCAAAGAATCAGCCAAATGCATAGTGACTAGAAGAACATTCCGTGTCAGGGGGAAGAGCAGGTGCAAAGGCCCTGAGATTGTAGCAGGTGAAGAGGCTGGTGTGACTGGAGCACAAGGAATAGAGAAGAGGAGTGGGAAGCAGAATGATGCTCCCTTCTCGTCCCTGGTACTTCAGGGGGTGAGACTACCCAAGGGGCAGCCGACCCTGGGTGGGTGGGGAGAGATTCTTCGAGAAAAGCATTAGGTTCTGGCCTGAGAGGGAAAGGTTGGGTGAGTGGAGAAGTGTAGAAGGGATGGGAGCTGACAAAAGGCTAAGGCTGCTTCAGTGGGCTGTACGAGAGGGTAGTAAGAATGAGGAGGAAGCTTGGGGGTTGAGGATTGGGGGCAGGAGGTGGCAGGGGGCCATGGTGGAGAATTACCTGAAATGGCAATTATAACAGGGCAGCTCAGTGGGGTTCCTAAAGGGGGAGAAGCTGATACAGGGTATGGGAGGGGGACCGTGGAGGTGCTGAAGGACAGAAGCTTGAGGTGGATGCCTCAGGTAGAGGGTGCACTCTGAGCCAGAGACACTGGGAAGAGCTGGGGGAAGGCTATGCTGTTGGCTTGAATTCCCCTGCCTTGACAGAACCGGATTTCTGAGGCTCCAGGAGCTCCATCTCCAAGAAAAACTAGAGCCTGTCATGCTTTCTAACTAGCCTCTCACAACTACAGGGAGAGATGGTTGACTCCATTTTATGAATGGGAAGACAGAGCCTCTGAAGCTGTCACATCACAAACAAGCTGAATGGCTGAAATCTGATCCCCAGCAGCCTTCTGTTTTGGTATCCAAACTCTTAGTTAGTTCAGTTGCTCAGTCCTGCCCAACTCTTGCGACCCCATGAACTGCAGCATACCAGGCTTTCCTGTCCATCACCAACTCCTGGAACATTCTCAAACTCATGTCCATCGAGTCGGTGATGCCATCCAACCATTTCATCCTCTGTCGTCCCCTTCTCCTGCCTTCAATCTTTCCCAGCATCGGGGTCTTTTCCAATGAGTTGGCTCTTTGCATCAGGTGGCCCTATTGGAGCTTCAGCTTTAGCATCAGTCCTTCCAATGAATATTCACGGTTGATTTCCTTTAGGATTAACTGGTTTGATTTGCTTGCAGTCCAAGGGACTCTCAAGAGTCCCTTCTCTAATACCACAGTTCAAAAGCCTCAATTCTTTGATGCTCAGCTTTCCTTATGGTCCAACTCTCACATCCATACATGAATACTGGAAAAACCATGACTTTGACTAAACAGACTTTTGTAGGCAGAGTAATGTCTCTGCTTTTTAATATGCTGTCTAGGTTGGTCAAAGCTTTTTTTCCAAAGAGCAAGAGTCTTTTCATTTCATGGCTGCAGTCACCATCTCCAGTGATTTTGGAGCCCAAGAAAGTAAAGTCTGTCACTGTCTCCATCTAAACTCTTAACTGCTATACAAACCAAGGTTCTCCAGCTTGAGTGCACCTCAGTATCACCTAGATTGCTGGGCCCCACCCCCAGAGCCACTAACCAGTGAGTCCTAGATTGGGCTTGATTATTTACATCTTACTGGTCCCAGATGATGCTAATGTTGATGTTGTTGGTCCAGGAACCACACTTTGAAAACTAATACACACACTATACTGCCCCTGGACTGAGCACAACAATGATGCAGTTGTAGAGGACTGGAGTTCTGGCAAAGAATTTGGGGATGGATTGGAGCTATTACGTTGAAAACTTAAGCAAATAAGTCACGAGGTGATTATTAAAGCCAAGAAAATAAAAACAATTTTTAAGAAAAACATTGTAATCATCATAAACTATAACACTCAGCTGGAACTAATATTACATTGTCATTATAATGTAAAAACAGTACATTGACTTAACCAGAAATTATGATATAATTATTTGGGAAAAATTGGAGTGGGAGCATGTGTATGTGTGAGTGTTCGTGCGTGCATGTGTGTGTGTGTGTGTGTAGAGAGAGAAAAACTGTATCTCTATTCTTTATAGCTGTAAGAAATATAAAAAGTCTAAAATTTTAAGATCTTAACGTGACACCGTAATCAGGTATAAAGAAGTAAGCAGGGACTTCCCAGTTAGCAGGTGGATACCCTGCAATGCAGGGGACTTGGGTTCGATCCCTGGTCAGGGAACTAAGATCCCGCATGCCACGGGGCAACTAAGCTGAGCACCGAGACTCCTGAGCCCACGCACCTTGACTGGAGAGTCTGTGCACCTCAACACAAGATACTACCCCCGAGCACCACAGCTAAGACCGAGTGCATCTCCTTGCCTCCAGAAAGTAACCACAGAATGAGTTGTTGCTGCATAGGATGGGTCTCAGTGGCGAGAAAGGGATTTTTGTTTAAAGATTTGTAGTACTATCTAACTTGTAGCAGTCACTGACTCTTAAACATTATATATATTTATTACCATGATTAAACTTGAAATTAAAAATAAGTGGATTTAGCCACCGCTGAAACAGCCTGTCAGCTTGGTGGCGCTGTTCAGCTTCTGGCCACAATACCCACCTCTTGTCCTTGAATTGCCTAGAAGCATCTGGAGGGCTAC
This sequence comes from Cervus canadensis, assembly GCF_019320065.1. Classification (NCBI taxonomy): domain Eukaryota; kingdom Metazoa; phylum Chordata; class Mammalia; order Artiodactyla; family Cervidae; genus Cervus; species Cervus canadensis. Next base: position 52,063,467 of record NC_057395.1, read on the forward strand.
AAGTAGTAGTACCCAAATCATGCCCTGGGGATGCTACACTGGAGACTTTACATCCAGTGAAACTCAGCAGAGGAGGCCTCTTGTCTATTTATTGAGGACCTGAGTCAGAAAACAAAGATGGAAGCAGATGCAGCCACTCTGTTTCCCAAACTTAATGGATTGTTCTCATTTCAAATGTTCTTCCTATGAGCCACTTCAGTGCTCAGAATTTCTACCTCTCTCTTCTGGGAATAGCATAGAAATTCTTTGTTCAGCTCTCAGCTGAGTATTTGCTGCAGAAAATTTGCTGCTAATTTCTCAGGAGTTGTTTTTGATTCTTCGAAAGGTAAAGGAATACAATGAGCTAGCAGGGCAAAGTCCTTGATTCTATAACTACTATGGGACATTCAAAATAAACTATTGAGGAGTCTAGTCGAAATGTTCATGACTGGAAGGCACCAAAGTACACAAAATGATCAAAGTGTGAAGCATACAGCCTTTTAGGATGGGAATTTGAAAATTCATTGTTTATTAATATATTTAAAAATTCATATACTTTGAACCAGGGATTTCATTTCTAGGATTTATCCTATAGAAATACATGCCCATGCATGGAAGAGTATGTATACTACAAGGATTTTTATTCTGGTCATTTGTAATAGTAAAATATTAGAAATATTCAAGGGCCAGAGACAGGAGATTAGTTACATACAGCCACACATTTGAATATAATGTAGCCCAAAATGAAGGAGTTGTCTCCTGTATGCTACCACAGAATAAGAATTCACAACAAATAGCCGAACTATTTCAAATCCTAAAAGATGATGCTGTGAAAGTGCTGCACTCAATATGCCAGCAAATTTGGAAAACGCAGCAGTGGCCACAGGACTGGAAAAGGTCAGTTTTCATTCCAATTCCAAAGAAAGGCAATGCCAAGAAATGTTCAAACTACTGCACAGTTGCACTCATCTCACACACTAGCAAAGTAATGCTCAAAATTCTCCAAGCCAGGATTCAATAGTACATGAACTGAGAACTTCCAGATGTTCAAGCTACATTTAGAAAAGGCAGAGGAACCAGAGATCAAATTGCTAACATCCAATAGATCATAGCAAAAGCAAAAGAGTTCCAGAAAAACATCTACTTCTACTTTTATTGACTAAGTCAAAACCTTTGACTATGTGGATCACAACAAACTGTGGAACATTCTTCAAGAGATGGAAATACCAGACCACCTTCCCTGCCTCCTGAGAAACCTGTATGCAGGTCAGGAAGCAACAGTTAGAACTGGACATGGAACAACAGACTGCTTCCAAATTGGGAAAGGAGTATGTCAAGGCTATATATTGTCACCCTGCTTATTTAACTTATATGCAGAGTACATCATGCAAAATGCTGGGCTGGATAAAGCATAAGCCGGAATCAAGACTGCTGGGAATAACCTCAGATATGCAGATGACACCACCCTTATGGCAGAAAGTGAAGAACTAAAGAGCCTCTTGATGAAAGTGAAAGAAGAGTGAAAAAGCTGGCTTAAAACTCAACATTCAGAAAACTAAGATCATGGCATCTGGTCCAATCACTTCATGCCAAATAAATGGGGGAACAATGGGAACAGTAAGAGACTTTATTCTCTTGGGCTCCACAATCACTGCATATGGTGACTGCAGGCATGAAATTAAAAGACACTTGCTCCTTGGAAGAAAAGCTATGACCAACCTATACAACATATTAAAGAACAGACACATTACTTTGCCTACGAAGGTCCGTCTAATCAAAGCTATGGTTTTTCCAGTAGTCATGTATGGATGTGAGAGTTAGACAATAAAGAAAGTTGAGTGCTGAAGAACTGATGCTTTTGAAATGTGGTATTGGAGAAGACTCTTGAGAGTCCCTTGGACTGCAAGGAGATCCAAGCAGTCAATCCTAAAGGAAATCAACCCTGAATATTCACTGGAAGGACTGATGCTGAAGCTGAAACTCCAATACTTGGGCCACCTGATGTGAAGAACTGACTCACCTGATGCTGGGAAAGATTGAAAGCAGGAGGAGAAGGGGATGACAGAGGATGAGATGGCGGGATGGCATCACCGATTCGATGGACATGAGTTTGAGTAAACTCTGGGAGTTGGTGATGGACAGGGAGGCCTTGTGTGCTGCAGTCCATGGGGTCACAAAGAGTTGGACAGGACTGAGCTGCTGAACTGAACATAGAAGAAAAGTCGGTGAGTCGTATCTGACTCTTTGCGACCCCTTGCACTATACAGTCCATGGAATTCTGCAGGCCAGAATACTGGGGTGGGTCGCCTTTCCCTTCTCCAGGGGATCTTCCCATCCCAGGGATAGAACCCAGGTCTCCCACATTGCAGGCAGATTCTTTACCAACTGAGCTATCAGGGAACTGAACATATTATTATGTAAAATGCAAATATAAACTAGCATGAGGAAATTAGCATAACCTCAAATTTTGTTGAAATATGTGTACATAACTGCTAGCCTTCACTGAGTTGTTTCTCTGTATTTGGGAATGATCTAGGTACTATAAATAAACACTAAATAAATAAATAAATACTAATTTATTCCAATACACGTATAGGTTTTTTCATTGTTATCTCCATTTTCCTTAGGAACTGAGGCTCAGAGAGGTTAGGTTACTTTCTCAAAGCCATAGCACCAAGAAGTGATTGAGCTTGGTTTCAAACTGAGGTATATCTGATTTCAAAGCTGGTGGTACTTATATGTACTCATGTTAGTTTCTACATACATAAAGGAAACACATGGATAAATACTCTACATGCCAAAAAAAATTCCCTCTAGGTGATTCTTTCAACATTTCTGCATTATTTTAACTTTTTATGTATTTAATGTTTGGTATTAGTTTTTAAGTACTTTTTTGTAGATATAAAAAGAAATAAAATTCAGTTTACAAGAATGTTCAATAATGTAGACTGCATTTCCTTGCTCACTTGCTTAGTGAGTATTGATTAAGCTCCTAATGGCTGCTGGATCAGGGACTGAGGTGAATGAAACCCAGTTCCTGTCATAGAGGAACATAGGATCTCGTGAGGGCCAGAAAGAAGCTCTGAGTCCCCAGTCTTTTCTGGCTGTATTGCACTGTGACCCTCCTGGAGATTTTGGTTGGCCAGAGAGAAATGAGGTTGCGGCGTTGGTATCCACATTCAAAGTGTTGCCTCTTTCAACTTATGGTACCAGGTACTGTGCGGAGACCTGAACATAATACACTTTCAGGATCTTGTTATGAATAAGGCACACTTTCTGCTAGCAAAATCTGGTATTGTGAGGAAAACTGCTATTTTTCTAAATAGTTGCAGTTCCCCACTGGTGAAAATAATGATAATAACTAACACTTAAGAAGTACTCACTAGACACTGGTTCATATACATTTTTAGGTGTTTTTTTTTTTTATTGTAGAAGTATAGTTTATTTACAATGTTGTGCTAATTTCTGTTGCATAGTACAGTGGCTCAGTTATATATACATTCTTTTTTGTAGTCTTTTCCATTATGGTTTGTCCCAGGACACTGAATATAATTCTCTGTAAGACCTGTAGTTCCATGTAGGACCTTGTTGTCCATCCATTTTATATGTAATAACTTGCACCTATACTCCTTACTCCCTACACATTTCTTACATATACTAATTTGTTGAATTCTTAATCCTCTGAGATTCTGTCTTTATCTCTATTTTACGGATGAGGAAACTGAGGCAGAGAGAGTTTAGGCAACTTGCCCAAGATCACATAACTAAGAAATTCCACTGAAAACCAGGAAATTCCAAGCCAGGCAAGTGCTTAGAAGAGCACAACTAAAGAACCCAAAGTGTGGGAGAACAATCATGATAAAAAAGAAATTGTATTAACAACCCTAACAGTACCTGTCACAACCACACAGAGCTTTGTGAGTTTTAAGTGCTTGTGAATACATGTCTCCATGATAGGTGAGTCCCAGTATAAAATGATCCTCCCATTTTTCACAATGAGAAGTTTGCAAAAAAGAAAATATTTGAAGGCCCATCTTGAATGTATAAACTCTTAAGGCTGTCGATGAAATGTCTATGTATAATATTTATTATTTTAGGTATGTACATGTTTTAAATATTATCAATATATTTAAATATATTGTATATTAATGACTAATATATTAATTTAAAAATACTGTTTTTTCCCCCTAATCTGACACTTTGCAAAACATCTTTATTCCATCTCATCCTGTGTATCTTTGACCTCCTATCTTTATCACCCCTGGAATAGGAAATCGCAACCCACTCGAGTATTCTTACCTGGACAATTTCTTGGGCAGATGGTTTCTGAATCACCCAACTCACTTTCTAGGTGACATACATTTCACTCCTATATAATTTATTTGTTATCCAGAACTTTCTGAGCTTTATATGATGTTGTCACTGAGATATTTTATACTTAAAGTCCCAGTTCACTTAATCGTAGGACAGTGTTTTTTTTGCGTGTCCTATTGGTTTATATTTGTGATCACAACATCCTTTTTAAAGTCCTCTTTATGAGGCTTGCATCTTTACACGGGGTATGAAGTCAACACCTAGTATAATGACTACACCTGTGTCAAAAACTTTTTAAACCCCTTCCTTCAGGTGACTTCTGTAAATTGGTCTTTTGCAAACAATACTTTGTTGTTTAAAGTAATTGAAGAGGGACTTCCTTGATGGTCCAATGGCTAAGACTCTGCTGGTCAGGGAAATAGATCCCACCTGCCACAGCTAGGAGTTCGCATGCTGCAGCTAAAGATTCGCATGCCACAACTAAGACCTGGTGAAGTTGAACAAACAAATACATAGAAAATAACTTTAAAAATATAGTAATTGAGATAGTTTAGGTAATACAAAAGACTCTGTGAGGCTTTGTAAGAACTGAAATACAAAGCAATTCCCACTTTTCTCTGAGGGATAATTTATGGGGAAAACCACCCTGCCTTATATCCAGGTGTAGACCGCACATTAACCTTATCTATTAAACTTGGCAAACTTTCCTGTACAAATCTGTATAGTGGGCCCTATCCTCACTTAACACATGAGTAATCTGAGACTCAGAGGTGAGGTGACTTGCCCGAGGCTCCTCACAAATGGCAGAACTGGAACACAACTCAAACCAGAGTCTATCTGATCCTCTCACTCACCCTCTCCCGTTAAAGCCACTGGGAAAGTTTTTAAACCACCTTCCTAATTTAGATGGCTGGCCCTGGTAAGAATGTAGGGCTGTGTTGACAGAATACTAACACTGATTTATTTATTGTTCTCTTATTGCCTTATGTTTGTATAGCTGTGTGCAGTATTTCATAAAGAGAATGGCAAAGTAATTTGCAAATATAAAACCCAGATGCTTAATTTTAATTTCTGGGTTTCTGTTTCAAATTTAGTGCAAGGCAGGTTGTTTATACTGTAAGTAAATGCCCTAGTGTCTATAAAGATCCCTGGAAGCTGCTCTTAGGTCCTGAAATGGCTTATTTGCTTACATTTGTTTTGTTGTTGTAAAATAATCCCTTCAGGTATGAAGTGGGAAGAGTCAATGGTGCCTGGTTTGGTGGTACAGGTTCCCCCACAAGGCTGTGCTGGAGCTGTTTTCTCGAGGCTCATGAGAGCTGTTCGTGCACATCTCTCCCAAGCTCTGCTCAGTAATGTCAGGGTGGCAGCTGGAAATCAGCCAGGGGGAGTATTTACACCATGCAAACTGGTAAACCTTACAAAGGAAGTCCTTCCATTCCCCCTCTGCCCCTTCCCCAAATGATGTAACCTCCCTATACCTTGTGAATAGTAAGAGTACTTTCTTTCCAGGTTTTCTGAAGATTTAGTGAAATAAAACATGGCAATTCTTCTATGTTTATTTATTTAGATAAATAATGCATATGCAGGGTTGAAATAATCAAACAAAAAAGGTTACAGTGAAAAGTAAGTTTCCATCCCAACCTGGACTTGCATTTCAATTCCTATCCTGAGAGGCAGACTATTTCTTGATATCCTTTCAGAAATGTCCTCTGCATATATAAGCATACAGTGAAAAAGGAAAGTGAAGTCGCTCAGTTGTGTCCAATTCTTCGCAACGCCATGGACTGTAGCCTACCAGGTTCCTCCATCCGTGGAATTTTCCAGGCAAGAGTACTGGAGTGGGTTGCTATTTCCTTCTCCAGGGGATCTTTCCGACCCAGGGATCGAACCCAGGTCTCCTGTATTGCATGCAGACGCTTTACCCTCTGAGCCACCAGGGAAGCCCATAGCATATAGACAGGTATACAAATGTAGATCTATAAGCCAGTTTAGAATAATCACAAATAGATAGAGATAAAATATATGTCTCAGTGTGTGTGTTCTGCCCCTTGACACACACACTGAGACATATATTTTATCTCTGTCTATCTAAGATCTGTTATTTTTTTTTCATTATTTTTTTATTTGGGTCTTCATTGCTGCTCCAGCTTTTCTATAGTTTCGTCAAGTAGGGGAGACTACTCTCTAATTGCAATGCATGGGCTTCTCGTTGCAGTGGCTTCTCTTGTTTCAGCTCACAGGCTCTAGACCACAGGGTCAGTAGTTATGGCACACAGGCTTAGTTGCCGCATGGCTTGTGGGGTCTTCCCAGAGCAGGGATTGAACCCATGTCTCCTGCACTGATAGGTGGATTCTTTGCCACTGAGCCACCAGGGAAGCCCTAACTTGTTACTTTTAAGGGTTGCCCTTATTCCATTTTTAGATGCTCCATGGGTTACTTACCCAACCTTCTGTGAGTGATATTCAGATTGTTTCCCATCTCTTGCCAGTACAATGAGCGTTAAATAACCTGTCTTTTGCACATAAACATGAGTATATCTCTATGCTCAATTCCTGGAAATGGAACCATTGGGTCAAAGAGTACAGGCGTTTAGAATTCTGGTTTGATTGTCAACTGCCTTTCAAGAGTTGTATCAATTTTCTCTCTAACCTATGGAATAGGTGAGTGCAAATCCCTACAGCCTTGGGATATTGTCCAACTTTTTGATCTGTCTCATCTGGCAACCTGGGTACGTAAATGGTCCTCATTATTATTATTGATGGAAAAACTTAGGTGTGGGAGTGGCCCTTGGGCACTGGAGTTCCATGAACTCTGCTTTGCAGGCTCTTTATCATCTCCATTTTTCTTGAGTGAAATTTCTCAGGAACATTAAGGATCAAGAGGGTGAGAAGCTCTAGTGCTCTGGGAAGTTCTGGTACAGCTTGTTCCCTGTCACTGTAACAGAATCAGCTTTCTGAAATACAGACTTGTTCTTCTTGCGCTTCTCTTGCTCTTCTCTCTAGACTTACCGTGGCTCCACATTTACCAAAGTTCTTCAACCAGCAGTGCCAGCATCCCCTTGAACTGGTTGGAAATGTACATTTTCAGACTCCTCTGCAGACCTACTAAATCAGACACCCTGGAAGAGGGGCTAAGCTCCAACAAGGGTGATGCTGCTGTGAGCTCAAGTTTGAAACCCCTGACTTGCAGAATGAAGTGGCCTCTTTCCAACTTGTGGCTCAAACCTACCTTTCCTACTGTGTTTCCTGCTCTGTCCTACAACTTCTAAACACACCTAGTTATTGGCTTCTCAAATCTCCCTCCTCTTTCTCACCTCTGTTCTTGGGGCAGGAACCTCTAGGAGTCTCCCAATTTCTTATAGAGCAATAGACGCCTGCATTTTAAAATTGCATTTCCCAGCCTCCCTTGCAACTATGCTCTGGCAAATGGGAAGTAAAGTGGGCAACTTCCGAATTGTGCCTTCAGAAGGAAGGAGCACGCCTAGCCTTCTGCTTGGGCACTCCCAGTGGCTGACTTGATAATTCTGAACCACAAAACAGATGAGGGCCAGGCCTCAGGTGTGGGGGACATCAGGAGGGATAGGCCTGGGTCCCTGACCCTGTGGGGTCACTGTTGGGGCCAGAAGACCACTTCAGCCTAGACTGTGATAATAGAAAGAGATAGACTTTCATTTTGCTTATCCCACTGTTCCCTGAGGACGGCTTGATCTCCGTTGACCATCTTCCCTAATACAGTGCCTTCTGGTGTGCTGTTCCTCCACCTGCCCGGCAACAATCTTCTCTGTCCTTTCAAGGACACAATCCACCTCTCTCCCTGATCCTATGAGAGGTGATACATCCTCACCAGGAACTCGTTTCACTTCAGAGTCTCTGTTCCCAGCCAGTGTGGAGTCAAGTCATTTCCCCACTAGAGCAGGGGTTCCTTGAAGTGGGGGCAAGTGTCATCATCCAAAACTATCCCACCATCTGATTGAGTGTCTGGCACAAAGCAAATACCAAAAACCATTTTTCAAAGGCAGTTTTAAGCCAGCCTCTGCCTTTTCTATGTTCCCTGATAAACTGTGCTTTGGTGAATACCTTGGATGAGACTGAGAACAATCGGCAGCCTGGTGACTAGAAGCTGTTTTCCTTTCCCCAGAGCAACTGTGGTCCGAGTGGGCTGAGACCGGCCACTGAGGGTGCTGGGGGGTGACCTAGGGAGTCAGGGGCACGAGGGGAAGAAAGAAGTCGAGAGAAGCGTTCACTGTGTCTCTGCCCAGCCCACTCAGCCATCTCCTCACCATGCTGGGGCTGAGCCGCGTGGAGAGACCTCAAGTTCAAGACTGACACTGCGAGACCTTTCTCAAAAGGCCAGTCCGTCATTGCAGACCCAGGTTTCATGCTCCGGGAGCCAACTGATTTCTCAGAGCACTGTTTGTTCCGTGGGGCCAAGCGACACCAGGACATGCTGACCTTTACTCTGACTCAACTGAAAGTCTGCAGTAATACACCGTCAACCAGATTGGTGCTATCTGGCCCCTGCCCCCCTCCTCTCTCCTTTCCCTCCTCTCTTCCCCACCCCGCCACCCCCCGCCCTGCAGGGCTAACAAATTGTTACCATTCCATTGGTTCATCAAATAGTCATTCAGTGTCAGCCTTGTGCCAGTCGCTGTGCAAGGCGCTTGGACAGAAAGATGAAGACGTTCTCTGGTCCTCTTTCCACGCAGGAACACATGTGTCGCACTAGTGCAGGAGTCTCTCAGCTGTGGTCCCTGAGGCCCTTTTAGGGGATCTGTATTATTTTCATAAGAATACTGACTTTGTTTGCCCCTTTTACTCTCAATTTTCCATGTGTGTACCGTGGAATTTTCCAGAAGCTGCATGATGTGTGATATTACAGCATATAGAAATGGACATGAGAATCCAGTTGTCTGTGAAGTTAGACTTTTAAGAGGTTTGTCAACTTGTAAAATATGGTCATTCTTCTCAATGAAAATATACTTGTTTTTTACAAAAATGTTTTGTTATGTATTTATACATTTTAAATTTATGCATGTTATTGTTTCAAAGATAAGTCACTAAATAAATACTGTTAAAATGTCCCCATTTTAATTTCAAATTTGGTAATACAACCTAAATAGTGCTTCCCTGGTGGCTCAGACGGTAAAGAATCTGCCTGCAATGTAGGAGACCTGGGTTGGATCCCTGGGTTGGGAAAATCCCCTGGAGGAGGAAATGGCAACCCACTCCAGTATTCTTGCCTGGAGCATCCCCATGGATAGAGAAGCCTGGCGGGCTACAGTCCACGGGGTCACACAAAGTCAGACACAATTAAGCACAGCACAGCAGAGCCTAAATAAAAGTCTCTTATGGCCTTCAGTTCTTTTTTTAAACTTTTCATTTTGAGATCATTGTAGGTTCACATGCAATCATAGGAAATAATATGGCGAGATCTGTGTACCCTTCCTCCAGTTTCCCTGAATGGTAATGTCTTGCATAACTTTAGTACAATATCACAAACAGGAAACGGGCCCCTGCACCCCTCTTTTCCAGATTTCACCCATTTTCCTTGTATTTGTGAGTGTGTTCAATACTGTGCAGCTCTATCAGGCGTGTAGATTTGTGTAACCACCCCCGGAGTCAAGATACAGAGCAGTTCCATGACAAGGGTGCCTCAGTGCCCTTTTGTAGACACAGCCACCTCCTTCCCTCCCCTCCCTAACCCCTATTCTCCCACTCTATAATTTTTTCAGTTCAAGAATATTATATAAATGGAAAATTTCATTTACATTGTGTAACATTTTTGGGTTGGTCTTCTCAGTATAATTCCTTTGCAACCTATCCATGTAGTTGCAGGTGTTAATAGTGTGTTTCCTGCTACAACCTAGGACTGTTCGCACAGATGTGCCACCGTTTGTTTAATTGTTCTACATTAGGGTTGTTTCTGACTTCTGGCTATTATGAATAAAGTTGCTTTATGAATAGAGCTACTTTATTATGAATAAAGTACCTGAATGTTCATAATTCATGTACAGACTTTTGTATGAACATAAGTTCTCTTCTCTGGGATAAATGCCCCAAAGTACAGTTACTGGGTTGTATGGTAAGCACATGCTTAATTTTGTAACAGGTCACTGCAACTTTTCCTGAGTGGCTGTACCATTTACATTCCTACCAGGAATTTATGAGTGATCTGATTTCTCTGCATCCTTACCAGCATATAGTGTCATCAGTATTTTTTATTTTAGCCATTCTGATAGTTGTGTAGGGATATTTCATTGTGATATTAAGTTGTATTTCCTGATGGTAATGTTGAAAATACCTTCACGTGTTGTTGTTCCTTCCCTAAGTTATGTCCGACTCCTTGCCACCCCATAGATTGCAGCACACCAGGCTTTCCTGTCCTTCACTATCTTCCAGAGTTTGCGCGAATTCATGTCCATTGAGTCAGTGATGCTATCCAACCATCTCATTCTCTGCTGCCCCCTTCTCCTTTTGCCTCCAATCTTTCTCAGCATTGATGTAGGAGATAGATGGGCCAGGCCGCTGATGTTTGTCAAATGGAGCAAAGCTGGTTTTTGTCTGTAGCCAGTTTCTGTTTCCTTTCCTCCATTGATACAGAGGCAATAACTAACAGCGGAAATTTTTTTGCAGCAAAACAGAAATGAGTGAACAATCTTTGGCACATACCAGTCAACCAGGCCTACAAGAGTTAAACAATCTTGGTTATTCTTTAACTGTTACTACAAACAAATACTAGTAGCTGGACTTGTCTTTCACAGAGCTAATTACTCTCTGACTCCATATAGATTATACTCTGCCCCTGACATACTTTTCCCCCTACACTCTCTTGTAGCATTCTGCATTTTGGAAAGAAGGTCGTGGGCCAATAGCCTCAGGGACACAAGACCCAGTTGCTGAGTTGCCTGATGCCAGCTGTGGCCATTTAGAAATTTTGCAGGAGAGAAAATTAAGCCAGACCTTCAAGAGGATATAAAACCTCTTCCTCTTCCTGAGAAAGGAGGGCACAGTTCTTGAGGTATTAGCCTGAGATGTTTCCCTTTTGCCTGGTAAAAATAATAAAGCTATTCTTTTCTATTTCCTCCAAACTCTGTCTCCATATTTCAATTTGGCATTGGTGGACAGGGACCCAAGAGTTTGGCAACAGCATCAGGGTCTTTTCCAATGAGGCTGCTCTTCGCATCAGGTGGCCAAAGTATTGGAGCTTCAGCTTCAGCATCACTCCTTCCAATGAATATTCAGGGTTGATTTCCTTTAGGATTGACTGGTTTTATCTCCTTGCTTTCCAAAGGACTCTCAAGAGTCTTCTCCAGCACCACAATTTGAAAACATCAATTCTTTAGCTCTCAGCCTTTACATTCAGTTCTTACATCCATATGTGACTACTGGAAAAATCATAGCTTTGACTACAGGGACCTTTGTCAGCAAAGTGATGTCTCTGCTTTTTAATACCCTGTCTAGGTTGGTCATTGCTTTTCTTCCAAGGAGCAAGCATTATTTTTCATGCCTGCAATCCCTGTTTGCAATGATTTTGGAGCCAAGAAAATAAAATGTTACTGCTTCCACTTTTCCCCCTTCAATTTGCCATGAAATGGTAGGACCGGATGCCATGATCTTAGATTTTTGAATGTTGAGTTTTAAGCCAGCTTTTTCTGTCCTCTTTCACCTTCATCAAGAGGCTCTAGTTACTCTCCACTTTCTGCCATTAGAGTGGTATCATCTGCATATCTGAGGTTGTTGATATTTCTCCTGGCAATCTTGATTCCAGTTTGTGATTCATCCAGTCCAGCATTTCACATGATATACTCTGCATATAAGTTAAATAATCAGAGTGACAATATATACCCTTCTCATGTTTCTTTCTCAATTTTGAACTAGTCTGTTGTTCCATGTCTGATTCTAACTGTTGCTTCTTGTCCTGAATACAGGTTTATCAGGACACAGGTAAGGTAGTCTGTACTATCTTGGGTGGCCCCGCATGGCATGGCTCATAGCTTCATTGAGTTATGCAAGCCCCTTTGCCACAACAAGGCTATGATCCAGGAAGGAGTTTTTCACATGCTTATTTGCCAACTGTATACCTTTTCATTGCTATATCTGTTCATGTCTTTTGCCCATTTTCTAATTGGTTGGATTGTTTGTTTTCACTTTGGAGTTTTGAGAGTTCTTTATGTATTCTAGATACCAGGCCTTTGTCAGTTATGTGATCAGCAAATATTTTCTTGTAGTGTTTTTATCCCCTTCACATCACAGTCTCTTTCTTAGAACAAAAGGTTTTCATTTTGAATGATCCAATTTATCTTTTTTTTTTTTCTTTATGGATCATGCTTTTGGTGTTAAATCTAAGAACTCTTTACTCAGCCCTAGGTCCTCAAGATTTTCTTTTTTTTCTCTCTAAAAGTTTTGTAGTGTAACATTTTACATCCAATCTTTCATACATTTTGAGTTAATTTTTGTGTAAGTTGTGGGGTTTAGGTGAAGGTTCATTTGCTATGAATGTCAATAATTCCTAAGGGATCCTGGGACCAAAGATTTGAGAACTTCTACAATAATGTGTATAAGATACTCTGAAATAAGTAAGTGCAAAGAGCTATGGGAAGGTTAACTTTGAGCAAAGTAGTCCTGGAAGACTTCCCAAAAGAGGTGACATTTGAGTTCTGCTTTGAAGGATGGATAGGGTTATTGGTTTTCTGTCTCCCATATCCAGAGATATTCTCAGTGTTGGGGTTAATTTTAAAAGAGGGAGATGTGGAAAAGAAAGAGAAAGACCAAAAAAATCAGGCAGATTTCTTTTTGAGTACCTAAGTTACCTTCCCTAAGCCTCAGTTTTCTTATCTGCAAAATGGGGGAATTATTCTTTCTTTTCAAGGAAGCTGAAGATTAAATAAGTGTGTAAACGGGCACGCATGGTACCTGACACATGGTTGCCACTCTATGAACTACCTGCTACCCTACTTTCATGATTTCCTTTACCTTTTCTCCATGTGATGGGGTTAGATACTCCCTTTGATGTTCAGCCTATGCTTAATTTTATTCTTTCCCCCCATATTGCTCTAGATGAGTGATCCTCACAATTTAACTACATATCAACAGTCACAAAGCTAACACTCAATATTTAGTTGTGGAGAGGCTTTTAAAATGCAGATTGTAGAGTTTCTGATTTAGTAGGTCTATGGTAGAACCAGAGAATTTGCATTTCAACAAATTTCTGGGTGATCCTGATGTAGCTGGTCTGAAGACCACACTTTGAGAACCACAGCTTTAGATATTCCCTGTAATTATCTCAATAAATTGTATAGAAGGAATAAAAATATCCACATTCTACATGTCAGTAGATATTCAAGGAAATGGCTTGTTGTTTTTGTTTTTAAAAATTCATAGAAAACTGAACAGGAGACTTCTGTTTTTAAGATGGCTGAGTTTTGTTTTGGTTTTAACTTTGGCAAAAGAACATATAACATTAAATTTAGCATCTTTCACCCATTCTTCAGTGTGCAGTTCAGTATTGTTAAGCATATTTAAGAGTAGCTGAGCCTTGTGTCTATGCTCTTTTTATAAAATATAAAAGCCATTCCAGACCACAGGGCAAACGTGCAAGCACCCTCTCTATCTTTGATGAAACCAGGAGACAGCTCCAACCCTGAGACAGCATCCCGAGACAGTAACTTGGTTGGGGAGTGGCAAACGATTTGGCAAAATGGAGGAGTCAACCATCCTACCTAAGCAGGGGTGTGTATCCAGGAACAGCCCATTCACCCTGGAACCCCAGAAGGCTCAGGAGCTGGGAGAACCAGGTAGTGGAGGGAGTGGCGATGAGGCAGAGGATTGACCCAAAGTCTCTGCTGTGGGGTATTTTGACCCATTGCAGTCAGGCACTCACCCCTCAGAGGATACCTGGGATCGAATACTCTACAGAAACTGCATCTGAGAGGGCCCAGATTTAGTGGCCACAGTATAGGGAAAAAGTGAGGGCATGGTTGAGGCTAGACTGGGGCTTACGGATTGACTGAAAATCTGCACCCTGAATGATGACACCTTGAGTTCATTCCCAGACAAGCTCCAGAATATTTACATCTAAGCTTATTCAGCAACATGCCCTGCCCACCCCCACCCCCTTGCCACAAGGAGGGGATTTGAGCTTCCCTATATGAAGAAAACCAATTGCCTCAGAGAAGAGACTGGCTATTGTGGTGTTTGTGGCTTCTCGGAAAAATCTGACTTGGCACTTAATTACCCCGCAGTGAAGCACATCAGTTGTCAAGCTGTCTCCATGCTTGCCAAGCTTGCAGTCAGCTTTCACCTGCTTCGCTTTGAAATAAAGATCATTAGTCACTTAAGGTGAGTTTCTAGTCTGAACAAGAGAGACCAAAGAAAATACTGCTGCAGAGGCAATGCCTTGCTGTGACTGCCACCTTGACATTCTCTTGGCCTGTTTGGGCATCTGTGAATGAAGAATTGACTTTACATAAAGAATTCTTAACTGGAGATCCTTGGACAGTGGATGTCAGTTTCTGTGTGTGTGCATATGAGCTCAAATCTAAGGTAGCACTCACCAGGTCCCCAGGGGGTCTGAGATGCACTACGAAGTGATAAGCCACTTATTGACTGGATTTCTGAGCTCTCTCCCAGGGCTTATTCCTTGAGTATATTTTGCTCTCTTACACCTCGGGAACTCTGCACACACAGGTACTTTGATTGGAATACCTTTTCCTTCACAATGGAGTTAATTCCTACTCTTTCTTCTAGAGTCATCAGACATATTGGGTTTTCTGATTAGGAAGTCTTCCTTGACCTCAGCCTCCCTTCTGGGTTGGGTGACCCCTTGGGTTTCCTCAGACCTCTGTACACCATCCTCATTTCCCTTAGAGAGATGTGTCTGCTGCCTCTGGATGCAAAGGCCGCTCTTCTCTCAAGAGCCTGGCTGGAGAGCTGAGTGATAATATCCTAGCAGCACCCGCCTGCCCAGTCCCAGGGCAAAGCACTTGTTAATTGGGTTGAGAGCTGGACTGGATGGATGCTCAGGAGTAAATCAGCTCCGGCCTTTGTGATACACTTCAAAGCTCAGCAGAAGGCAGAGTGAGCTGACTGGAAAAAGGAACAGGGAAAGATAGGGCAATTATTAAAACTCTTTTTGCCTCTGTCCTTAGGTTACCTACTAGGCTGGGCTTACTGAGCCTCTTCTGAACACTGTGAACATGAACTTAAACTTGGTGAAGGAAAATCAAGGTCAAGGCAATACCTCCATCTTCTGATTCAGCCCTTCTAACATCTGTCAGGAGAAGAGTGAGAAGTGTCTGAGTTGGTCCAGCCTGAACCCACATGATATGTGGAACAGACATTTTATTTGGGGGTTGCCCTCTATCTGAACCCTTTTGCTGTATTTGGAAAGTTTCTCATGTTGTGAGTCTTCATGGAGGGCAGAGGCCACTTCATTTCTGTTACAGACTTTTTAATCTCTAACATTTCTGTTTCATTCTTTCTTAGAATTTCCATCTCTTTGCTTACATTGCCCATCTATTCTCGCAGATTGTCTACTTTTCCCATTAGAACCCTTAGCATATTAATCAAAGTTATTTTGTGTTCCCAGTCTGGTCTTTCCAACATCTCTGCTCTTTCTGAGTCTGGTTCTGATGTTTTGTCTGTCTCATCAAACTGTGTTTTTGCCTTTTAATATGCCTTATAGTTTTTTTTTGGTTGAAAGCCAACCTGCATAAAAGGAACTCTGGTAAACAGGTTTCTAGTGAAGTAGTGATAAGGTATAGGGTGAGGTGAAGCATTCCACAGTCTTATGAATGGGTCTCAGTCTTCTAGTGAGCCTGTGTCTCTGGGCCGTGAGCTTCATAAGCATGTCTCAGATTTTCCCTCCCTTAGATGGGGCAGAATGGGTAGAGAGGACTGGAGTTGGGTATTTTCCTTCCCCCAGGCCAATTAGGCTCTGATAAAACCCCAATAGGTTAGGCTCTGGTAAAACAGTTTCTCTTGAAGGCAGGTCTTTTTAAGAAGAACAGAATGCTCTAGCATATTTAAAAATACCATATATTTCCTCTTCCCCTGTCAGAGGCATTAAGGAATTTCTCTCTCACATTCACTGAAATTACAGTATTTACTGTGAGAGCTTGGTCAAGCTTCCAGAGGTGAAGTTCACAAAAGTGAGGGGTCCCCTGATAACTAGATTCCACTGGAGTTTGTATCTGTCAGTCTTATCCAGGTGGAGTCTCCAGCTATCTGTCCATTATAGTTCAGGTTTTCCTACCCAAGGTTTCTGTGGCGATTTCTGCTCCAGTAAGTCTAACTTTCTGTATCTGCCTGTCTCTTCAGTTCCGAGGGCTGAAATTTCCCCTGTGACCTCATTTCTCTTACAGTCCTAAGAAGAGATGTTGATTTTTTGGCTTCTTACTTTCTGTTAGGATAGTGACAACTTCTGAGTTTCTTATGTGCTAGACTGGAAACTGGAAGTCAGTGATTTTTTTTTTTTTTACATTATTTTCATTGTGGTAAAAAACACATAGCATAAAATTTATCATTTGAACTATTCTCAAGTCAATGATTCAGAGGCATTCAGTACATTCACAGTGTTACGCAACCATCACCACCATTCATCCTCAGAACTTTCTCATCATCCCAAACTGAAACCCTGTCTTCATTAAGCAATAACTCCCTGTTATGTAAAGTGCTAGCTTTTATATTATTCTTGATGCCATTGTTGTTATTATGTAGTGGTGGTGTTGTTCAGTTGCTCAGTGGTGTCTGAGTGTGATCTTTGTGACCCCATGGACTGCAGCATGTCAGGCTTCCCTATCCATCACCATTTCCTGGAACTTGCTCAAACTCATGTCCATCAAGTCGGTGATGCTATCCAACCATCTGGTTCTCTGTCATCCCCCTCCCCTCCTGCCTTCAATCTTTCCCAGCATCAGGGTCTTTTCTGAGTCTGAGTCAGCTCTTTGCATCAGGTGGCCAAAGTATTGGAGCTTCAGCTTCAGCAACAGTGCTTCCAAGAATATTTAGGGTTGATTTCCTTTGGGATTGACTGGTTTGATCTCCTTGTAGTCCAAGGGACTCTCAAGAGTTTTCTCCAACACCACAGTTCAAAAGCATCAATTTTTCAGCGCTCAGCCTTTTTTATGGTCCAACTCTCACATCCATACATGACTACTGGAAAATCCATAGCTTTGACTATATAGACCCTTGTCAGCAATGTCTCTGCTTTTTAATATGCTGTCTAGGTTTGTCATAGCTTTTCTTCCAAGGAGCAAGTGTCTTCTAATTTCATAGCTGCAGTCACCACCTGCAGTGATTTTGGAGCCCAAGAAAATAAAGTCTGTCACTGTTTCCATTGTTTCCCCACCTATTTTCCATAAAGTGATGGGACCAGATGCCATGATCTTAGTTTTTTGAATGTTGAGCTCTAAGCCAGCCTTTTCACTCTCCTCTTTCACCTTCATCAGATTATGTAGTGAAACTGCAATTGTTCTATTAGGTTGTTAGGCATCGTTCTCAAGAACATTTAGAGTGGGGCATCATAACTTAAAGAGATGGGAATACCAAACCACCTTACCTGCCTCCTGAGAAATCTGTATACAGGTCAAGAAGCAACATTTAGAACCAGACATGGAACAACAGACTGGTTCCAAATAGAGAAAGGAGTACATCAAGGCTGTATATTGTCACCCTGCTTATTTAACTTATATGTAGAGTACATCATGAGAAATGCTGGGCTAGATGAAGCACAAGCTGGAATCAAGTTTGCAGGGAGAAATATCAATAATCTCAGATATGCAGATGACACCACTCTTATGGCAGAAAGCAAAGAGAAACTAAAGAGCCTCTTGACGAAAGTGAAAGAGGGGAGTGAAAAAGCTGGCTTAGAGCTCAACATTCAAAAAACTGAGATCATGGCATCCGGTCCCATCACTTTATGGAAAAGCTGGAAGGAAAAGCTATGACAAACCTAGACAGCATATTAGAAAGCAGAGACATGACATTACCAACAAAGGTCCGTCTAGTATGTATGTGAGAGTTGGATCATAAAGAAAGCTGAGCACCAAAGAAAGAATTGCTCACTTTTGAACTGTGGTGTTGGAGAAGACTCTTGAGATTCCCTTGGACTGCAAGCAGATCAAACCAGTCAACCCTAAAGGAAATCAACCCTGAATATTCATTGGAAGGACTGATGCTGAAGCTGAAGCTCCAATTCTTTGGCCACCTGATGTGAAGATCTGACTCATTGGAAAAGACCCTGATGCTGGGAAAGATTGAAGGCGGGAGGAGAAGGGGACAACAGAGGATGAGATGGTTGGATGGCATCACTAACTCGATGGACGTGAGTTTGAGCAAGCTCTGGGAGTTGGTGATGGTCAGGGAAGCCTGGCGTGCTGTAGTCCTTGGGGTCGACAAGAGTTGGACATGACTGAGACACTGAGCTGAACTGAACTGACCATAACATACTTTTTGAAGGGAGCTGATGGGATCAACACGTTTTAAGAAGGAAGGGTCAGTGATCAGGACAAACTGGGAACTGAGTGTGATGTTGATGCTTCTTCAAGTCAGAGCTGAGGAAACTGCCCTGAAAGTCTGGCCTAAATAGAAACATTTATCAGTGTAAATGTAGTAGGTTCACATAAACTTCATATCAGCAGTTTTGTTTTATTGTTTCATCTGCCCAGGAATGGAACCTTGCAACTCCAGAGAGATGAGTGGGAAGATTCCATGAACTAATCTCATTTCCAAATGTAATTGACAAGTAACTAGGAAGCTCTCCTTCCAAATGCTATGTTAACAGAGTCATCCATCCTCTTGCCCATCTAGGTGGTCCAGCCTGCCACTGTGATGCATGTTCATTGCTTCAGCAATGGAGATGTAGTGGAGTTGGTACAACCTTTCTGGAGGACAGTTTGGCAATATGGATCAAAATTATTAATTTGCAGAAACTTTGGCCCAGCCATTTCATTTCAAGGATTTAATTTATCTCAAAAAAGTAATTGGATAAATGAGTAAGGATGTTTGCACAAAGATGTTCAAATGAGGTTGTGTTTATAGTTGTAAAAAATTGGAAACATTCTAAATGTCCAGCAATAGGGAACAGTTTATATCCATTATGGCATAAACAATGACATATTTAGTCTGGAACTGTTGCCAAAGTTGAGGCAGAGTTGTATGTAAGGGGAAACCTCCACAGTATTAAGGCTTATCCTGCAGAACATTTTCCTGGTTAATGTTTGCCCAGTAGAATGACTGTTCATTTATAGCACACAAACTTAGTGTATATGTGTCTCTTCATAGCAACTTTTTTTGGCAAATGTTTTTATAAGAAAGCATATCTACTGACATCCCTCTAACTCAATAGAGCATTTTAAACCAAATTACTTGGGAGAAAAATGTCTCATGTTTTATCCCAAATAAAATTGATAGCTCAGAATTACATGTAGAAGTATTGAAAAATTAAACAAGTGACCCAGAACCTCTAGTACTGAGAGATTGTGATTGATGAGTGCAGAGGTCACTGGGTGAGACTCCCAGGAAGGCCTTTGTAGAGGAACAGACCCCACTTTCTTGAGCCCTTTGGCCATTCTTCCTGCCTGGAACACTGACATGATGCCTAGAGGTACAGCAAACATTGAATAATTCTGTGGCTACAATGCTGAAGATGAAAGTCTTTGCACTCTGACAGAGAGGAAAGAAGGAAAGAGGAGGCATACCCAGGGCTCCTTGTTACATGAGACATACAAGCCTGCAGTCGTTCATTCCTCTTTTTTTCTTTTTAAAAAATCTTCACCTTTATTTATTTACTTTCTAATATTTATTTATTTTATTGAGCTGGGTCTTAGTTGTGGCATGTGGGATCTAGTTCCCTGACCAAGGAATGAACTCCAGCCCCCTGCATTGGGAGCCAAGAGTCTTAGCCACTGGACCACCAAGGAAGTCCCCATTCCTCTTTTTTCTTACCTTCTGTCATATACTTCCAAACACAATCCTGATACAATTGTTTTCAGCTCCCTCTTTCTCTTTCTAACAACAGATGATAAAAATCATGTACCAATAAATATATCTGGCTAACGAAATAAAAGAATATATAATTTAAAAAGTCAACGGAGTGATAACAAAGCATTTGTGCACCTTGGCTGTCATTAGCAGAGAGAGAGGCCATGTTACCATACCCTTAGCAAATGTCTAACAACAAGTTTGTTGATGATCTGGAAGTAATGCTAAGCATCTTACAACCTAATGTGTATAGTTTTAAAAA
This sequence comes from Cervus canadensis, assembly GCF_019320065.1. NCBI lineage: Eukaryota > Metazoa > Chordata > Mammalia > Artiodactyla > Cervidae > Cervus > Cervus canadensis. The sequence goes on from NC_057395.1 coordinate 52,084,003, forward strand.
AACATGTGTCACCGTTCACCTGAAACCATCACATTTTGTTAATCGGCCGTACCGGCAAAATAAAAGTTTCGAAAAAATGTATGTGGTGTGTGTGTGTGTGTGTGTGCGCGTGTGTGTGTGGCTATACGGCAAAATAAAAGGTTCAAAAAAATGTATGTGTGGTGTCTGTGTGTGTGTGTGTGTGTGTATACATTTTACTGAGTTTTAGTAAAATTTCAGGCAATTGGTTGAGGTTTTTGAGCTAATATGTGTATGATTTTTCCTATTCAATATAATGGAAATAGGTTTCCTTTCAGCATTTTCATTAAGAATACCTTTTTTTTTAGGACCTGATTACTGATACTGAGTGAGACATGCCAGGTCTGGAGGGGACCCTGCTGCCCTGAAGCCAATTCCTATTTGCATAGGCTCTCCTGTCCCCAGTTCCAGTTTCACCCTCTCCCTCCCTCAGGGCCCTGAATCTGCCTATCTGCTGGTCTTTGAAGGTGCTCTCTAGACCCTGACCTCAGCTGGCACTTGCTCCTGAAGCTGTGCGGAGACTTCCCCTTTCTAGGATCTCTCTCCCTTCTGCCCTCCAGTGGCCCTAATCTGGGGAGAGTAGCTACTTTCCAGATTCCCTGCTGGAGCCCGGCAATTGCCTGGCCAGTTTTTTTTTTTTTTTTTAATTAATAAATTTATTTACCTCCACCAAACTATGGTGGAGGTAATGAAGATAACCTCCTTCAAAAGATCCCATGCACGTACTGCTACACTCAGCGCCCCCAACCCTGCAACATGCCACCACCAACCACATCTCTGCTACGAAGTGAGGTAATAAGATTTCATTAATGTTTCTACCATTTTAAGTTACATACAGCCAGAAGTCCATATAGCCATACAGCTGCTGGATCATCTAAAAAGCAAGAGAGTTCCAGAAAAACATCTATTTCTGCCTTATTGGCTATGCCAAAGCCTTTGACTGTGTGGATTACAATAAACTGTGGAAATTTCTGGAAGGGATGGGAATACCAGACCCCCTGACCTGCCTCTTGAGAAATCTGTATGCAGATCAGGAAGCAACAGTTAGAACTGGACATGGAAAAACACACTGGTTCCAAATAGGAAAAGGAGTACATCAAAGCTGTATATTGTCACCCTGCTTATTTAACTTCTATGCAGAGTACATCATGAGAAGCTGGGCTGGAAGAGGCGCAAGCTGGAATCAAGATTGCCAAGGGAAATATCAATAACGTCAGATATGCTGATGATACCACCCTTTAAGGCAGAAAGTGAAGAGGAACTAAAGATCCTCCTGATGAAACTGAAGGAGGACAGTGAAAAAGTGGCTTAAAGCTCAACATTCAGAAAACTAAGATCATGGCATCCGGTCCCATCACTTCATGGCAAATAGAGGGGGAAACAGAGGAAACAGTGTCAGACTTTATTTTCTTGGGCTCCAAAATCACTGCAGATGGTGATTGCAGCCATGAAATTAAAAGACGCTTACTCCTTGGAAGGAAAGTTATGACCAAACTAGATAGCATATTAAAAAGTAGAGACATTACTTTGCCAACAAAGGTCAGTCTAGTCAAGGCTATGGTTTTTCCAGTAGCCATGTATGGATGTGAGAGTTGGACTATAAAGAAAGCTGAGCACAGAAGAATTGATGCTTTTGAACTGTGGTGTTGGAGATGACTCTTGAGAGTCCCTAGGACTACAAGGAGATCCAACCAGTCCGTCCTAAACGAAAACAGTCCTGAATATTCATTGGAAGGACTGATGTTGAAGCTGAAGCTCCAATACTTCAGCCACCTGATGTGAAGAACTGACTCATTTGAAAAGACCCTGATGCTGGGAAAGATTGAGGGTGGGAGGAGAAGGGGACAACAGAGGATGAGATGGTTGGATGGCATCACTAACTCGATGGACGTGAGTTTGAGCAAGCTCTGGGAGTTGGTGATGGACAGGGAGGCCTGGCATGCTGCAGTTCATGGGGTCGCAAAGAGTTGGACATGACTGAGGAACTGAACTGAATTGAACTGAACTGATTATCTCACTTAAGTTGAGTAGAGTATTTCCACAGTTGGCTGAGCTGGCACCACAAAATGACATCATAAAGAACTTAAATCCTTTCCATAGTCCTGCTCTGCCATCTCCAGGTCATTGCCTCATCCTCTTAGTTTCATTCCCCACATGATCTCAGGATGACTGTCATTTTTCAAGGAGTGTCATTCTGCTGTTAGTGTGTAGAGGCAACAAAAACCTTAAGCATACCCTTCTCTGAGATTGAGGAAAACTTCCCCAGAACCTCCATCAACTTTCCTGTCATTGCTCATGGCAAGAACTGGGTTATGTGTCCGCAGGCCAATTTTGAGTAGTGTCTCTGAGTATTGGGGCTTTGTATGTATTAGTATTTTTAATTCCCTAGGTATTTTTGATGGGCAGCAGGGGTCAGAACCACTCTTTTACATTAAACATAATTCACCTTCTGGAGCTAGAGAAGGGGCTATTTTCCCTGAAGCACGTGGCCATTAGACACCAGGAGAATAGTAAGGTTGTTAGCAAGGAAAATGATGGAAATTGTTGTGTAGGCAAATGATAGTGGTTGACATTTAGGGTGTGCTCCTATTTCATGTGTAATATGACATATATGCCAAGAAAAAACTGTGGAAGATCATGGATCAAAATTGGGTTTCTCTGGTGGCTCAGATGGTAAAGTATCTGCCAGGAATGCGGGAGACCTGGGTTCGATCCCTGGGTTGGAATATCCCCTGGAGAAGGAAATAGCAACCCACTCCAGTATTCTTGCTTGGAAAATTCCATGGACGGAGGAGCCTGGTAGGTTACAGTCCATGGGGTCTCAAAGAGTTGGACACGACTGAGCAGCTTCACTTTCACTTTGTGATGAGCGAGAGAATTAATTATAGCTGATTTCCACTTAGTTGAACTTTTACCATGAACATTAGTCACAATCAGAAAAACAATGAAGATACATGCATTTTGGGGAAAATATTTTTTTTTAAAGATAAAAAAGCCATTGTGAGGAATGAAATGCTGTTTTTTCCTCTGTGGGGTAACCACTATGGAACAAGCCCTGTTTCTTGTTCAGCAGCTTGTTGCTAGGAGCTTAGAATTTATTACTGACCTAGTAAGGATACTTCTCTTTCCCACCTGACCAGAAGAAAAATAAACTCTCATCTGGACAGTCTCATTTCCTTTGCCAGTGATTGGGTTAAGCCAGGACCTATGATGAGGTTGTAGCCATTAAAATGTCAGGAGGCATCAGCTGGGGGTATGGTGTGTGTTTCTAGGAAATATTTCTTTACTTTTCAAAAGACTCAGGAGAAAAGGGTCTCTTCTTCCCCCAAACATATTCTTGACTATATATGATGTCTGGATATTGCAGCCATCATCTTATGATTACGTGGGGACAAAGTCCACATGCTAGGGATGACAGGGTGAAAATCCTTGGTAACGCTTTTAAACCTTAAGTATAATTTCATGCAATAAATTACAAAACTCTTAAGTGTACAGTTTGGTTTGTACCAAAATTTTGTTTATACACATCCATGTAACCACTACAAGATCAAGATACAGAACATTTCTAGTACTTCAGAGAGCTCTCTCCTGCCCCTTTCCAGCCAATAGTCAATAGCCAACACCTACTGTACTGATTCCTATCTTCATACATTATTTAACTGTTCTTGAACATCACATGAATGGATTCATACAGTACATATTATTCTGTACAAGGCTTCTTTGCTCAATGTTTTCTTTGACATTCATTCATGTTTTTATGTACGTCAATAGCTTATCAAACCACTGCGTGATATTCCATTGGTACCACAATTTATCCACTTCCTGTTGATGGGCATTTATTTCCAGGTTTTGGCTGTTATTTTTTTTTTAAAGGTGCTATGAACTTCTGTGCACCTATCTTTGAGTGAATATATGTCCTTATTTCTCTTGCGCATATACCTAGGAGTGAAACTGCTAGGACTTGGGATAAACAGCTATTTATTTAGCTTTAGTTAGATACAGCCAAACAGTTTTCCAGTGTGGTTTAACCAATTTACATTTCCACCAGACGTGTGAGATTTCCAATTGTTCTACTATCTCAGCAACACTTGGTATAGTCAGTCTTTGATTTTGTCCATTCTGGTGGATGAATAGTAGTATCTGATTATAGTTTAGTTTGCATTTCCCTGAAGACCTTTTCAAGTGCCTTTTGGTCATTTCCTCTCCTAAGAGGTACCTGTTTAAGTCTTTTCCTCTTCTTAAAATTGGGTTGTTTTGTCTTCTGCTATCAATTTGTAGGAGTTTGTTTACATTCTGCATATAAGTCTTTGGTCATATGTATGAAATGCAAGTATCTTCTCTCAGTCTGTAGATTGCTTCTTCAGTTGCTTAATAATGTGTTCTGATGAGTATAAGTCCTTTATAAGTATAAGTATATTTAATTAAGTATCTTCTCTCAGTCTGTAGATTGCTTCTTTAGTTGCTTAATAATGTGTTCTGATGAGTATAAGTCCTTTATAAGTATATTTATAAGTATATTTATTTATAAGTGTAAGTATATTTTATGAAGTTCAAATGATCAATATTTTTAGTATGGTGTTTTTTGTGCTCTGTTTTGGAGGTATTTGCTTACTCTCAAGATTATAGAGATATTTTCCTCTTTTCCTCCTCAAGCCTGATTCGTTTTAACATTTATATTTAGGTTGGTGATCCATACAACATTAATTTTTAGGTACAGTGTTGGGTAAAGATTGATTTTTCTAATACATATTATTTTCTGTATGGATACCCAGTTTCTCTAGCATCACTAATTGCAGTGTCACCCTTGCTATAAATCAAATGAACATGCATGTTTTGCTCTATTCCTGGACTCCCAATTCTGTTCCATTGGTCTATTTATCTATCCTTGTATCAATACCACCCTGGTTTAATTATAGCTTGATATTAAGCATTCATATCTGGTGATGTATGTTCTTCTTCAAGATTGTATAGGTTGCTCTAGGTCCTTTGTATTCCCATATAAGTTTTAGAATTGACTTTATAATTTCTAACATAAACTTAGGAAATTTGATTGTGATTGTAATAAGTCTGTAAGTCAATATAAGGAGGATTGATCTAACAATATTGTCTTCCAATCCATTTATTTATATCTTCTTGATGGCTTTATTGAACATCTGATTTTATCTACTCAACCATGGAGTTACCATACCTTTTTCTTGTTATTATAAACAAGATTATATAAATGTAATATATATATGTTCATTACTGCTTAAGGCATTTTTTCTGGTTACTTGCAGCTAAAAACATCCCAAGTGATATAACATTCTTGCTCTGTGGTGTGATGGACTGATTAAGTAGAAGGCTTGAATCAGTGCTGCTCCCTATGTGGCCATGGTAAGTCACCTAACCTCTCTGGGCCTATTTCCTTACCCATGGAAATCTCATAGGGTTGGAAAGTTCTTCTCTTTTTCACAAACTAGTAAACTCTGACTCATATTTTTTGTCTCAATTTAAGTCTCATTTTCTTTGGGATGTCTCTTCTGATTCTCCCAGTAAACTTAGATATTTTTTTCTATGCATGCCTTTCAAAGCAATCAGTACACTGTAATATCATTGTTTGCATACTTGTCTCATCAGTACCTTACTAATGAGGGGACAGAGGGTGCCCTAAAGGGCTTAACTGAAGAGAGTTTAATGAAGGGACAATTATAGAGGAATAGACAGGATTAAGGAAATCCACACAGGATGATGAGGAACCCCAGGGACTAGCCACGGAGGCAAGTCATTACCATTCTTGGGTCTGAAGGATTGAGATAAAGGAAGTATTATTGGATCACAGTGAGATCTGTAGCTATGGGGGAGGGGCTGTCCGACAGATGCTATGAGCTATAGGGGAACATAGCCATTGGGAGAACCATGGGCAGTTAGAGAGGGGAAAATAAATACCCCATCCCCTCTGTCATCCTTCGATTTCCTTCAGCTCTTTTAGTCAACCCAACCGGAGAGAGAAGGCAAGAGTTCAGGTGATATAGTTGTAGAGATCAGCCTCCTGGGGCACAAAATAAAGCAGCAAGAGGCAGAGAATGGATATAGGAGAAGAAATAGGTAATAATTAGTATACTCACCTTCAGCATAAACTTCTTGAGAAAGGACTGAAAAATAATGTTACCATAGTTTTTCATACACCTGTTAACAAAAATCTAAACATATCAGAAAATAAAAGGCCCTTACTTCCTGCATAGCTCAGTTGGTAAAGTATCTATCTGCCTGCAATGAGAGAGATCTGGGTTCAATTCCTGGGTCAGGAAGTTCCCCTGGAGAAGGAAATGGCAACCCACTCCGGTATTCTTGCCTAGAGAATCCCATGGACAGAGGAGCCTGGCAGACTACAGTCCATGGGATCTCAAGAGTCGGGCAAGACTTAGTGCTCTTTCTTTCTTTCTTTATAATGCTGAGAAATAACAATAGCTAACTATTTGTTTTATACCATTTCAGACTTAATGTACACGCATACTTCCCACATAGCACTAGTGTAAAGAACCTGCCTGCCAATGCAGGAGACATAAGAGATGTGGGTTCAATCCCTGGGTTGGGAATATCCCCTGGTGAAGGGAATGGCAACCCACCCCAGTATTCTTGCCTGGAGAATCCCATGGACAGAGAAGACTGTCGGGCTACAGTCCCTGGGGTCGCAAAGAGTCAGACACGACTGAAGTGACTTAGCATGCGCACTGAATATGTAGGTCTGTGGAATATTGTATTTCCAAAAATGACCACAGCAATATTTCTGATCTTGAGTGGTCTTTCTGATACTGGCACTCCCCATCACGAAGTCAATGTGTATGCTCTCTCTTTGAGCCCGGGGAGGGCCTTGTGATGGTCTTGACAGATGGGATGAGGCAGAAATGATGCTGCATGGCTTCCAAGCCCAGGTCATAAAAGGCAAAATGGATTCGCCTGGAAATCTCTTTCTCTCTGGATGCTTACCACGTGAACACACCACCACGTTGTGAGGAAGCCCAGGGCACATGAAATGCCATGTGCAAGCATTCTGGCTGGTTGCCAGCTGAGGTCCCAGCTGACATTCAGCATTAATTGCTGGATGAGTGAAAGGATAGGCCTCTAGATGACCCCAGCTTCCAGGCTTTGAGCCACTTCAGCTGATGCTGCAGGAGCCAAAGCCTGTATCTCCATCAAGCCCAGCTCAGATGGAAGGTTTGTGAGCACAGTAAATGTTGTGTGTGTTTTCTAAGCCATTGAGATTTTGAGTGCTTTGTTACATAGTAATAATAACTAGAATAGAGGCAATATTAGAAAGTTATGATCTCAGGCTGTAGCACTAGACTTCTCGGTTTCAAGGTGACCTCTATCACTTATTCCCTGTGTAGTATTTGGCAAGTTTCTCGAATTCAAATCCTCAGTTTCTTCATCTGTAAAATGGGAATAATATTAAAAGTCTTACAGAGTTGGATTGGTCTACAAAACAATCAGCTTAGTTCTCAGCACATATTAAATTATTATTATTATTGATCACCAATTCCCTCAAAGACCACCAGAAAAAACTTGATGATTGAACAAAATTAAGTATATTAAACTTACCACAGAAAGGGAGAATAACACCTTGAAAAAAGTCTCAGTAGTATCTTCAAGTGAAGACATTAAGGAATGATACTTGTAAGTATCATTGTAAGGGTTTTGAAGGCTGCATTGAATGGTTTTAAGGTGGGTCACACAAGGCAAGTAACTGATTGGGACTGGGCAGAATTTATGACATAAGAGCTTCAGATTGGTGAACACAGAAGGGCAAGGGCCTTAAAGTGAGTCTAGATGAGCAAGTTTTCTGTTTTGATAAGTAAAGTGTTTAATTTTTCTCTGTCTTATCTTCAAAGAATGGGTACTTCTTGGAGCAAACCCCTAAACTATTACTTGGTCTTAGTATTATTTAACAGTAGAACAGAAAAGTGTGTTGCTTTCAGTTCTCATTAATATAATTATTTTTTTCATGGAAAAGGGCTCATAGTCTTCCCAACTCATTACATTGAAATGTTCCTTTTCATTGAACAACATATCTTGGATATCTTTCCTTAGAACATATCAGTTAATTTCATTCTTTTTAACATCTGCTTGGTATTCACTGGTACAGCTGCATTGTGAGTTGTTTGCCCTTTCATATATCAACAGATCCTTGGTGTGTATGTGTAGTAGGGTGGGGGAGTCCCAGACCCTCAGAACAATGTCTGGCATAGAGTAGGCATCAGAAAGAGTTTGGTGTTGAAAGGAGAGTGTACCAGAAGTCTGTAAAACGCCATATACATGTAAGGTAAGGATGGACGGTTGGACTCCCCTGTTACTGCATCTTATCCCATCCCGCTTTTGTCCCCTGTGTTAGGAATCATCTCAGGTTGCACACAGCATGAAAGAGGTCTGGAAGTCCTTATATGCTCACAGTGAGGAATGAGGGAGATTGCTGAGAGGCATGAGCCACAGTGAGTGTGAAGAGCTACTGTATGGTAGCCAGCCGAGGCAGAGCTGGATGGAGGATGCAGCTGAGGCTCAGAGGTGCTCAGGTGCCCAGGAGAGAGGCGGTGGCATTGGGTCAAGGCCAGTGAGAACAGATCACAAGTTTTAGTGGCTGCAGGCTTTAACAACTCATGACAAGCAGGCAGGGCAAGGGGTACCTCATGAAACCAGCAAGGACTCAAAAGCAGTAGGAGGGCCACCTCTCCCCATTGCCATGAGGACATTTCCTTACATCCAGATGTTGTCTTCAGAAGGAAGCCAAAGAGGAAACAATCTGAAGAAAAAAATGGCAGCCCCATGGCAGTTTTAAATTAAAAACCAGATAAAACATTTATGAAAATGAAACTGATACAAAATAAAAATATAGGTTTTACAACCAGAGGTGTTAACACACTAATAAGGGACATTTGGAAAGAGGTGGGGCATTCCCACCCCCCACAACTTTTTGTCCTGAAAATTTTCAAACAGAAATGTAAAAAGAATAATTGAACAAATACACATACATCCATCACTTAGATCTCTCAATTGTTATGGGGATTTTTTTGGCCATAGTTGTTTTATCTATTTTCTCTGAAGTAATTTACAGTAAATTACAAACAGTCTGACATTTCACCCCAAATACATCTCTGAAAAATAAGAACATTTTTCAGCATAATGCGGGGGTATTTTTGGACAACAGTGGGGAATGCTCCTGGAGGCAACATGGGTGAGGGACAGTGCTGGGTTCACCTCAGCTCAGGGAAGAATTGTCTACCCAAAGCTCTGACAGCATCATCTTGTGGAAAGCCTGCTCCGCAGAAAGACACACTTGTGTGGCAGTGTGTGTGTGTGTGTGGGAGGGGGCAGTGCAGGTAGGACAGGTGCTATCCTATATTTATTCATAAAAGTCACACACAAACTGAGAAGATATTAGGTGTGTGTGTATGTTTTTTTGTGTGTGTGTGTTAGTCGCTCAGTAATGCCTGACTTTGCGACCCCATGGACCATAGCCCTCCAGGCTCCTCTCTCCGTGGAATTCTCCAGGCAAGAACACTGGAGTGGGTTGTCATTCCCTTCTCCAGGGGACCCTCCCAACCCAGGGATCAAACCTGGGTCTCCTGCATTGCAGACAGATTCTTTACGGTCTGAGCCACCAAAAAAGGTGCTCTAAGATATGAGGACATACATGCAACAAGATTATAAAGAAATAGCAGGAAAAAAAAATCACCTATAATCCTACCCTCCAGCATCAACCACTGTGAACACTTTGCCTTATTTCCTTCTAGTCTCTATCTTTTTACATAGTTGAGATCAAACCATGTTTGATGAGATCATACATATTCAGTTTCTATCTTAGACTTCTATCAAAAGTCTCTTGACTCCTGTCCACTCACCACCACCTAGTAGGTTGAGGGCCTGGGGAGTTTCTGAAATCTCTGGATTTCAGAAATCCCTGGAGAGATCTGTTTCTGAAATGAACATTATGCCACATTTTAAATAATGAGCCTGACTGTGCTTAGTCGCTCAGTCGTGTCCTACTTTTTGTGACCCCAGGGACCATAGCCTGCCAGGCTCTTCTGACCATGGTGATTCTCCAGGCAAAAATACTGGAGTGGGTTGCCATTTCCTCCTCCAGGAGATCTTCCAAACCCAGGGATCAACGATCAAACCCAGGTCTCCTGCATTGCAGGCAGATTCTTTACCGCCTGAGCTACCAGGGAAGCCCTGATGAGCCTGCTTGGTGGCTTGTTAATTTACCCTACTCTAACTGTTTGTGACCTCAATTAATCCTCAGGGAGACTTTATGAGGTAGAGTTTATCATGCTCATTTTCCAGGTGAGACATCCAAGGCTGAGGGAGTGAAGGAAGCTACCTAGAGGTTCCATAAACTATAAGCTTCTCTACTCTGACGTACAGCCCCTAATACAATGATCAGCTCCCTGACCAGCTCTGAGGAGTGGGAGACAGGGATACTGGGGATGAGGAGCAGACTCTTCACCCAGGGTTCTTGGGAAATGAGAGACTCACAGACTCTCTTCTGGGGAATCCTAAACAGCAAGTAGGATTTATCCAGTTTTTTGGGGGTGTGTGTGTGTCTCTCTCTCTTTCCCCTTTTGGTCATCTACATGTCTGTTGGAGCATGGTTTAGGAAAGAAGAGTTCACCTGTTTATGTCTGTGTATGTGTGCCTGGGGCCAGTACTGGAGTGAAAACACAAACTATTTGTAATAAATTAAAGGTGGCTGCAAATTCTTTGACATTCTTTCCATTCAAGAGGAGGGATCTATGTGCCTCCCCTTGAGTCTGGCAGGTTCAATGATTACTTGACTAACAGAATGCAGTAGAAGTGAAATTGTGCCTGTTTGTGGCCGAGACCGCAAGAGACGGGAAGCTCCACAATCGTTTGCACTTCCTCTCAGAACTCAGCTGCCATGCTGTGAGGAAGCCCAAGCAGTCATGTAGAGAGACCCAGGGAGAGATAATGTGGGCCACTGGTCTGTAGCCCCAGCTGAACTCCTAGCCATCAGCCAGCACCAACCTGCTACCCAGGGGAGTGAGGCATCTTGGAAGTGAATTCTTCAGCTCTGTTCTAACCACTCCAGCTTATGCTTCATGGAGCAGAGATGAACCAGCTCTGCTAATCCCTGCCCAAATCACAGATTTGTAGGCAAAGTAATTAACTATTGTTATTTTAAGCTGCTACCTTTTGGAATGGGTTATTATGCAATATTAGATAACCAGAATACCATTGTTTTCTGAGCTGATCTAATAAGCCAAATTATATGTGAAACCTTTTACACATGCTGTCTCCTTTAATCCTCATATTTCCCTCCAAGGTAAGAAAAACAATAGCTAACATTTACTGAGTGCATGCTATATGCCTACTGCAATTCAAAATCCTTTTGCAATTCACTTAATTTCATTGTTCTAATAACTCTTTTTTATAGGTATTCTTATCCTCCTTTTACAGATGTAGGAACGGGAACAGAGAAATGGAAGAACTTGCCCCAAACCATGCAGGAGGTGGTAGAACCAAGGACTCAATAACCTGATTTGAAAGCCAGCAATCCAATCACTGTAATTACTTGCCTCTGACAGAAGGTTGATGAGAAGACCTCTCAGAGAGGCAGTGACTTCCCCAAGGTTGCACAGCTAATGGGAGATTTTGGACCACTTATTCTCTGGGCTCCTCCATTGAAGCTGCAATGGCCCTGACAGCACTGCCTGCCCTTTTGGGCTTATGTCTGTATGAGACACGCTGTCTCTCAATCTTCGTTGGTATCCCTTAGCTTGATCTGTGTCCTTACTCTGCAGCTGTGGTCCCCAGTGACCTTTGGCTGTTCCCACACATTCAATTCCATCCTCAAAGCACAGGATTTTTCCAATCAAGAAAATTCTTTAGAAGAATGTGCCTCAGGCTCAGAAGGACTTTCCAATAGAACTTTCTAACATTCCAAAGATACTTGGTGCTTTGAGCACAGCCTGGCTCTAGACCTATCGCCCTTCCTGCTGGTCTCTGGCCTTTCCTGCACCTTCCTCCGTCTGCTTTGCCAATGAGGGATGGGGGTGAGCTGGGCAGAATGTCAGGGATAAGAGAGAGTGAACAGGAGCTCTACTGTCACACAAGCATGTGCCCTAGGGCAACTACTTAACCTCTCTGAACCCCTACTTACTTACCTGTAAAATGGGCTCTTGAATAACCTTTTCCTCGTCAGGTTGTTGTGAGGATTAAATGAGGCAGTGTGTGTGTTCCTCAGGACTCCCTTCCCCTTCCGTGCAGGCCTTGCTGCCTGCTTGCCTGTCGCTCCACAACTGCCTGTAGCTCCCACACTTGTGAGAGAAAGTCTGGAGGCTGCTGCAGGCCCCTGTGTGGCCGTCACTGGAGCCCACGTGTCTGTCCACTCGTGCCTTCTGCTTCTCTTCCGCCTCCCGGAACTGCTGTGAGTGCCTTTTGTTGGCACATCCAACCTACAAACCTACTGGCCAGGGAGTCCTGGGAATGTCCCTTCCACGCGTCTAGTCCCTGCCACGGGGGAGAGCGTGGAAGCGGGGGAGTGGTGCTGAGTTGCCAACAGGAAATCCAGCATATTTTCATTTCTAAAGAACCAACAGGCAAGGGCAGTGCTTAACCCAGATGGCAACCAACAGGCCTCATTGAATGAAGATACATGAGGCACTGTAGAGTGGAAGAGAGCAAAGGGGAGCAGGGCTTACCCTATGAATAGCCTAGGAAGCCAGAAAGACTGGTGTCTGGGTCTCAGGCACTTTGGAGCTGAGTTTGAACACGTGCACTGGCTCAGAGATAAGATGTGTGCTACGCTTGAAACCCAGAGATGAGGGAGGGGTGGAGAACTTGCTGCGGGGCAGAGGCAGCAATGACTATAGTGCCGAGAAGCGGGGCTTTCCAAGACTGTAGTGTCTGTGAGACTTCCAAGTCTGCAAGTCCCGTAAGCAGTTTTGTCAGGTGCAGGGGTGTGTAGGACAGGGAACCACGTGGAAGTGGTGTTCTCATTTGACTAGTTCTATGGAACAATTTTTGGTTGCAGAGTTTCCAAGCCTTGTTCTCTAGGCTTCCCCTTCCCAGTGACTTTCCTGAGTTAATCAATATCTTTTTAGTAAGTTCATTTTCTGCTTAAATTAGTTCAGGTTGGTTCTTGTGCTTGCCACCAAGTCCTGGACTCCAGGGAACTCAGGCCATTGTGAAGATTAAAGGCGAAGACTTAGCACACAGGTGGGGTATATCACAAGCACCCAGTATTAGTCAGGTTCTGCTGCAGATAACTCAGACTAGGTTAAGCTGAAAGAGACTTAATAAAAGGGATTAGGTGCTTGCAGGATTGTTGGACGTGCTGGATGAACAAGTTCTAGGAAGAACTTTCAGGAATGTCTCCCAGACTATATCAACAAGATTGGTGCACCAAGGGAGCTTCTAAATCTTCTAGGACGAGGATGGATTTCAAGAAGTCCCTATCCCCATTGCTGGCTCCATGACCATGTTGCCTCAGCTGAGAGGCACAGATCAGGAAATGGTGTTACTGCTGTTGTCTCCAGGGCCTTTGCCTTGGTTGATGACGACAAGACAACATATGTCCATGACCTTCCTCTCAGTAATTCAGAGTGAAACTCCACTGCTGGACCTCTGCTATCACCACTATAGTAAAAAACAAATGCTCACAGCATATGCCTGCCAAAGCGGAGAATGGAAATACATTCTCTACTGCACTTCAGGCTTTCCAACCATGCATCCATTTTTGGGAGATAGGTGTATCAAGCACCCAGTCTGTAGACTTGAATTTGCCATCTTTTTGGTCTGCAGTAAAGCAAGTACCGGTGGAGATGAGTAAGCCAAACTGTGATGTCAGAAGCACACCAAATATAGAAATCACTTTTCCTGCTTAGTTCCCATGCTTTGCACCTATTTACTGTCTTTTTGGTGCCCTGCTTTGCTGGTACCCTAAGCATATCTGCTCCCACTAGAACCCAAAGAGGAGAAGATGAGCAGCCACGGCTTGGGTCTTCCAAGGCAGAGAGACAGAAAGTGGGCAGGATGTCCATTCCTTCTGTGCTTGGATGAACTAGTTTGACAGAACAAAGAGCCTTGCCATGTCACTCGTCTCTGCAAGCCTTGAGGCCTAGATTCAAAATTCATTCCCCCAAGGAGGTGCTTCGAGATGCCCCTGCCTCTGGGACATGTGTGGGCCAAAGAGACAAAGCCCGAGGCAGAAGGGAGGAAGACTTTCTCCCACCCACCTGAGCTCTCTTGGTGGGACACCAATTAAGAAGGCAGAGCAGCAGCAGACATGCCAGCTCCTGGCAGCTGCTCCTCCCGAGGCTAATCTGGGTCATGTCTGACAAGGGAGGGTGCTGACTGAGACATCTGGCATCCGTGCTCTGAAATAAGTGCAGCTGAGCAGCGTGTCGGAATCAGCCCTTGGCAGCGTGGGGCAAGGTAGAGCTTAGGAGCAGGGGCCCTGGAGTCAGACAGACAGGTGCTTATGTGCTCAGGGAGGGGACAAAGTGACTTAAGCTCTCTGAGCCTTTGTTTCTTCTTCTGTATAAAGTGCTTAATACTGTATCATGGGTGTGGGTAGCATTGGTATAGTGCGTGGCACCAAGTAAGTCCTCCGTATGGTAAAAGTTATGTCTGACTCTTTGGGACCCCATGGACTATAGCCCAGGGCTCCTCTGTCCATGGAATTCTCCAGGCAAGAATACTGGAGTGGGTTGCCATTCCCTTCTTCAGGGGATGTTCCCCACCCAGGGGAACATTGCAGGCAGATTCTTTACCATCTGAGCCACAGATGTGGTGAAACAATTATTCAATGAAAAAGGGAAGGAGTGGACGCATACTGAAGGCCTACTCTGTGTCAGCGTTTGTTTGCTCTCCACCATCTCCTTTAATCTTCACAGCAACTCAGGGCCTCCAAGTCACCAACAGTAACCCCTGGAGTTTGCAGTTCAGCAGCATAGGGGCACCTCTGTGAGGGAGAAATTCTCCTCACCTTTTGTAGAGAGGGAAACTTCGGTGTAGTGGACACTTCCAGAGCCTCACCTGTGTCCTTTTGCTCTCACTCCCTCACTGATTTCTGGTGGTTGGCACCTGCCTTTCTTTGCCCAAGGATTTCCTGTTGCTGTCAGGCTGATTGTCTGGGAGAATGGGGACATTAACAACCCCCTTCCCAGCAGCTTTCAACCACTGACTGATGGGAATTTGTGCAGAAATACCCTGAGGCGTGAGGGCTGCACTGTCTCCCAAAAATTCCCAATAGGATTAAGCTTTTCATCTAATCAGATATAGTTATCCTTGTTACAAGTGAAGAAGTTTGCACCTTCTCCCCAAGGTGAGGAGAAGCACCAACCTTGTGGTCATGGTATCCATTGTTTGGTTTTTAAAATTTTTATATCGGAGTATAGTTTATTAACAGTGTTGTGTTAGTTTCAGGTGTTCAGCAAGACAATTCAGTTATAAATATACATGTATCAATTCTTTTCCCATTTTCATTATTACAGAATATTGAGCAGAGTTCCATGTCCATTGCTAGTTATATTAATTGTTCCTCACAATCCCACTGAAAAGTCTGTTACCTAAAGACCAAATGTAAAAATAAAGTTAAAATTTTGTATATAGGAATAAAAATAAGAAGAAAGTAGCACATAAAAATAAGCATAGGCATGTAATAAGCAAAAAGAATATATGCAGAGTTACATGTGTTACAATCTTTCACTCTGTATTTGGTCGGGAGCTCACGGTTGATGTCTGTGGCTTTCTTGTTTGCTATACATTCTGTGTTTTCCTTACTCTCAGACAGAGCCTGAGCTAATTAAAGCTCTTTTATTTAATGGAGTGACCCAAACCATCCCTCTCAAAGGGTCTGGGTCCCCAATTATACTACTTTTTGTTTGTTCATTTGCTCTAGTTTTTTCTTAACATCGACTATTGGGCGTGGACACACTAAGTGATGATCTAGAAAATCCACTGCATTGCAGACATTCTTGTCCCCATTTTTTAGCTGCAATCTACTTTCCTCTTGGTAATCAAGATCAATCATGCCATCCTGTAAATAACCTCCTTTCTGTTGATTGCTTCAGTGCCATAAGGACCTCAAAACTTCCAGGTTGACAGTCTCATATTCCAATTCAGTGGAGCTGTTCTTGTGTCCTCTGGTTGAAGTATTCCCACCTGGAGACTAAGACCTCCAACCCAGCAGAGTTCAAGTTTCCTCAGATGGAAAGTGGGTTATTGGGTATAATAGTGAGAGGAGACACTTCTATATCTATCCCTTTATTATTATTATTTTTTCTATCCCTTTATTATTACGGTTCTTCATAACCAGAATCAGTGGTCTCTGATTCAAAGCACATACAGTATCCTGTAAGACAGAACCCAGTCCTTTCAGGATGTTGACTCACAATTGGTGCAGTAACTGAGCACTCAGCAAGTTATTCCACCTTCTGATTAGTCCAGCCATTTGCAGGTGATAGGATGTGTGGCAAGAACAATTAATTCCATGGGTATGATTCCATTTCTGCACTTTCTTTGGTGTGAAAAAAGTTCCTTGATCAGAATTAATATTACAGGGAATGCCAAAATGGTAGCTAAAGCCCTCAGTGAGTCCACAGATGATGGTTCTAGCAGATGCAGTATGGCTAGAGAAGGCACACGTGTATTCAAAAATATGCCTTTTCCAGGGAGGATGGATCTCTGCTCCCTCCAAGATCAAACAGACTCAATGTAGTCAACCAGCTACCAGGTGTTTGGCTGGTTTCCCCAGGAATGATGCTCTTGGGAACTCAGTGTTGATCTCTTCTCTTGATAGTTCAGGCACTCAGCAGTAGCTTTAGCCAAGTTGACCTTATGGGGAAATTCAGGTTGTTGATCCCATGTATAGCCTCTATTTCTGTTGCCATGGCAATTTTATTAATGGACTCGTTAAGCATGCACAGGATGCTTTGGGAAAGGGAATGACTAACACTCACTGAATGCATTGTTTGGTCTACCTGATTATTAAGAACCTCCTCTGCAGTGGCTACTCTTTGTGGAGGGATTCCTATGGGCACGAATATCCTTATAGTGTGTGCCAATTCTGAGGGGGTCCATTCATATGTTCCTTCCTCAGACTTCTTTGTCACCAATCTTCCAATTATGTTCCTTCCAAGTTCATGACCATATGGCCAAACCATATGGTCTACCTTCTCTCACTCTAGACGTAGTAGACAACCAGATGTATTACTTGAAATTTTGCCCATTAGGAAGATTTTTCTTTATTATTTCTGTCCAGGATCACTCATGAGTAGGGCTGTAGTGCTGTGATTGTCTACATTCAGGTAGTACCAGAATTTTGTTCACACTCATCTGTAAAACAGATTTGGGTTTTTCTTCCTTAGTTAACTGATTATTAAAAAACACCCCAAGGGGATGGGGTGGGGAGGGAGTTGGGAGTGGGGAACGGGATGGGGAATACATGTAAATCCATGGCTGATTCATGTCAATGTATGGCAAAAACCACTACAATATTGTAAAGTAATTAGCCTCCAACTTATAAAAATAAATGGGAAAACAAAAATAAAAATAAATAAAATAAAAAACACCCCAAGAAGCCAAAAGCATTGATTAAGGGAGGGGAGGTGATGCAATAAAAGTTTATGTCAAAAGAGTCTGAGCCATCTGCTTATGCACCTTACTTGTACCTTCTGGACATGTGTGAGTTTGGCCTCATATATGCCATTTCCATTTTATGTTAGATTTATATTGCATATGCACAATTTCATGTTTAGATGGGTCAGGCAACACCCAGTTCATGATGAGAAGCTCAGCTTCTCATGTCTTGCAATTAAATGTTCAGTCTCTACTAAGGCTCAGTGGCAAGTCAGAAGCTACTTCTAAAAGGAGAATAGTTACCTGTGGAAAAGGTCATAGATTTTCTCCATAATCCTAGGGGTCTGGGCTATGAGTCTCCTGTTGGTACTTTCCAGAGGCTCCACAGAGCATCCCTATTTACACTTCAGATATTATTGGATATGCTGGATCACAAGGCCAGGGTGGTTGAGTGGCTTGTATTGCACCCCAGACTTGCTGTAGAGCCTTCTCGTGCTCTGGCTTTCACTTGAAGCTGATTTACAGACACCTCTTAGAGGGTCTAATCTCATACTTAAATGTGATATATGCTGCGCTGTGTGTTGTGCTTAGTCACTCAGTCATGTCTGACTCTGAAATATGATATACATAACCTCCAAAATCCAAAAAAGGCCTACTAAGTATTATATCTATTTTCATTGTAAATGGTAAGGTAGAGTAACCTGTTTTTCACTTTAGAGGAGATAATCTTCTTGACTCCTTGATAATCTATTGACTCCTCAACACTTTATCTCCCACTCTTTATTCATATGTCTTTCTAAGGCATCTAAAGTACCTGCTACTTTCTGTTCATCAGATTCAGTGAGCAAAATGGAGTAGCCTAGTGTAATGTTTCATGGAATGTCAAGACAAATAAAGATCTCTATGGTTGGTTATGTGATCGTGGCATAGAACAGGTGAATTGATGTATTTTTGAAGCATGACTGAGAAGGTAAACTGTTGTCCCTACTAGGTAAAAGCAAGCTGCTTCTGATTGTCCTTGTACTTTGGTGTGGGGGGTAGGGAGGCATTAGGCAATTCAGTAGCTGCTTATTGAGTGCCAGGGCCATGTTGGTTTGTTCCAGTAAAGATACTACATCTGAAACAGCAATTCAATGGGAATCACCACCTGATTAGGTTTATAATAGTTCACACTCATTTTTTTCCAGATCCATATGACTTTTCCATAGGAGGAACTGGAGAGCTGAATGGGAGATAAAATAAGTAACAGTATTCCTACTTTGTCAAAGGCATTCATCTTTGCAGTTTCCTCAGTGATGTGATACTGCTTCAGGTTCACCACAGCAATAAAGGGGAAAGTTGCAAGGACTTCTTTGTAGTCTTCCCTTTCATAATGATCCTCATCGCATTACTCAGAGAGCCAATATGCGGGTTCTGTGAGTTTTCAAGTGCGTCAACTTAAACGATAAATTTAGAAACCGAGAATATAACTCACAGGGTGGAGATGTGGACAAGCTGGGTCTGCCACGAGTCTGACTTGAGCTGAATAGCTATCACTTGACACTACAACCCCCATTTGAGGCCACAGGAACATTTTGGAACCCCAGGAATTAGCATCAGTTCAGAGCTCATGTAATCTCTGAAAATTTCTTTTTCCTCCCAACATTGTCACTCTAGCAGATGGCTGCAGGTCCTTTTGGGGAATGCTTAGAGGAAGATTTACTGTGTGCACTTGAGACAATGGCGCAGAACAATTCTTCAATAATACTGCACCTCCCTTACAATTGAAGCACTCTTGGTGTGTAAATTGATATAGGTTTCAAAACTGAGTGAAAGCCATGATTCTTTGTGGTGGAGACTCTCAGATTTTTGACTACTGGATCTAGAATTTTTCCAGTTACAGAAATCAAATAGCTTTCTAGTAGGGTACCCATCTATTTCATTCCTAGGACTCCATGATAAATTAAACATTATCAAAGCCCTTTGTGGACCAAGACAGTCTAATAACTGGGACATTCCCTACTTCCCTTTAAGATAGATGTGTCCACCTGGTCCTCATTAAGTCCTGCCATTTGTCTTCTGCTACTTTAGGATTCCATCATTTTGACTGAAATCAAGGAGGCTGTATCAATAGTGATGTTCCCCATGATTCAGCCTATCATTCAGAGAAATCAACCACAGAGCTTTCAGGGACTCAGGTGCTCCCATCTCAAGGCCTTAGCCAAGGCAGTGTCTCCTAGGCCTTCTCGTGGATCACAGTTGGTGTGTGGGTGTGACAGCTACACGTGATAAATCCAGCCAAAACTTCTCACTTCCCTATGCCTTTGAATTTCCTCCTCCATATAATTCAGGCATATAAACCCAGGCTCTGGCATCCTAGTCTCATTCAATGACACTCACTGTTGGTTCAAGTTTTAGTCAATCACCAAGTAAGCAGAGACATCTCCAGGGGCATGTGATGACACATTATGTCTGGAGTCTCTATCATGATCAACTATATCAATGAATTTGCTCACTATGGCATTATATTTCACCATTCTTGGGGTCCTTACTCATGGACAGGGGCTAGTTGTCCCTCTCTAGCCATTACTCAGGACCCTGTTCATACCCTAGGTGTGTCTTCTGAAAAATAATTATTTTATTGAGGTATAATTGACATACAACATATATTGTGTACAATATAGTTATTTGCTATTTGTATGTATTGTGAAATGATAACCATTTCAATTCCACATACAAGTGAGATCATATGTGAATTTCTTTCTGTTCCACTGGGTTCCCAATGATGCCTCTGTCCACTCTCCTGACTGGCCCTGTCTCCTTCCCCTTGTGAACCTGTGAGGCCTTAGCATGCGCTAAATTGCAGGAATTGTAAGTATACATTTGGAAGTTGCCTATGTTTACTTATGGACTTCCCTGGCGGCTCAGTGGTAATGAATTCACCTGCCAAGCAGGAGATGTGGGTTTGATCCCTGGGTCAGAAAGATCTCCTGGAGAAGGAAAAGGCAATCCACTGCAATATTCTTGCCTGGGAAATCCCGTGGACAGAGGAGACTGGCAGGGCTAGAGTCTATGCAGTCACAAAGAGTCAGACACGACTTAGCAACTAAACAACTCTGTATGCTTATGGCTCATATAAATGATACAAAGAGAGCAACAAAAACGTGTCTGCAAGATGCCAGCCTTCAGCTGCCTCCCCTTCTAACTCACTCTTTTTCTTTTTTTTTTTTTTTAACATTAGTATGGTACATCTATTATAGTCAATGAACCAATATTGATACATTATTATCATCAGGTCAGTTTATTTCTCTCCCTCAGTTCTTGCCTCATTGTAACAAAGATTTGGAATGATGGACTAATTACAGCTCAGGCAGGATTCCTAGGCTCTTGTGTTATCATAGCAAGGATTCAAAACAACAGACTAGTTACAGCTCAGTTACAGCTCAAGCAGACAGATCTTTTATTAAAATGAGCATAGTACACTCCTGTGACATGGGAGTGGGCTGACCTGGAAGGAGTGGCCCAAACTGGCTCTTAAATCTGCCTACTTCTCTATCCTCACCACCACATGCCAAAATAGGCACCATCATCTCTTATCTTTTACCTGTAAAGGCCTTCTAATTGTCCTCCAACCCAAACCATTCCTTCTTGGTAACAAATGTGTTATTTTTAAAAAGTATTATTCATTAAAAAAAAAAAATAGGGTTTCCCTTGTGACTCAGTGGTAAAGAATCTGCCTTCCAATGCAGGAGACACAGATTTGATCCCTGGCTTGGGAAGATCCCCTGGAGAAGGAAATGGCAACCCACTCCAGTATTCTTGCCTAGAGAATTCCATGGACAGAGGAGCCTGGTGGGCTACAGTCCATGGGGTTGCAGGGTCAGACACAACTGAGTGACTGAGCACACACACATTCATAGAAAATAAAATTCACTGAACACTAAATAGTGCACAGTTCTGTGAATTTTGACAAACACACACAGTCAGGTAACTGCCACTTACAGTCAAGATGTAAAACAGTTCTGTCAAGCCAATATGTTCTCCCATGATCCTTTTCAGTCAACCCCACCCTCTTCCCTTACTCCCTGGCAGCCACTGATCCTTTTTCTATCCATGTAGTTGTAGCTTTTCTGAAGCATCCTGTAAATAGGATAATATGGTAGGTACTCTTCTGAGTCTGTTTCACTCAGTATAATTCTTATGAGATTCATCCATGTTGTCATGTGTATCAGTGATGTGTTTCTTTTTGCTGCTGAGGAGCATGCCATTGAAAGGCTGTCTGTGGTTAGTTAATCCCTTGATCAGTAAATGGGCATCTGGATTGCATCCAGTGTTTGGTGATTATATATATATAAAACCATTGCAAACATTCATCTCTATTATTTTTTTGGTGTGTGTAAACATGTGTTTAATTTCACCTGGTACATCCCTAGAGGGATTTCTGGGCTACATAGTAAGAGTATTTTTATCTTCATATAAAACTGTCAAACTGCTTTTCTTATTTTTTGTTTATTTATTTACATTAAAGTATAATTGACATATACCATTATATTAATTTCAAGAGTACAATGTAATGATTTTCAAAGTTTTAATAGTTGTGATCATTTGCACAGAGTTGTGTGAGAGTTCAGTTGCTCCACATCCTTACCAGCTCTTAGAATGGTCTATTGTTTTTTTTATTAAGAGGATTCTTTCAAAAATTCCAATTTGATCACTTCACACTCCTGCTGAAATCTTTTATTGCTTCTTATCGCTCAAAATTCTCAAAGAGGCCTGAAATATTCTATACTTTTGCTGTAGAATATTTTTGCTAACTAAGGTCAGGCCTATTCTCAGACCAAACATTACTTCCTCACCTGCCCTTAACCCCATATATCAGACTAGGTCCCTTTATGTCATCATGTATGCATCACAATTATAATAAGATAATTAACTTTGTAACTAGACATGGAATATTCATCTCCCTCTTTAAAACGTTAGCTCTATGAGGGCAGGTCATGATCACCATCATCACTGTATCTGAACGGCTAGAACAGAGCCTGCACATAGTAGGTTCTTAATAAGAGTCTCTTGGGCAAGAGATCTCAGTTAGTTGTCTCCACAGCCTTGAATGGGGAAGATGATGATACTCACTTTACAGAAAAGCTCAGAGAGGCGTGGTAAATTGCCCATGTCACTCAACTGGAGCCAAGATTTGAGTTCTGGTCATGTGGAAGCCATTCCTCTCCCCTCAGCCATCTGGTTTGGAGGTCCTCTGCTCCCAGGTTTACAAATTGCTGGGAGGAACTGGAGCCAAGAGGAGGAAGCCACCTGCAGGAGTCACCCAGAGCCTTTCCTCTCTGTTGGAGTTCCCTTTAGTATAAAGATATGCATGTTTCCAAAGCCAGTGAACTAAACTGTTAAACTAGCAGGGGACTGCCTTACATCCCAGGGACATTTTCCTAAGGACTTCCAGGAAGACAGAGCAGGTAGAATGGGCCAACAGGCTTGTCATTTCCCTAACTTCATTGGCTCTGCACAACAGCCCTGTATTTTCACCCATTTCATCTATTTTACATTTTACAATGGCTCAGGCGAAGAGAAAGACCCACCTGAGCCATCGCCACTGCTACTATGTTTATCTGTCTTAGAGGAGTCACCATGAGGGGTGTTTCAGGAGGCATGCTTACAGCTCTCAGATTTTATCATGTATCAGTGTCACCCAGAGGGTCTGTTAAAGCCCAAATCTGTGGCCCCCGCCCCCAGAGCACCTAATTAGTGGGTCTGGGTAGGGCCTGAGAATTTGCATTTCTAACAAGTTGCCTGGTAAAGCTGGGATCGGAGCACACTTTGAGGATTACAGTCTTACGGTATACTTATTTCTTTAGGCTAGTGGGGACTCTCATGGCCCCTGGAACCCCGATAATAATAACAATCCAACATTTTATTTAGCAATTACTATGTTATTGTTCAGTTGCTCAGTTGTGTTTGACTCTTTGCAGCTGCATGGACTGCAGCACACCAGGCTTCCCTGTCTTTCATCATCTCTCAGAGCTTGCTCAAACTCATGTCCACTGAGCTGGTGATGACACCCAACCATCTCGTCCTCCTCTTGCCTTCAATCTTTCCCAGGATCAGGGTCTTTTCCAATGAGTCAGCTCTTCGAATCAGGTGGCCAAAGTATTGGAGCTTCAGCTTCAACATCAGTCCTTCCAATGATTATTCAGGGTTGATTTCCTTTTGGATTGACTGGTTTGATCTCCTTGCAGTCCAAGGGATTCTCAAGGGTTTTCTCAAACACCACAGTTCAAAAACATCAGTTCTGCAGTGTTTTCTTTATGGTCCAGCTCTCACATCCATATACAACTGAAAAAACCATAGCTTTGACTATACAGACATTTGTTGGCAAAGTAATGTCTCTGTTTTTTAATATGCTGTCTAGGTTTTGTCATAGCTTTTCTTCCAAGGAGCAAGCATCTTTTAATTTCATGGCTGCAATCACCATCTGCAGTGATTCTGGAGCCCAAGAGAATAAAATCTGTCACTGCTTCCATAGTTTCCTCATGTATTTGCCATGAAGTGATGGGACCAGATGCCATGATCTTAGGTTTTTGAATGTTGAATTTTAATTACTATGTACCTGATACTGTTCTTATGACCTCACACACAATGACTCACTCAAACACACCACATCCACATATTCCACATGGGGAAACCGAGGCACAGCTTTATTAGGTAACTTGCTCAAGGTTGTATCACCTGTAGGAGCTTGGGATACAGGCATTCTGACTCCAAAGTCCACATCCATGAGGCCCACACTCTAGTCCCGCGCTCATTAGTACCTGTCTTTCCACTAAGACAGGGGTTAATCCTACTCAAGTACTCTCAGGGCACAAGCCAGAGGCCATGTTCACTATTTGGTTTACAACTATCCTCCCACCCTGCTTAGTTCTTAGACTGCATTTAAATGGAGTGTGAACTTTCCTCAATTCTCAAGGAAGTGACTATTGATGCCTCTGTGGGCATTTGGGGAGCCAGTCTCCCGTATACTACTACTTGTTGACAACTCCTCAGCTAGATGCAGTTAGCAATTATACCCTGTCAGAAGTTTATAAATAGCTTCTTCCTTGGAGTTTGTGGGTCTGGAAGGCCAGGGTGTCTTGAGGAGGATTGTGTAGAGAAAAGCCGGCAATGACACCAGAGGGCCTGGAGAACAAAGCTTTATATTGAACAGTGACCAAAAATAACTCTTCTATGCTTTGGAACTTCAAGATAGTGCAGAAAATGTGGCACACTTAGTCACATAATCCCAGAGAACAGAGGGAAGTGCAATGTCAGAGCTGGAGAGAGCCCTAAGAATCCATGAGCCAGCCCCTTCCTATCCTGTGAGAAATCTGAGGCCCAGTGAGGTCAGGTGCTATCTAAGGTCACACAGCACGTTAGTTGTCTTGGCTTTCCATCCAGTCAGTAAACAGACTCAGGGACCTAGGAGGTAAAACGCAGGTCTAGGCAAAGGCAGGCATGCAGAAAAGGTGACTTACAGAAGAGACCAGTTTTGTCTTACTCTGTCCAACCTGCATAGTCATCAGAGGGGATATTTCTAATGCATACATTATTCAGGTTGTTTCCTATTTAAAAGCTTTCAATGGCTTCCCATTGGACAAGATGAAGATCAATTTCTTACAGAATGGATAAAGTTCAAGTTCACACAGGGCAGTATAGCACTGTGGTTAAAAGCATGAACTCTATAGTTAGAGAGCCCTGGGTTCAAGTCTTGACTTCGCCATTTTAGCTATATAACCTTTAGTAAGTTATTAAATCACATGCTCAGCTTTCTCAGCTGCAAATTAGGGTAAAAGTAGCAATTAGTCTCACATATTTGAGAGGTTAAGATGAAAGGATACAAGTAAAAGCAGCTAGCAAAGAGCTTGACTCATAGCATTCGTTGCTACTAATATCACCATTAATCATTCTGTCTATGGCATTCAAAGACCCTCCATGACTTGGTCCTAGCCTACCTTTTCTGTCTTGTCTTTTTTCCTGCTTCCTTCTCACCTGTAGGAAGGAATTGATACACCTCCTCAGCACTAGCTCTCTGTTCTGTCTTGAAAACCCTTATTCTCCTGGCCTTTAAGACTCAGCTCAAGTGTCTCCTTCCATGGTAGATATTTCTTGACTCCTAGACAGTGTTATGAGCTTCCTCTATGAAGAAAATTATATCACAGAAACTGACCACACAGGTTAAGAACAGGAGCTTGGAGTTTTTAGCAGCCTGAGTCCGAGTCCTGATTCTGCCAGCTACTTGCTGTGCATCTTGGAACAGCTCTGTAAGCTCTAGTTCCTTTTCGAATAATATTAATGACCTCAGGACGTTTGTGAGATGATCTCTGTAAAGGGCTTAACACTGGCTCTGGCATATAGCAAGTATTGAACTTTAGTATTTATCAACTACCATTAAGTAGATGATGTTTTAATGAGGAGCAGCAGAGCTGTTAAGTACCTGGCTGCACTTTGTTGCATTTCACCCTGGGCTACTGTCATGAACTTTTAAGTACAAAGCAATTCTGTGCCTCTGTCCACTTATCTGCCATCCATCCATCTAACCATTAATTTATCTTAACTACCCAACTATTCATCTACCTACCATTCTTCCAGTCCCTATCCGCCCATCCATCCACTCTACATCTATCTAGCCACCATCCATCCATTCATTATCTACCATCCCTCCGTCTCTCCTCTAAATCCTATTCATGTTCCATCCGTCTCTTCACAATCTACCCACCACACACCATCTATCCATCCTTCCATCCTCTCCACCAATATAGGATGGGCAGCTATTATGCTTCAGAACTTGTGAGGATGTAGAGAGAAATCAGTGAAGACAATGGGATGTCATAGGAAGATTAGGAGCTTTGGCATCAGGTAGATCTGAATTCTAGACCAGGCCAGTTCCATGATCTCTAACATTACTTTCCTGTGAGAGTTCAGCAGGACACATCTCAAAACACGTTTGTCTGTAACAGATGTCTTTGTGTTCACCTCAACATCAGCATGAGCTTGATTCTAGGCTGATTCCCAGCTAGAGATGAATTAGTTTCCATTCTTACTCTGTGGAGCTCACTCCAATGCCTGTACTATTTGCATGAGCATCAGTGCTACCTCAAAACATCTTTTACAGGGGACTCCTTTTTAACTGCTTGCATTATTGTATTGCTTCCCGCTGCATTTTGCCCTAATTTGCATTTGCCCTTCCCCTAATCTAAAGGTGAGATCCTTAAGAGCAGGACAGTTTTCTTGCCTCTTTGTGTCTATCTCCATGTCTAACACCACATGTAGATCTCCCCAATTGCTTGTCTACCTCTGTCACCCATGGACTGTCTATAATAACAATAATAGTAATAGCTATTGTTTATTGAGGCCTTGCTGTGTGCCAGGTTTTGCTATTGCATTCATTATTTCACTTGAGCTTATGACAACACTATGAAGAAAGTACTTTTCACCTGATTTGATAGATCAGGGAACTGAGGCTCAAAGAAAGAGTCCCTGGCCCAAGATTACAAAGCTGTTACCTGTCAGCACCAAGAGTGATTGCAGGCAGTCTGACGCCAGAGCCCACGCTTCCCTCTGCGACACTGCGCTACCCTCTCTGCTTTCAGAGGAACGGATATGACTATATTTGTTCCACTTGCGTCAAAGGATGGCCTGAACACAATAAAATGAAGAGTGCATTAAAAAAAAAAAAAGAAGTAAGACGTTCAAAGGAAAAGCATTGCCATTAAACCTTGGGAATTTTCAGAAGTTATTTAATAGTGCAGGTTCTCTGACATTATCATCTGGTACCATCTCCCCTTTAGTAATGCCTCCCAAGGGAATGGTGTTGATGAGAAACTCATGGTAATTGGGAGGAAATTACCTTCAGTGTCTTCTGGAGGGAACCTTAAATCTCTGCCTTGCCAATAAAGCCCATTTCTGAGAAGTTCAAAATTCAGGTGCCTCATTTGAAGAAATGACAGAGAAGTGAAAGACATTGATTTTTCGGGTATTTGGGATTCTGGAGAGCTGGACCTGCAGCTCGTCAGTCTCCCCTTCTAGACTCAAGGGGCTCCTGGGGCCAGGACTGGGATAAATCCACTTCTGTATTTCTGGATCACTGTAGGTGTTTTCCAGATCATGGCGGCAAAGGTTTCCCAGGAAGAACCCTGGGTAAGATGTTTCTTATCCTTAAAGTAAGCACTGTGGCTTGGAGGAAGGAGCTTTATGTGAACCTGGGTGGGTGGCTACTCCGGTATCAGTAGAGGAAGCAGTGTTAACCCAATTCAAATCACATTAAGTTGATTCCCAGCTGTAAACGGGTTTTTATTAATCAAAGCAGGTGGAGGAAGGGGCCCTAAACCACAGGTGTCCACCAGTCAGGCACCCAGCTACAACAGTTGGAGTGAGACCTCCTTCTGCTCCACCCCACAGCACAAGCTGTGACCACCTTATCTTGTGCTGACAAGAAAACAGCACTCTAGCTGGGTGATGACTTTCCTGCTAAATCGAGAGAAACTCAAGACAATGGAATTCTGTATCCATTAAAAAGAACGAGGCAGATGATAATGACAGTTAACATTTACTATGTCAGGAACTCTGATAAACACTTTGCAGGCATCATCTCATTTAATTCAACAGGCTCATGAGGTAGGTTTTATTATTATCACCCTGTGACAGAGAAGCTCTTGGAAAAGTTGAGTCACCTTCCCAAATGGATCACGTAGATCAGACTCCAGAGTCAACTCCCTTATCTACCAGCTTTTTATTTTGAAAATTTTCAAGCCTACTAAAGACTTGAAAGAAAAGTATAATGAATGCCTATTCATCTTTTACCTAGTTTCACCAGTTGCTAATGTTTTGCCGTGTTTATGCTACACTCAGAAAATTTGACATTAATACATTCTATATTCAACTTTACATTCCGTATTCAAATTTCTCCAATTGCCCCTCAAAGTTCCTTTTTAGCTAGTTTCTTCCCAGTCTAAAATTCCCCTACATTTAGTTGTCAAATCTCTTTAGTTGCCTTTAATCTAGAAGGCAGCAGCTAAATAGATTTCCAACTCTTTTCCCCCCTGCTCCCATAATATTGACTTCAATAATATTGAAGCATCTAGGAGACTTTCTCACATTCTGGATTTATCTGTTTCCTCTGGGTTAGACTCAGGATGTGCGTTTTTAGTAGGAAAGACTTGGAAGTAATATTATGTCCTTGGTAGTGCAACACATAAAAAGACATGTGGTATCAGTGATGTCAAAGTTGACCCTTTGGTTAAAGCAGTGCTCATCAGATTTCTTATTGGAAAAGATCCCCCGCCCCCGCCTGCAACTTCTGTACATAAGGAACCTGTGCAGTGATATTTGGAGACTGCTTGACTATCCTGTTATTCATATATATAAGTGTATTGCACATAAATGCTTATGTGTACATACATAGGCTGTGTCCAAAGTATATAATTAGATTAAGAAAACAAGTGACAGAACAATGTGGATAATTACAACCTTCCCCACTTTGTAAGTGTTATATATGTAAATAAATGCATAGGAGAAAGGTGATGATTGGGAGAATCCTGATTGGCTGGGCTGTTGATTTGGGGGAAGCCTCAGCTCTGAGTACCTGGGGTCTCTTTTCTCTTGGATTGCTCGTTTTTCCCATACTAGAAACCTTCCAGTTACCTGCCTGGTGGAATAAAAGCCTGATTCTCAGAGTAGAGAGGAGAATGAGGCCTCTACCTTCAGATTATACCTCTCTCTTAACTCAGCCCCTCCCTGATTTCCAGATGGAAATCCCAAGGCCAGACTCTCTTGCTTCAAGCCAGGAAGACACCATCTAATCTGTTTGACCGAGGGGTCCTCACCCATAGGCCTAATCACTTCTTTTATGGACTTAGAGCAAACTTGCCATTTCCTTCCCTATTTGTTCCCTATTTTAAAAGGCACATGACACCTCCAATTCCTGAGCCTTTGGGAGGATCCAGAGCATAAATTTGATGGGTTTTCTGCTTTTCTGCTGCCTTGTACAGGGTTCAACTTTCTTAGACTGGCTGAGTTAGTCACCATTTGCCCATTGCTACATAATGTCTAAGTTTTATTGCTGTCATCTTCATCCTCATTCTCCCCACTTTGTGGGCCACATCTTTTACCTTTTTAATTGTAGTGGGAATTTAGGAGGGTCAGAGGAAACCCATGTGTTTCACTGGTTATGTGCATATAACCATAGGTTGCTTAACCCCAACTCTATACTTTAAATAGTCTGTATGATTTCAGTTTTTTAAATGAGAAATTTGTAAAACAAGAACTAAAATGTTATATATATAACATTTAGTGTATATATATGTAAAAAATATATATATGTGTATATATATATATATATATGTATATGTTGTTTAGTTGCTCAGTCGTGTCTGATTCTTTGCAACCCCATGGACTGTAGCCTGCCAGGCTCCTCTGTCCACAGGATATCCCAGGCAAGAATACTGCAGTGGGCTGCCATTTCCTTCTCCAGGGGATCTTCCTGACCCAGGGATCAAACCCGTGTCTCCTGGTTGGCAGGCAAATTCTTTACCACTGAGCCATCTGGGAAGCCTTTTTTCTTCTTTTTAAAGACACCATATACAAGAGGCATAATAACCAGAAGACTTGTAATTTCAAGTGAGAGAAATTCAGCTCAAGCTGGTTTAAGTAAAGGGGAGGATTTATTGACTTACATAGCCGAAATGCCCAAGGTGAAGTCCCGGGAACTCTCCAGTTACTGATAATGTCATTAGCCTGCTCTCTTTCCATCTTTGAATTTCTCTTCCATTTTTGGTTTCTTGTTACAGCCTTTCTCTACCACTCTCCATCTGCATCTTTTCCCACCTGCAAAATGGAGCTGTCAGGAAGCATGAGTGAAGGAAAGGGCTGCAAATTAATGCATTCAGCAAACAGAGAAGGTTTCTGAAATCCTAACCAGTAATAAGCATAATTGCTTTTCAGAAATCTACCCAAAGCCCCCGCCCTCAAGAACAGGCACACAATGAGGTAGCGGAGAATTTTCAGCTCTGCATCAGAAACTGCCTGCCTTGAGAAAACAGGAGAGATCTGGGTGGATGAGTCAGTCATCAGCCTTGGTACAGACTGCTCCTTGGCCCCAGGGAGCTGTGCCCCACTCGAGGGTGCTCAAGCCTCCTTGTTCTCAAGGCTGAGCTCTGGGAGGGCTGGAGAAACAGGTCTCAGGGTCACGTTTTCCTACCTTTCAAGCTGACGTGGGTGTGTGTCCGTGCTGGAGTTCTCCAACCCTTACAGGCTGAGCACTGTTCTGCAGGTTGGAGGATGTGATAAGGTCTATTTGTGCAGCAAATACTGGGGGAATGAGAGAATGTGGTACATACAGTCAGTGAGAAGCACAGAAAACAGCAGGAGGGAAGGCATGGGGGCAGGAAGATGTGCTGCAAGTTCAGGGTCAGTAGGTAATTCCTGTTGCAGGGCAGCATCTTTTAGAGTTTCTGAGATGGTGAAAGGGTAGGACTGCAAAGAAATTATTGCAGTTCTTCTAACCTCAGTTTTTTTCACCTATAAAATGAAGCAGCACCAGCCCTCTACCTTATAGATGTTAAAAGCCTGGAAGGAAATTTTATTTTCCATTTCCCCCCTGTTATTTGTATGGAAATAAATACTTCGATAAGTCTATGGAGGATGATGGACACATACTCGCCCTCAACAGGGCATATTTGAACCAAGGCAGTTCTATGCTGCTATACAGACAGAGACAGGAATGTATTCTGCTCCTCAGAGGGACAGAGAAAATAAGAACCGATGAGGTTGCCCAGACAGTGTGCAATAAGCCTCTTGACTGCTTCCTGTGGCTCCCCTCTTTATTCATGTTGACAAAACTTAAAAAGTGCTCTGTGTGAGTAGAGATCTTGGGCAAATAAGTGAAAAAGCAGAGTAGACAGAGGATGAAACCTCGACTCTTCTGCCGAGGGCACACTAAAGAAAATCCCTTTGCAGAAATTTTGAGGGAGATTTGATAACCATGAAATTGGGGTCTCTGAGCAAAGCTCTGGGTCTTTAAGACCCTAATGGATGTGGTAACCAACAATATCTGAGGAGGCTAACCATGATGGTGACTGGAGAGCGTTGGGCACAAAGCTTGATCCTAGTATATGGTCTCTGACAGCCTTTATGATTATTTCAATTATCATTACAATTAGCGGTCTTGTTACTCCCCACTGCCTCTCAGGGGTTGGGGGCTCTGGGTTCTGAGACAGGGGCCACTCTGACAGGCATTTTGCTTCTCTACCAGGAAACGCAATTTGTACAGGAGGATTTGAAATTCACTGAGCCTCACTAGCAATAAAAGAAATGCAAATTAAAACCACAAAATATCATTTTGTCTGTTTGGCAAAGATTTTGTTGCTGAAGTGTTAGTACCCAGTATCAGTGGGGGAAATCAGCGATCTTAAATCATGTAGGTGGGAGTATAAGTTGTTACATTTTGTGAAGATGATTTGATGAAAAAGCATCAAGAGCATTAACAACATGCATGTCTTTTGACTTAGCAATTCCACATCTAGAAATAATGTTTAGTGGATGTTTGCACAGATTTAGTTAAAAGGCCTACTGTACTGATGGTTGCAGTGAAAAATTGGAAATATCAGAATGCTCAACAACAGGGAACTAAATTAAATAATGGTGCATCCCCTCATAGGGCTACAAAGCAGTTATTCTAAATGATGTTATTAGAAGCATATTCATAGGCATGAATATAAAGTTAATCAGGAAAAAAAGCAGAGAACAAAGCTGCCTGTGGTGGACATGAGTTTTTCATCTCCCCAGGATACTCTTGGGCAGGCTACTCATTAAAGGATGCCCTGGGCTCATACCTCAAGCTGGGCCAAATGAAGGTCATCCCTAGAATGATGATAAATCTCTCAGGAGAGAAGCAACTCTCTTTCTACAAGCACAGAGACCAGGGACCATGCATGCCAAGAGCTGTAGTGGCCCTTTTGGCACCATGTGGGAAGCTTGCCTGAGATGAAACCAACTATGAGAGAGAAGAACCAGGAGGTGCAGTAAGATAGATGCTGGTTTCACTCATCAAGCCTCAGGATCCACCATCTCTTGAAGTCAGCTCTGTGGGATTTTCACCTCTAGGAGCCAATACATTTCTTTTATTGCTTTGTTGTTGTTCAGTTGCTCAGTCATGTCCACTCTTTACGACCCCATGGACTGCAGCACACTAGGCTTCCCTGTCCTTCACCATCTCCTGGAGCTTGCTCAACTCATGTCCATTGAGTCCATGATGCCATCCAACCATCTCGTCCTCTGTCGCCCCTTCTCATCCTGCCTTCAATCTTTCCCAGGATCAGGGTCTTTTCCAGTGAGTCAGGTCTTCGCATCAGGTGGCCAAATTATTGGAGCTTCAGCTTCAACATCAGTCCTTCCAGTGAATACTCAGGGTTGATTTCCTTTTGGATTGACTGGTTTGATCTTCTTGCAGTCCAAGGGACTCTCAAGAGTCTTCTCCAGCACCACAGTTCAAAAGCATCAATTCTTTATTGCTTACATTAGTTTAATTGGATTTCTCCCACTTTTAAGGCAAAGAGTATTGACTTAAAACTAAACCAGTGTTATAAAATCAATAACAGAAAAGTATCCGTAAAGGTAGCCACCAAGATGTTGGTTGTGATTTTCCGAGTGGGTATAGTTGAGTTGTTGCTATGGTCTTTTTACATGAATATTATGGTAGTTTTAAATATGTCTGCAAATTCTTTGATTCCCTTGCTGGCAAAAGATGGGGTCTGTGTCCCCTCCCACTGAATCTGGAGTGACCCTAGTGACTGAATGTCCATTGGAATGTGGTAGAAGTGATGCTATGTGACTTCCAATGCTGAGTCAGAAAAGGCCATAAAGTTTTGGTCTAGTTCTTTTGGGACAAAAGCCTTGAGCTTCCGTGTAAGAATTCTGAAGCAGTCGTGCTACAAAGAAGCCCAGGCCACACAGACAGTCCATATGTATGTATTCCAGCCCCAAATGAGGTCCCAGCTAACAGCCACATCAAAGGCAGACATGTAAGTCTAGTTACCTCTTGATACACTTCTGCCTAGGGCTTCCCGGGTGGTGCTAGTGGTAAAGAACCTGCCTGCCAATGCAGGAGACATAAGAGACGCAGATTCAATCCGGGTCAGGAATATCCCCTGGAGGAGGGCATGGCAACCCACTCCAGCATTCTTGCCTGGAGAATCCCATAGACCAAGGAGCCTGGTAGGCTACAGTCCCTGGCGTCTCAAATAGTCAGACATGACTGAAGTGACTTAGCACACACACATGCATACTTCTGCCCAAGCAGTCATGTCAGTCCCAACATCTGGTCTTTCCAGTTGAATAAATACATGGTGGAGCAAATACATGCCATCCCTACTGGGCCTTTTCCAGATTCTTGACCCACAAAATGTGGTAGCTTAACAAAATTGTTATTTTAAGCTGCTATATTTTGGAATGGTTCCTTCCAAAGCAGTAGATAGTTGAAATATAGTATTTTCTGATTTTTCTGTAATGAGCAAGGGTTGTTTTATGTTTAAAAAAAACAGAAAAGGTTATTCTTAACATTTTTAGGCGTTAAAAAAATTCACAGCATCATCTGGGAACAGAAATTTGTCTTTCATCTACTTGTTCCTCCAGGTTAGGGGTGACAGACATCACTTGACTTTATACTCTACTGCTCACTGGGGTATAGGAACGGAGTGGCAGTGTGATTGAATCACTCCTAGAGTCTTTGTGACCCCTGATATCCCGAATTACTGAATTCTTAGAAGCAGCTGTCTTATCTAGTAAGATAAAGACAATTTCAGCCTAGTTGCAAATGTTGACAACTCTTTGAAAAACAGTTTGGCAGCAGTGTAGTACATGAGTTAAGATGCTTTTGAAAGTAAATTTGAAAATAAGCACAAACAACAAAAAATTCAATTTAAAGTGTCTTAGACAAGAAAGGAAATTTATTGACTCACATAACTCAAAACCTGAGAGGTAAGTTTCAGGTGAGGCTTAATCCAGCAGCAATGTGAGCACAGCCCTTTGTTTTACTGACTTTTTCTCCTCTGCTTCTTTGTAGGAGGCAGGGGTATGTGCTAATCCTTAGATTTCCCTTTTTGGCCACAGGATTGAAGTCACCAACACCAGGGTTATTATATGCTTTTTGGCTCCTGTCAGAAGAGTACATTTTCCTAATAGTGGGGGGGAAAAAATCAGATCTGATGATGATCCCTACATCCATCACTATGTGGCAGTGCATGGGTGTAGGGAGTGGTAGGTTATCCTGATTGAACTAAACCACAGCTTTGCTCAAGGGATTAGGCTTGGGTCAATCCCATCTAAACTATAAGTGACACACTCTGGGTATTGTTGGTGAGACACATATACCTACAGAAATAGACACAAGAATCTTTATGCCCTTGTTCCAGTAGCCCTACTTTAAGGGAAATATTCTAAAACACAATAATGAACATATTTATGGATATATTCACTATTATTTTTAAGAGCAGAAAGCCAGAAGCATCCTCACTGTTCAATCACTCATTTATTCCACAGTTACTACAGCCCTTTTACAATGTGGTAGACTTTTGTACTAGACTCAGGAGGTGTCTGGGGAGATGCCCGCAATAAGATACAATATGGATATATCACTCAGGGTTCAGAGTGGAAGAGAAAGTAAACGCACAACTTCACCAAGATCATGAGTGTGAATGTAGTAGACACAGAATGTGCTCTGGGAGTTCAGAGGAGATGTACCCAATGAGGAGTTGTGGGATAACAGCAGGGAGGCTTCCTGGAGGAAGTGAGACTGAAAAGGCCTGTGAGAGTGAACCACTCAAGGGGAGCAGAAATGGTTATGGGTAGTGGTGGTTGTGGTGGTGGGATTAAGAAAAATACCAACATCTGGGTCCTACCCCTGCAGGTTTGGTTTCTGTTGGACTGTGGTGGGGCCTGAAGAGCCCTGTAATTGTTTAAAAGACTAAGCTGATAAGCTCCTTGGGGTAGGTGGATAGAACATGGGACCCTTCAGACCAGGGCTTAGGGTCAAGAGGTGAGTGCTAAGGTGTGGACACTGAGACTAAGGGGAAAGTACATTTTGGTTCTGAAGTAAATTAGGAAAGGTGATGAGGATGGCCATCACTGTTTATGGTCATCTCTCTTTCTCTCTCTCTCCCCTCCTCCTGGAGTGCCTGCAAGATCAGGCAGTTCCCAGCTGCCATCCAGCCCTTCAGGACTCCTCCCCTCCCCATGAACTCAAGTTAGATTGTTCATCTGGTTTCTATTGTTATGAATCTTTTCTTCTACATAAGAGAAGAGCATGGATTCAGTCCATAAACACTGTACAACACTGTACCTTCTATATAAAAAATACTTGGCACTCAACAATAATTGATGATCAAAGAAGCAGTTTCCCTCTATCCTCAAGGTTGGGCCAGGGGGATCATCGCAGTTAAGAAAAGGGTGCCAGAAGGGCACTAAAGGAATCCTGGGGGTGGATCCATAACCCTCTGGAACTAGGTTTGTATTCTGAGTTTGAGGCCTGATTCCACCAGTTAGTAGATGCGTGACCCTGGGCAAATCACTTTACCTTTTTATGTCACACTTTTTTTCATCTGAAAAATAGGGGGAGTGTGGGGAGGGGAATCATAATATCTCTTCTAGGGCCTGTGGGAGGATTAAATGAGTTAATACACATAAATACTTCTTGCCCCTGGCACATACTGAAAACTGATAAAGTGTTAATTATGATGATAGTGATGATGACGATTCTTGAGTGTTTACTCTGTGCCAGGCTTTACAGTCATTGTCTTGTTCCAGACTCACAAATTCCAGAAGACAGAAAATATATATATATATATATGAAAGAAAGTGAGTGTTAGTCACTCAGTGGTGGCTGACTCTTTTTGAGTCCATGGCCTATATATATTTACCCATAGAAGTGAAAGCTTGGGCTCAGAAACTTTAAATAACTTGCCAAGGTCATGCAGCAAGTACATGATGAAGCTGGTATTTGAATCTCCATCTATTTGATTTCAGAGTCTAAATTCTTAACCACCCACCATCCTTCCTCCTGTCAGTCAGCAGCCCCACCAGACGTTGAATAACATGGGGGAGAAAAGCACGTTGTATTAACTTTCATACCTTCCAACACCCCACTCTCTTTCCCAAGTGCTCCTCCCAGAGTCAGAATCAGGAAACATTAGCTGAATGAATCCTTGATCTCTCCTCCCACTCCTAGCACTCCCAGTCCTTCAAGGGCCTTCATCTCCACATCCTTGAACCAGTTTTGTCTAAACACAAAAGGAGGAGTGATGAAAAAAGTCTTTCTCACCAAGGATACAATTAATCAGAATGCTTCAGTTGCGCACATACCTCTGTATAGATACATATACTTGTATCTATATAAATAGTAGCTCTCACAAAGGTTGCTGGCTCAGTGATGCAGTTGAATGGGAGACTGACAGCATGATTCATGGCTCAGGTCAAATTTAACTCTAACCTGTTTGTGCAAGACAGATTTACTTTGAGAGCTCTTTCTGTTGCATAATTGCCTTGGACCCACCTTCTCCCCAGGGAGAGGATATTTTCACACCAGCCCACAAAGTCTTATCAGATCAAGTCAGATCTGGAGTCTCTTGGCTACTTGCCAAGCAGTGTGGGCCCAGGTAAGATCCAACCAGGCAATTTTTGCCAGCAAAGAAAGGAGGAGTCATCAAAAGCTGTAGCAGGAGGCAGCCTGCCAAGAAACATGGGAATATGAGATGAGAAGCATCAGGGATCGTGGTCTAGAGAAAGCCTCTCATCTGTCCACCCATCCATCTATCCATCCATAGTATCTGGCTGCTCATCTATAACATCCATCTTTCTGTTTGCTCATCCATATATCCACCCATCACATTCATCCATTCATTTAATTACCTATCCATCACATTCATTTATCTATCCTTTCAAGCATAAAATATGTACTGAGCATCTACTATGTGCCAGACACTGTGTTGAAGATTGGGGATTTATAGAGTGTAAGAGTCAGATACTTCGCCTTCATGGAGCTTACATTCTAGCTTGAGTTTAAACAAACAGATAATCATGCTAATATCTTTTTAGTCACAGGCTCAGAGAAGTGCTATAGAAAGGGATAGGTGGTGTTAAGATACCCTAGGGGATCTGGGGAACTTGATCTAGTCTTGCAGTTGGGGGAAGCCTCTGAGAGCTAATGGATGAGAAAGAGCCATCCATCCACTTGGGAACTGCTGAGTGGAGCACAGTGACCTGAGGGCAGCAAGATGGGGTGAGTGACAGGATACTGGATTGGGAGGTAGAGAGAAACCAGCTCACACAGTGTGTGGGAAGCTATGGAAGGAAGCTGGCCTCTGGAAGGGTTCCAGTTTTCCCAGTGGCTCCATTTTTTTTCTGAAGAAATGGGAGTTTCATAGCTTTATTTAACAGAAAGATGATAGACCATGGTAGAAAAGCAAGAGCTAAGCTGAATTGTTGACTCTACCACTCTACAAATGTATGACTTTAGGTTAGGCAAGCCATTTAACTTCTCTGAACCTCAGATTTTTCACCTATAAAATAATGATAATCCTGCTTTTTTTTCCTTTTGTTCAATATTTTTAGAGCACCTACTATGTGTCACATGCTTTTCTGGACACTGGTGAAATTCCAATGACTAAAACATACTGAACTCACTGAGTTGTTTTAAAGATTAAATGAGATAATGCATATAAAACATTTGGTAATATGCCTAGTCCATTGTTTGTGCTTAGATTTTTTTTTACATTTTTTAAGGAACACTTTCTTAGTGTTCAATACATTGGGAGCCCCAAGTAAATAGCAGGTAGCCTTTTCCGCTGCAGTCCCAGCATCCCTATCCTCCTATTTCACCAACTCAGAAACCTGAGAGGCTTCCTTCATTCCTCTTTCTTTCTCATACCTGATAGCCAATCAGTCACCAGGGTCTGCCCTTTCAGTCTTCTATGTAGCTCAGATGTATCTGCTTACCTTCAGTCCTCATTCACTGACATAGTTTGGGGCTATTAAACTCATACCTATCTGATAGACATAGTTAATTGCTTACCCAACTTATACTTCCCTCCATCTTCCATTCTAAAAACATCATGATTTTGTTTGCATCTATAGTGTGCTTAATCTCAGATTAATTACTCACTTTCTGAGCCTCTTTTGCACTTAAAAGTGACAGTTCTGACCAAGGAGATGAAGGCAAACATCTCCTGGAGTAAAAGAAATAGATATAGAACCTTGTATGTATTCTGAATTTTTCTTTTTTATTTTTAATGGGGATGTGATGTTTGGAGCTGTGGCAGCCAACTTGGACTATGAAGTGACAACTGTGAAGACAACGGCTAATGTAATAAAACAAAAAGACAAATAAGAAACAAAAACCACCTGGATCCTTGATGAAATAGTTATCACCAGTAACTGCTGTCCTTTGATTTTCTTGTGAGAAGAATAAACCTCTCTTCTGCGTAAGCCACCATTGTTTGGATTTTCTGTTACTTAGAGCCAAATGGATTCCTAAATGGTTTACCTATTTTTATTATAACAGCCTCTCAACTTGCTCTCTCCAGATTAGCCCTCTAATTCATCCCCTACACAGCAGCCACAGGTATATTGTGAATGATACAAATTCAATAACTCCTGTGCTGAAAACTTTTCAAAGTTTTCCCATCACCTACAATTGTCCCTAGGCACTGTGTGGCTTTACTAAAGATTAGATTTTCAGAAAACATCTCAGACCTTGATCAGTTTTTTTCCTGATGAATATTGATATATTAATCATTCAACTCATGTGACACTGGTGCTATTACAATAGAGTTACATGGTGTTTTAGATGAAAATATAATTTAACTTTACCTGAATTAAAAAAAAAAAGAAACGGAAATGAAATTGAAATAATTGCTGATTTTCAAGTAATTATTTTTCAACTGAGGGTTATCATTTCTTAATGATTACTCTTAAGAGAATTATTTTGGGAGATATAAGAACAATTAAATACAAGGTGGGATCCTGGATTGGATTCTGAACTGGAAAAATAGCAACAGTGGGGAAATTGGTGATATTTTAATAAAGTCTGTAGTTCCATTAGTCGTGTTGTATCAGTGTTGACTTCTTGGTTTTGATTATTGTACTGTGGCCATGTAAACTAATGAAGAGCATATCACATGTTCTGTATGATTGTTTTCAACTTTCCTGTAATTCTAAAATTGTTTCAAAATAAAAGATTTTAAAAATCAGTTTAAGGTTAAGAAAAAAATTATAAAATACAAGAGATTAGTTTTTAGTTACTATTTTCCTAAACAGTGTGGAATTGCTCCCTGTTATGAAATATGATAGCATTAGCACCCTTAAAATTCTTTTCATTTTCTTTTCTTACACTTGCAAATTTTTGTTATTTTTATATTGTTAAGATTTAGAACATTGATATCCTGGCAATCATAATATTTACTGGAGCTGTTTAATTTTAATTACATATTTAAATAATTCTGTGCTCACCACTAGTCATTTTGTTTCCTGAATTTTTTATTTTTATTTATCTCTTGGTTGGCTGGATTTAATAAATAAGTCTTTTTTTCCAACAACATCTTATTGCTACTGCATTTCTTGTACTCACACTTGAAAATGTCTGTGTGTTGCCATTTCATTCACACGAGTTAAAACAGCTGGGTATAAAATTATAAGGTTATAGTTCAGAACTTTGTAGATATTGCTCTACAGTTCTCTGTCATTGATACTTTAACAAATTTAGATACAATGTTTTGATATGCTGGTTTTATAACATGTGATGTAATACATGTAATTTTTATATAACCACAACTCAAATCAGGCTGGATGCCAGGTTGGGTGAATCAAAGCTGGAATCAAGATTGCTCGGAGAAACATCAACAACCTCAGATATGCAGATGATACCACTCTAATGGCAGAAAGTGAAGAGAAACTAGAGCATATGGATGATGGTGAAAGAGGATAATGAAAATGCTGGCCTGAAACTCAACATTAGAAAAACTAATATCATGACATCTTGTCCCATCACTTCATGGCACATAGAAGTGGGGGGAAGTGGAAGCAGTGATAGATTTTATTTTGGGGGGATCCAAAATCACTGCAGATGGTGATTGCAGCCAGGAAATTAAAAGATGCTTGCTCCTTGGAAGAAAAGCTATGTCCAACCTAGACAGCATATTAAAAAGCAGAGACATTACTCTGCCAACAAAGGCCCATCTAGTCAAAGCTATGTTTTTTCCAGTAGTCATGTATGGATGTGAGAGTTGTACTATAAAGAAAGCTGAGAGCTGAAGAATTGATGCTTCTGAACTGCAGTGTTGGAGAAGACTCTTGAGGATCCTTTGGACTGCAAGGAGATCAAACCAGTCAATCTGAAAGGAAATCAGTCCTGAATATTCATTGGAAGAACTGATGCTGAAGCTGAAGCTCCAATACTTTGGCCACCTGATGTGAAGAACTAACTCATTGCAAAAGATCCTGATGCTGAGAAAGATTGAAGGCAGAAGGAGAAGGGGATGACAGAGGATGAGATGGTTGGATGGCATCACTGACTCAATGGACATGAGTTTGAGTAAGCTCCAGGAGCTGGTGATGGACAGAGAAGCCTAGCATGCTGCAGTCCATGGGGTCACAAAGAGACACAACTGAGTGACTGAACTGAACTGAACTGTTCCTTGGAAAGAGAGCTATGACAAACCTAGATAGCATATTAAAAAACAGAGACATCACCTTGCCAACAAAGGGTATATATAGTCAAAGCTATGGTTCTCCCAGTATTCATGTACAAATGTGAGAGTTGGACCATAAAGAAGGCTAAAGGCTGAAAAATTCATGCTTTTGAATTGTGGTTCTGAAGACTCTTGAGAGTCCCTTGGACCTCAAGGAGATCAAACCAATCAATCCTAAAGGAAATCAACCCTGAAAATTCATTGGAAGGACTGATGCTGAAGCTGAAGTTCCAATACTTTGCCCACCTGATGTGAAGAGCTAACCCATTGGAAAAGACCCTGATGCTGGGACAGACTGTAGCATCACTGACTCAGCTGATGTGAATTTGAATAAACTCTGGAAGATAGTGGAGGACAGAGGAGCCTGGTGTGCTGCAGTCCATGGGGTCACAAAGAGTCAGACATGACTGAGCAATTAAACAGCAATAACAAAAATCAGAATACAGAACAGTTCCAACTTCCCCTCAAGTTTCCACATGCTGCACCTTTATAGACAAACCTTCCCTCAACCAGTAACCCCTGAAAACCATGGATCTATTCTTTGTTTCTATAATTTTGTCATATAGATGTCATATAAATGAAATTATACAGTATGTACCCTTTTGATACTGACTTTTTTCAGTCAGCATAATTCTTCTGAAATGCATCTGTACTGTGATGTGTATCAACAGTTCATTCTTTTTTATTGTTTAGTAGTAGTATATTTTGTTAATGATCCACTGTTGCTTATCAGTTGTTGAGGAACAGAATGGCTGTACCATTTTGTCCCACCATCAATGTATGAGAGTTCCAGTTCTGAATCCTAATCAGTAGTTGGTATTGTTGAGTTTTTCCTTCCTTCATTGTAGCTATTCTAATAGGTATATAATGGTATCTCAATATAATTTTAATTTGCATTTCCATAAGGGCTAATGATGTTGAGCATCATTTCATATGCTTTATTTACTATTCATAGATCTTTTCTGGTAAAGTAGCTGTTCAACTATTTGGCCTGTTTTTTTGTCTTATTGTTGAATTTTGAGTGTTCTTTGTACATTTTGAATACAAGTCCTTTCCAAAATATATGTTTTTCCAAATATTTTCTCACCATATATATCTTGCTTCTTCATTCTCTTGGCAGAGCAAACACTGAAAATTAAATGAAGTCCAACTTATCAGTAATTTTTAATATATCATGATTTGGGGATCATATAAATGAACACTTTGCTTAACTAAAAATCATGAAAATTTCTCCTATGGTTTCTTTTTAAATGTTTTATATGCTTTGCATTCTTCTGTGGTTATTTTGAGTTAATTTTTGTGTAAGATGTGAGGTACAAGTTGAGTTTTATTATTATTATTTTTTTTGCAGGTGAATGATTGTTCCAATTCTATTTGTTGAAAAGACTATCTTTTCTCCATTGAATTAATTGCTTTTATGGCTTCATTGAAAAACAGTTGGCCATGTTTATTTGGCTCCCTTTCCTGTACCCTCTGTTCTGTTCTATTGATATTGTCTGGGCTTTTGTTGGTACCACAATGTCTTTGTTATTGCAGCTTTATAATAAATGTTAAAACTGGGTAGCGTGAGCCCTCCAACATTTTCTCTATCAAAACTGTTTTGGCTATCCTAGTTCTTTTGCATACTCATATAAATTTTATAATCATCTTATGTCTATCTACAGAAAAATTCCTGCTGCAATTAATTTGGGGATAATTGATATCTTTTTTTTTTCATTTATTTTTATTAAACCATTTTGTTTTAAAATCAGTAAATGTGATATGCCTTTTCATTTATTCAAGTCTTCAGTTTTTGGAATTTAGATCCTATACATATTTTGTTAGGTTTATACCTAAATAGTTTACCTTTTGAGGACTTGTATATCGTACTATTTTTAAAACTTCAGTTTCTAATTGTTTATTGATAGTATCCAGAAATATGATTAATAATAATCTACATATTGACCTTATATATTGTGACTTTGCAAAGCTCACCCATTAGTTCTAGAAACTTTTCTTTCTGTAGATGCTTTGGAATTTCCTATAGAGACAATTCTATTGTCTGTGAACAGTGATAGTTTTATTCCTTCCTTTCCAATTTACATGCCTATTATTTCTTTCACTTGCCTTTTGCAGTGGCTAGGACTTACAGTACAATGTTGAATAAGAATAGTGAAGATGAACTTCTTGTTTTGTTCCCAGTCTTAGGGAAAGTATTTAATCTTTCACCATTAAGTATGACGTTAGCTGCAGTGTTTTGTAGATGCCTTTTATCAGGTTAAGGAAGCTCCCTTCTAATCTTAATTTGCTGAGAGCCTTAAAAAGGTCAAATGGGTGTTGGGTGTGTCTTAACTGTTTTTTCTGCATTAGTAAATATGATCGTGTGGTTTTCTTCCTTACTATGTTAATATGGTAGATTATGTTGATTTTCAAATGTTGAAGGAGCATTGCACTCCCAAAATAAATCCCACTTGATTAAAATCAGTTACGTGGTTGTGTGCCTCTGTGTGTGAACATATATATTATATATATATGAATATATGTGATTTGCTAATATTTTTTGAAACCATATGAGCCTGGAGTCATATTGTTCAGGATGTTTTTAACTACTTATTTGACTTCTTAGACATAAGGATATTAAGGTCATCTATCTCTTCTTGGGTGAGTTTTGATATTTTGTGGCTTTTAAGAAATTGGTCTATTTCAACTAAGTTGTAGAATATAAGTTATAGAGTTGTTACAGTATTTTCTTATTATTCATTTATGCCTGCGGGGTCTATAGTGATAGTCTCTGCTTCATTTTGGATATTGTTAATTTATGTCTCCTTCCTTTTAGTCTGGCTAGAGATTTGTCAATTTTATTGACATTTTTACAGAAGCAGCTTTTGGTTTGATCAATTTTCTCTATTATTCTTATTTTCAATTTCATTGATATCTGGCCTTTATTATCTCCATCTTTATTTTTGATTATTCTTTATTTTTATATCTATCTTTATTATTTCCTTCCCTCTGGTTGCTTTGTGTTTATTTTTTTTTCTCCTTTTCCCCCTAGTTCTTAGATTGTTGGTTTGACACCTTTCTTCTTTTCACATATATGTATTTAATGATTCATATATGCATTGAATTTAGTTCAATTTCCCCCAAACACTGCTTTAGCTTTATCCC
This sequence comes from Cervus canadensis, assembly GCF_019320065.1. Taxonomy (NCBI): domain Eukaryota; kingdom Metazoa; phylum Chordata; class Mammalia; order Artiodactyla; family Cervidae; genus Cervus; species Cervus canadensis. The sequence goes on from NC_057395.1 coordinate 52,128,495, forward strand.
ACAAATTCTGAGATGTTATTTTTATTTTCCTTCATTTCAAAATTCTCTAATTTTCATTGAGACTTCCTCTTTGACCCATGGATATTTACAATTTGAGGCTTTGTTTGTTTGTTTTTGGTTTTGGCCATGCCACTTGGCTTGTGATTGAACCTGGACCCTCAACAGTGAGAGAGCAGAGTCCTAACCACTGGATCACTGGGGAATTCCCTATTTACAAATTAGAACAAAAATTTTTTCAAAGTATTTGGAAGATTTTCCAGATAACTTTTTGTTACTAATTTTTAATTTAGGTCCATTATGCTCAGAGATATTGTTTGGATGATTTCAGTTCCTTAAGTTTGTTAAGGTTTATTTAATGATGCAAAATACGGTCTATTTCGGTGAATGTTTCTTGAACACTTGCAATGAATGTACATCCTGCTGTTCTCAGATGGAGGGTACTGCAAATGTCAATTCAATCCAGTTTCTTGGTGGTGGTGTTCATCTCTTCTCTATCCTTGTTCATTCTCTTTTACTTGTTCTAGACATCATCTAGAGAATAGTGTTCACATCTCCAAATATAATATGGATTTGTTCATTTTTCCCTCCAGGTCTAGCCATTTTTACCTTGTGTAGTTTGGAGTCCTGTTGTTAGATGCATACACATTTAGAATTTTTGTGTGTGTGTGTGAATTGCCCCTTTTATCATTATTTAGTTCCCCCCTAAAATTATCTCTAGTAATTTTCTTTTCTCTGAGGTGTACTTTGTCTGATATTAATAGAACCACTTCAGCTTTCTTTTTATTAGTATTTGCATGCTATATCATTTTTCATCCTTTTGCTTTTAGTCTTCCTATGTCATTAATTTAAAATGGGATTCTTGTAGACAGCTTATAGTTGAGTCTTTTTTAATCCAAATCTTATAACTTCTGTCTTTTAACTGATATGTGTAGATTCTTTTTATTTAATGTAATTATTGATAAACTTGAATTTAGTTATCCTATTTAAATTTTTTCTATTTTTGACTTTTGTTTTTCTTTGCTCAGTTTTCCTTTTCCTGACTTCTTTTGAAGGGCTTCCCTGATAGTTCAGTTGGTAAAGAATCTACCTGCAATGCAGGAGACCCCAGTTTGATTCCTGAGTTGGGAAGATCCTCTGGAGAAGGGATAGGCTACCCACTCCAGTATTCTTGGGCTTCCCTTGTGGCTCAGCTGGTAAAGAATCCATCTACAATGCGGGAGACCTGGATTTGATCCCTGGGTTGGGAAGATCTTCTGGAGAAGAGAAAGGCTACCCATTCTAGTATTCTGGCCTAGAGAATTCCATGGACAGTATAGTCCATGGGGTCGCAAAGAGTTGGACATGACTAAATGACTTTCACTCACTTTCACTTTGAAGGTTTAAATGCATTTTAGTGATCCATTTTCCTTTTAACTTTACTATATCTCTTTGTATAGAGCTTTTAGTGGTTGTTCTAAGGATTACAATATTTATACATACTTTTTAAAACATAATTTTATTGATTTTATTTATTTGTTCATTTTTTTTTTGCTGTGCTGGGTCTTCATTATTGCTCATGGGATTTTCTCAAGTTGTGGCAAGTGGGGGCTACTCTCTAGTTGTGGTACATAAGGTTCTCATTGCAGTGGCTTCTCTTGTTGCAGAGCACAGGCTCTAGGGCACTTGGGCTTCAGTATTTTCAGCACATGGGCTCAGTAATTTCTGCTTCTGGGCTCTAGAGCACAGGCTCAATAGCTGTGGCATATGGGCTTAGTTGTTCTGAGACACGTGGGATCTTCCTGGACCAGGGATCCAATCCGTGTCTCCTCTATTGGCAGGCAGGTTCTCTACTACTGAGCCACCGGGGAAGCCACTATACATACTTTTAACAGTTTGCTAGAATCAAGATGATGTGGGAGTGGGGAAATAAAAGAGTTAAGAATGACACTGAAGTTTCTGGATCAGGAAAATGGGTATAAGGTGATGTCATTCGTTACCAAGGTGAACTTAAATGGAGGGTATCTAGGGGAAGAGAGTTTTGTTTTGAACACATAGAATTTGGGATATTTGTGAAACATTCAAGTGGTGATGTCATATGGCAATTTATCACATGGGTCATAAGTTAACAGAAATGTTTTGGGCTTAAGGATAGATTTGGATATTTTCAGTTGTAGTTGGCATCTGTTGTTTTCGCCACTCAACATTTGTTTACTTCCGGTAACCTATCCCTGACTCTTGACCACAGGAGAGGCACTAAACCCACTTTTAACTTTACAAGTGGGTCTTAGGTAAACTCAGCTAATTATCATCTCATTCCTCCTGGCCACAGGGATTGGTTCAGGGTTAGATTTCTAATCGAATTTAGCCAGTGAGAATGAGATCTAATACTCCTGTCCCCTTACCTTGGAGAGACAGTTTTCTTTGTAATTGGAGTTAATCCAATAAGAAGTAAGATCTGAAGATGCTTGCTGAAGGAAGATGCTTGCTTCACTGAAGGAAGAGCCACCTGAAAACACACCAGCAAGGGAGGTAGCAGAACTGAGGGATGCTGGGGATGAGTAGGTCCAGGGGAAGCTGAGCCCTTGCTCAATCTGTGCTCAGCCTCTGGACTTAGCAATCACGTGAGCCAATTATGCTCCATATTTCCTAGATTATGTTCAATCAAATGAGAGTTCTAATTGATATGTAAGCATCTAGTGGGTATGGAAGTGATAGTGGAGCATGAGAGCATGTCAAGAGAGAGAAGAAAAGAAGGAGCCCATTTAAGGAAAAGGAGCCCATGAAGGAGCATAAGAGGAGTGCTCAGAGACAGAGAGTTCTTTGTCTTGGGAGCTCCAGAAAGTGAGTCAAGAGATAGAGAGTAATTAGCAGCGTAAAATACTTATAAGGTATCAGTAAAGGTAAGGACTGAAAAGGGCCCTTTGGAACTATCAATGAGGAGGCTGTTGACAAAACATTTGGAGTTACCAAGCTAGAAGGATCCTCTGAAATCATTACATTATACCCTCTTATGAGGATGAGGAAATTGAGGCAATGAGATACTTAGATTTTTTTTTTTTTTTTTTTGGTAGCAGATACAAGATTACAAGTAGAAAGTAGGGCTTTAAGGGTCCTTAAAGATCACATGATCCAATTACTTATCCAATACTTAAATCTCTTATGTAACATCTCTCTGAAGCCCGTACTGAAATACAGATACTGAGAAAGAACCCATTACTTCTCAAGTCTAATGAGAACCCTTGATTTCTGAGTTCTTATATCATTTTCTCTTTACACCACAGAGTAGACACATGAAAGGAGAGTATATGCATCCCAAGTTGATCCCTGGAAAAGCTGGTTGTGTTTGAGGAATTCAACAGGTTAAGACAGATCTTTGAGTTTTTAGGAGGTTTTTGCCTCCACTCCAGTGAATACTCCAGTCATGGTTTCAGATGAGCCTAGTCTTTGAGCCACCTCAGCCCAGAACTATGTGGGTGAATAATAACTTCCAGTCTTTTGAATTTTCCCATTTGAGGCCCCAGATTTCATGCAGCAGGAACAAGCCATACCTGTTATGTCTTATCTGAATTCTTGACCTAAGAATCTGTGAGCATAATAAAATGGTTGTTTTGTTATGCCACAACATGTTAACATGTTATTTCTTTATACGGGAATAGATAACTGGATGGGTAAGTATTATTTTCCCATTTTACAGATGAGGCTGACTGAGTTTCATAAAGATTAAACAATCCAGGTCATATAGGTAACCAATGGCAGAGCCAATATCTGAACCTAAGTGTGGCGAATTGCATAGCTTGTTCTCTTCCAGTTATCCTAGATACCTCCTGCTGAGTTAGACCCCTTAACAAAATCTCCCAAGCCTACCATTACTGTTCTTCAATCTGGAGACCATCCTTGACCAATCTAGAGTTCAATGACTAAGATGTGGTTAGAAAAACAGTCTTTATTAAACAGCTGATTTGCATTCTTTTCAAATTATTGAAAGATATTCACTGTGCAATCAGTTCTTTCCTGATTTTATTTTCTCCTCCACACCCCCAGGCAGGAGCCAGATACTTCTGCCAAGTCTGACGAATCTGCTCCTCCTTTCCCCACACCACCCAGTGTACAAATACCCATTGGCCCCCATTAAATCCCAATCAGGCTTGGAGAGAGCTGATTCAGCCCCCTCTCCTGCCTCCCGGGAAGAGTTAGGGATGAGCAAATCACTTATTGGAGTAATTCCGGGAGCTGAAGCAGAGCCGTGGCTGAAAGCCACCCACTAACTAGAAACCCAGGACATCAATCAACCAAACTGATTTTTCCGCTGCCGCAGCCATTTAAACAGTTATCTTTGCTTGGGGCTTTGTCCAAAGTTACTCAACCAGTGGGTTCCTGGGTGATAAGTCACCGCAGCCTCATTCCACTGTCTCTGTATCCTGGGGCTGCCTCTTTACTCACTTCTCAAGAGGGGTTGAAGTTCATTTGTTGCACTCTAAAAAGAATAGACCCTGCACGGCTGGCGCACAAGTTCTGGTTATAGCAGGAAGATGAAAAAGGAGCCCGAAGTCTGTGGGGATATCAATACAGTACTTCTCATTTGACGCCCTGCTGAGGCAGGGGGAGGACGTTTCAAATTCATTTTATAACGCCCCCTGCTGGTGTCCTTTCTCAACTGCTGCAGATATCTGATCGAGTTTGGGAGAGGACAGCTGGGCAGAGTCGGGAGTTGGTGAGAGCAGCTTACAAGCCAGGTGCGGGGAGAGGGGAGCCCTTAGCCTGTACCGACCTCCTTTCCTCGTTTTACATCTGGGGAAACTGATGCCAGGAGGAAAAACGGTTTTTACTCAAGACTGTGATTTACTCAACGTCTATATTAAGGCTAGAACTAGTCTCTCTGTGGCTAGAATTTTTTTCTAGAATCCAACAGTAATCGTCTCTGATCGGCATCCTTGTGTGAAATCTGGGGACCCTGGTTTCAAATCCAAGCTCTGCCACTGAATAGTTGTCATGAGAAGGTAGTTCTCTGCGCCCCAGATTTCTCATCTGCAAAATAAGGGTTAAAAGACAAGGCGTGAAATAGGATTTTGTAAGGATTTCTTCATACATTCATTCAAGAACTGTTGAGTATCTGCCGCGTGCCAAGCACCATGCTGGGCACTTGGAATATAACAATGCATAGGACATTGTAGTACCTGTTCTCCTTACAGATGGTAGTCTATTGATAAAATTAGATGACATATGTGGATGCACAGCGGAAATTCAACAATTGTTGGGAAAGAAAGCATTTCCCCTTTGATTTTCCCCACTTTTCAAGTATCAGAAGGCTTGGGGCCTTGCCCCAGCTGTATCAGCCTAGGAATGCTGATGACTTGAAGAGATTAAGTTATTTGAAGGTCAGGACCACATAAATCTTCGTATTCTCCAGTATGCCTGGCCCCAGGATGTGCTCCAGCCAGTATTTGTTTGGCTTCATGGATGCCCTAAGTTCGGCTCCTTCTGCCTTCTGGCTGCCTGCAGATTGCTGTCCGTGGTGCTGAAAAGCAATTCCTGCTTCTCAGTATGAGGCAGCGCAGGTGCTGAGGCAGAAAATGGAGCCCAAGGGGAAGTGAGTAGAGAGGGAAAGAATGAGCCAACTTTTCACTGGCTAATAGTGACATCTTCATTTTGTCATATCTTGGAATTCAAATCTGATGTTTCTTTTTCCAGCTGTCTTCACTTGGCATTTCTTGCTAACTGGAAACCCTGCAGAGATAGGTGTTCTTAATAACTACACTGGGCAATAATCTCTACAATGAGAGAGGTATTGGAAGCCCATAGCCTTATAAGCCTTATTTACAAGTGTTGTTGGAAATTGGTAGTTCCTTCTTCCAGCTTATTACTGGGCTAGGAAAAAGTATCAGTCATGGATGCCTCCCCCAGCTGATTTCATCTGTGTCTATCACCCAAGAATGTGGGCAGCTCTGAGTCAGAACTGACTATAGGGAAACCAGAGAGGTAGGGCCTGAGATTCATAGCCTGGAGTTGGGTGCATATTCCAAGAATTCATTTTGACCAGTATTTCATATGATAATATGTTTGTTCATTCATTCACTCTATTAATATTTATTGAGTGCCTACCATGGTCTGGCACTGTTATAGGAGCTCCACATACAGTTAAATACAAGAAAGACAAGGTCTCTGACTCCACAGAACTTACCTTCCAGTAGGGGAGACATAAAATAAGCAAATATACAAATGAGTGTGTAACTTAATTCCAGGCAAGAAGATAGATAATAGTAGGAAATTCTACTATTTCACAGGAGACCTCTTTGAGGAATGACATTTGAGCATAAATGTAAACTAATTGAAATAATAAGACTTATAAATATTGAGGAAAGAAAGTGTTCCAGGCAGAAGGCATAGAGGACCAAAAAAAAAGAGAGAGAGAGAGAGAGAATGAGATAGCATGTCCAAGGAACAAAGTGGCCAGTGCAGATGGAGCAGATTTATCAAAGAGGACATTAGAAGAGACTGGATAAATACACAAAGCCCAGCTCTGTATCTTGAGGAGAACAAAACAAGATGCTCAGAATAGAAGAAACACTTACAAAATGACAGTTACTGCCACACCTGCTGTGGATAAACCACAACAGTCTGGATGCCATCAGGGACACAAGGATACCTAGAGCTCCTGTCTATAGATCTCATTATGTTTAAAGATCTAATTAATGAAGACTAGTGGGAGTTAGTGATGTACTGTTTATTCAGCCAACATCTTCTGAGTACCTACTATGTACCCAAAGATCATAGTCTAGGAGCTGTCTAGAAGTACTAGAAGTACTAGCCTAGGAGCTGAGGAGAAGAGAGAATGAGTCACTTGATGAAACCAGAATGTTTAAAGGCAAGTAGGAAGCTCCAAATGGCAGAAACTCAGGCAAAGCCACTTCCCTCTGATTTCTCTTTCTCTCCTATAGGGCCTCTTGAGAGACAGGAACAATACTGGTCTAGAGTAGGCTGCATCTTATAAACAAGTGCTTTGGAAGCATGCCCACCACAGAGGTTCAGTAACCAGAGTAAAGCAGTGTGGACTACTTTCTGCCAGACAGCACAGGTAAAGAAATGTGCATTCCAGGCATCTTTGCTGAGAATTTCATGCAGTCTTCAAATCAGCTCCATAAGGTGATTGGAACTTCCTTATCATCCCCATATGGAGACTCCTAAGACCCAACAGAATCCTGTCAAACAAGAAGAGTTCCCCCCTCATTGTCCTAGTTTGCAAAGGAATTTTATACCCTTGGCCTTGTTGCTGCAGGATCATCAGCATCTTTGAGATTTTGGCAGAATGTTTATTTAACTGACAAATGGGAAACTAAAGCTTGGAAAGTTTAACCAACTTACCCAGGGTCACAGAGTGCTTAAGAGATAAAATAGGACTCAATACCAAATCTGTCTGACCCCAAGCCATTTGCAGTAATTTTTTCTTGGATCTCAAATGTGGAGTTCATGTTTGGCTTTTTTTTTTTTTTTTAATAACCAATCCCCCACAGAGCTATCTTTGATCATAGTAGCACCTGACATCTCTGCTTCTTCCATGGCACAGTCTTGTTCTTAATCTCTCTTAATCCTCCCAACAATGTTGGAAGTTTGCAGTAATAAGAATATTAGCTAGCACTTATTGAACACTGAGTATTTGCATTAATTTATACTTGCAACACAGAGAAGACAATGGCACCCCACTCCAGTACTCTTGCCTGGAAAATCCCATGGATGGAGGAGCCTGGTAGGCTGCGGTCCATGGGGTCACTAAAAGTCAGACACGACTGAGCAACTTCACTTTCACTTTTCACTTTCACACATTGGAGAAGGAAATGGCAACCCACTCCAGTGTTCTTGCCTGGAGAATCCCAGGGACGGGGGAGCCTGGTGGGCTGCCATCTATGGGGTCGCACAGAGTCAGACAAGTCTGAAGTGACTCAGCAGCAGCATACTTGCAACAACTCTGTGAGGTAAGTCTCATTGTTATTCCTATTTCAAAGGTAAGGAAATTAAAGTCCAGAGAGATTAAGTAGTTTGCCAGAGATCACACAGCTAGTCAGAGGCAGAGCCAGGCAGTCTGATTCTGGAGCTCTTACCTTTAATCACTGTACTCTGTTGACAAAGCAGCTGTTACTTAGACAGGGAAGTTACATAGTCCAGAAATGATGATCAGACTTGAGCCTAAGATCAAACTCCAGAATGTTTCCACTGCTCCACACTGCTTTTCTCAATGGTAAGCAGAAGAAAGGAGAGAAGCTGTTTAGAGACACCGCCATAGAGGCAGAGAGTGATTTAAAGCTGCCAAGGAGCCCCCAGGGGATTTAATTTAAATGATGATCTGAACTGCACAGTTGTGTGATATTCCCTCCCACTTCCTTTTCTCAAATGTGGAAACTGCATTGCTCCATGCACCCTCCCTAGCACGTAAATGCTTCACTAAGGAAGCTGAACTTTTCTGTACTGATCTCTGGTGTTCAGAAAGCTTCTTCCTTAAATGCCATTATTCCAGGGACTTGTAAGGATGACTCAGAGAGGGAGAGGCTATAATAGAAGATTAATTATTTTATCTGAGATGTATCCTAGACTGAAGATCCAGAATTAGACTGATAAAGGCCCTTCTACAAGGGCTATGAGACCCTTGAGCTGTTGCCAACCGGTTATTTAAAGGGAAGTCAGGAACTGGGCTTCCCAGCTGCCCTTCCTGCTACTTTCAATATTCCTAGGTGTGCCACAGGACTGGGGGTGTGAGGTGTGCATCGGAGGGCTTATTTGCATGTATGCTGCTGTGGCTACTCTGTATGTATATGTGTGTGGGGGGGAAATGTGTGTGTGCGAAAGAGAGAGAGAAAGAAAGAGGGAGTCTGGGGGATGTGATTATGTTCGTTTGTGTGTCACTCTGTCTGTTCCTACCCAAATGTGTGTATATTTGGTGTGACTCTGTGTGTGTAGAGGCCTGAGGGTACTTGTGGGTCTCTGGGTGTGATTTCTGAGTACCTTTATTGGGAGAGGAATCTAGATGTTTGGTTAGAAAATGATAAGTGTCAGTTGGTTAGGATGATGGAAGCTGTACCAGGGCAGGCGTTTTGATCCTGCCCTGATGTAGGAGAAGAAAAAGAAATGCAGGTTAAATCACTATCAAACCTTAAAATTTTTTTCATCTTGAAATGGGGAAGATTACCTACTAGTAATAATAATGATGATAGCAGTTTAAAAATGAACACTATTGTAGAACTAGTCATACTAGGTCCATTTAGAGAGTACTTAACTCTATGCCCTCTTATATGTTTTAGCTGTGTTCTCAACACAGCTCTGTACTACCCTCACAGCCATTTCATAGAAGAGGGAGCTGGGCTCAAGTAACTTGCCCAGGGCCATGCTTTTGGAGGAGCAGAGCCAGGAAGAGAACTCTGGTCTATCTGACTCCAGAGACTGAACTTTTCCCATCTGCAACTGCCACCCCCCAGCTCCCGCCAAGCCCCAGACCTGGAAGTGTGAGCCCCAGAATGTGAAGTGGAGGTAGGGTGAGCTGGCAGGCAGATCAGAGTGATACAGTGGGAACACCTGAGTTCTAGGCTCAGCCGGCTGTGCAGCCTTAAGACAGTAACTCCTCCTCCCTGGACCTCAGTATCCCCATCACTAAAATGACAGTTCGGATTCACTGGTCTGATAGGTTCTTCGACTGTGTGGGCCACAAGGCAGGGCTTGTGGGCGGCTCCCACACCACCTGGGGAGTGTTGACCTGGACGAAGGCTTGAGGCAGGGGATGTGGGGCAGGGGATGTGGGGCAGCGGAAGTGGGAGCGGGAGGCAGAAGAAGAAAGAAGACGTGTGTCTACCTGGCCTATGACACTCTCTTCTTTCTTTCCCATGTGCAGTGTGTGTGCCTGCTTGGCCCTCAGCTCCCAATCCCCCTCCTTCTGCTTCTTTATTGTGCACCTTCCTGGACTGCAGAGCTGAAAACTATTTTACTCGGATGCCTGGGAAGCTAGGGTTCTGGCTGCAGATTATGTTCTGCCAATAGCTAGACTTGTGTGAGGCAGACACAATGGAATGAAATGGAGGCTGCCTTCCCACTGCTTTGGTCGCTTCCTCCAGCCAGAGCAGACATGGAGTGGGGGTTCTGCAGCAGCATCCCAGAGCCCAGTGTCCACCCCAGGGGTGCTGAGAGGCTGTAGTGGTGGTTCCCTGGTCCCAGCTTCGGGACCCCTGGATTGTAAGGTCATTGTGGTTCTTCAGCTCACGCCGTGTGGGGATAGCATCCTGTTGGCTTGCTTTCTGTCACGTGGCTGGAGGCCTTGCAGTGCTCTGGGAGACCCAGTCTACTCTTCCAGCAGTCCCGCTCCACCTATCCTCCACCCCCAGTCCCTGTCAACACCTTTTAAAATTCCCCAATTCCCTATGTTGAATCTGTTTGTGCTTATAAAAGCCTGGATGTTTCCTTCTTCATGGAACCTGACCAATCACCATGGTACACCCCTACTCAGGCTCCAAAACCCGGCTTCAGTCTCCAGCTCCAGGATGATTGACCTCTTTTGCCAGGCTGATGTGGGTACCTCTCCTCTTGGCCAGAGGGACCCAACTCCTCCACAGTCACCCCATCTTAGACTTTCCCACATGACAGTGACATTTCCTGTTTACTTTCTGTCATCCCCACTGGACTGTGACCCCCAGAGGTAGGGACTGGGTCTTCTCAGCCATGCATCTGCGTGTTTAGCAGAGAATCTTGCCTCTGGCAGGCACTCTGGGAGCATTTTATGGAATGAATACAGAGAAGGTAGCAACTTGTCAGTTCAAAAGGATTTAGGAGAAACTGTAAGATTCATAGATTGAGAAAAAAAAGCAATTTAACCTTCCCCTTTGGCAAAAAGAAATTCACTTCTTATTAAGAGATTTTATTAAGAGCAATGTACCTGGTGGAGTTCATGGCTGATGAGGGGCAGCTCTCAGATCAAGGGTCTCATTTCAGGTCTAATATCTGGGATCACTTCGTGGACCTGTCCTCCTGCTGGTGCCCAGGCTGCTCTGGAGGAATTTCAGAACTGATGGCCAGATTGATGAGGGAAAACAGCTCTGGTTTTTGAGGCAGAAAGTCCTGGCTCTGCCACTCACTGGTACTGTGGCCTTGGGCAAGTGACAGCACTGCCCGAGTTCAGTCCCCATCTGCAGAGTGGTGCTGGTGACATCTACATGGTAGGGTTGTTGTGAGGGGCAAATGTGGTTTAGAAGAAGCACCTATGACTGAGCCATCGCCTGATGCATGGTGGCTGGGATAAGATTTCAGTCACTTGAGATTTCAGGCTTTTCCATTTTCATTTGGGCAAAAACGGTTCCCACCACTGACCTCTTGTTGGACTGTAGCTGAGGTCAAGGGGTCCCTGCATGTGGTTATAAGTGTGAGGCCTACGGTTCTGGATTCAGAACACAGGAAAAGGGTGGTCCATTCTTCCTAAGCGCGGACTGGATTCTGGCTCAGGATCTGTTCCCAGGTGGTTGGGAGTGACAGAGGAGCATCATGGGAAATGGCGCAGCAGGGAGGGTCACGCTTCGGAGAGGTGCCAACCTCAGTGTGGGTCCTGGCTCCACACCTGAACCACTGTGCTCCCTGGAGTAGCACCCGTGCTACTTCACCTCTCTGGGCCTCATTTTCTTTACTTGCAAAGTGGAACTTACAGTGCTTCCCTCACAGGGCTGCTGGGAGCTTATTAAAGATAATTTATACCTGATCCTGGCATCGTGCCTGGCACAGTGACTAATGGCATCTATGCACATGCTGCTTATGGGCATCAGTGAGGAAGGAGCTCACAGCATGGGCTCTGGCGTCAGATTAACTTGAGCTTGGTTCTCATCCATCTGAGAGCTGTGTGCCCTTAGCTGGGTCACTGCCTCTCTGAGTGCCGCTTCCTCTGACGGAGGAAGACAGTAATGGCACCCACCCTGGGGGTTTGCTATGAGGATAAGATGACATCACACGTGGAGACGACTCATGGGGGTGTGGGGCATCGGTAGATGCATGACAACCATTAGCTGGAATGATAAACTTCCACGCCCAGCTGAGGCGAAGCAGGAGGAAACAGGAGGTTTGGCCCGTTGGGAAGGGACATTCTCTCCAGTTCCAGTTCAGCTCGGCTGCTGGCATCTGTCTGCACTCTTGGCTGAGGGAAGGCAACGCAGCTTTCCCTCTGCCTTCTCATTGCTACTGCAAAGCTTTCCTCCTGAGGAAAGCAGCCACCTGCTTCCCCAGCCCTTTCCTGCTCCCTCCATTTTAAGTGTTTTTAAGTATATAACTTATAAGCACATTCATAATGCTGTGTAACCATCATCGCTATCCATTTCCAGAACTTTTTCATCCCAAACAAAAACTCTGATGTTTAAGCACTATTTACACGTCCTCCCAGCCCTTAGTAACTTCTATTGTATTTTCTGTCATTATGAGTTTGCCTATTCTAAATACCTCTAAATATAGACATAGAAGTGTACTGTATTTGTCTTTTTTGTTGCAGGCTTATTTTACTTATAATGTTTCAGTGTTCATCCATGTTGCAGCAAGTATCAGAAGTTCAGTCCTTTTTATGGCTGAATAATACTCTACGACATGTAGAGACTACTTCACTTGTCTGCTGATTGACGCTGGTTTGGCTCTTGTGAATAATGCTGCTGTGAACATTGGTGTACCAGTATTTGTTTGAGTCCCTGTTTTCAGTTCTTTTTGGTATACACCTAGGTGCAGAATTGTGAGGCCATATGGCGATTCTATATTTAATATTTTGAGGAACCACCAACACTTTTTCCACAGCAGCTGTACTGTTTTACACCCCCCCACCACAATATGTCTGCCTTCATAATCTACACTCCACCAGCATGTACGCAGGTAACAATCAGACAAACTGACATCTCTTATCAGCCAGGGACAAACACTATGAAGAGAAATAGAGCCGGGCAAAGGATCAGGATTGATGGGGCAAGGGTGGGCAAGGGGCCTGTTTGAGGAAGTGAAGTTTAAGCCAAAACCTAGATGAAGTGACGGAGTGAACAGGAAGGCAAGAAGTGTTCCAGATGGAAGGCGCAGCACAAGCGAAGTCTCCACAGCAGGAACGTGTTCGTTTGTCTGAGGAGCAGCCGGGAGCCGGGGTGGCTGCTGAGCAGTGAGCGGGCAGGAAGCGGGAGGTCGGCAGAGAGAAGGCCCTGCAGGTGAGGAGTGTGGATCGTATTCCAAGTGAGATGAAAACCACCGGAGTGTTTTAAACAGGAGTATAGTATAATCTGAGTTACATTTGTGAAAGTATCCCTCAGGTTGCTGAAGACTCAAGTAATAGGTAGGGGCTAAAGCTGGAATGAGGGGCCATTGGGGCTGGAGCTGTCATCCACGACAGAAGTGATGGGGGCCAGACCAGGGCGACAGAGCCACAAACAGTGAAGACATCCAATGACTTGGGTGTGAGGCCAGAGAAAGAAGGAAGTCAAGGATGGCTTCTCCTCAACTCTCCTTGCTTCCAGGCCTCTGCCCACAATGCCCTTCCTTCCCTTTGCTGGACATTTCCTACTCCCGCATCAGCTCACCTGGCTCTCACCTCCCAGACTCTGCTCCTCCCCTGCCCTCGACAAGGCTCTTCTGTCTTCCCACAGTGATCCTGGTCTCCTTCCAGCCCTGTACTCGTCACACCTCTAAGAGTGGCCTGTTCCTACATCCGGCCCCTGACCTGGATCATGAGCACAGAGAAGGCAGAATTGCACACTATGCATTGCACTTCTAGGGCCAAACACACTGTTACATTTCAATATGAGAGTAAGAGAGAGAGAGAGACTGAGCATTGCTCCACCTCAAGCACAGGCTCTGACTTTGCCTGTCCCGTGGCGGCCATGTAGCCTGCAGCTGGTGTGGGTCCTCCGAGAGCCCTGCCAGGCACACTGCAGAGTGAAGACTGGAAGCTGAGCAGAGGGTGGGACTCAATTCCCTGGAATCCTCCTGAGTGACCCATGGTCAGCTGCTCCCACATTCCAGGGCAACAGGTGGATATAGGAAAGACACAGATCTCCATGAGTGAGATGGAGCCAGGGTGGGGAAAGGCTGGGAAGTGGTCCAGCCTGGGTCAGGGCACAGGTCTGAAGTCCACGGCCTGGCTTGAGGCCATGAAGGCGTGGCTTTGCTATGTTCTATCTGCACAACTTTGAAGCTTCACACAGCCTCTGTTCCCTAAAGCGGGGTGGGGATCGCATTCTAATTGCAGGGCTGTTGGGAAAAATCAAGTGTGTTAATAACTGTGAGCAGTTGACAACAGGGCCTGGCATGACGGGTGGCCTTAAGAAGCTGCCTTTATATTTTCACTTTTCTATCTCCTGCCAAGTTCTTCCTTATTCCTCCCTAACAGAATGGTTTGAGGACTGGTGGTTACAAATGCCTTCTTCTCTTCCGTCTTTGTTTTTGGTTCATGTCAAGATCTGAATCAGAGATGTGTGCCCTGAAGACACGGCAGAGACTGGGGGTACTCCTGACCCTGCACAAGGTAGGTGCTGTCCCCGGTCCCCAGAAGACTCGGGGACTGAAGGAGGCCAGGTATCCACCAGTAACCACCAGAGTAAGCGGGGGCGTTGGGATTCGAGCCCAAGTTAGCTTGTTCCAGTTCTATGGTTTCCCATCCCACGTGCTGCTGCCGTGGGGTCTGTGATGTGATGGAGCATCGCTGAGCCCAGAGCGGGGGAGTTTTGTGACAAGCTCCTCTAGGATAGGGGAGAAGGCTGTTCCTGGCTTTGTCCTGTATGTGCGTAAGGAAGGAAAAGAAAAGCAAGTGAATGAACTGTTTGCTGTCAAGGCGGACAACAGACTCTGGGGGGGAAGGATATGAAACATGAATGACTTAAAGCAGGACTATTCACAGCATCTCCATGCCTGCTGTTTTTACTTCTCTTTATGATGAACAAAAATCAAGAGAGGCCCTATGCCTCTATTCTTCCAGTGCCTGCTGGCTTTTAGGAATGGGTATCCATGTCTTAGGGCCTTTGTCTATTCAAGGTTATTACCAAGAGCTTCTAGAGGTAGGGTCGAGGGGGAGGAGGTGATGGTGAGCAATAAGAAGACAGAGAGCCATTGGGGTGAGGACTTGGCCTTGAGGGTAAAGAAGCTACTGCAGGTCCCAGATACTCAGGTGGCAGTGAACAGCCTCTAGCCAATCCCTCTGGGTTGCCAGGCAGGGAAGCGACCTGAGGTGTGGCCACTAACTCACTCACTCAACCAGGGTACCCCGGGTCTTTGCATCTGCCTGTCAGCTCCAACACGCTGTTTGGGAAAAGGGATGAGGACAGAAAGGAGGACAAGATCAGATCCAAAGAGTCCTCTCTGGAAGGGAGGAGGGAAGCCTCCTCTCAAGGCTGGAGGGGGATGTGAGGGATCTGAGCTTGGGGGCTGAGGGACTGGGTTCAATTCCTCCCCCCTCCCTGTGTGTCTGGGGCCTCCCTGAACTTCAGCTGCCTAAGGAGTTCAAGGATGCACTGTGGTATCCACACCACCTGTTTGCTTGTTGTGAGGATACAATGAGCCGTGCAGAAGTGTCTGAAACATAGTCGGTGCCCAGAGAACAGCCCCTTGCATCTTCCAGCTTGTAATGAACCAGGTGCTGAGAGAAGATGATACCCTGGAGAACCGTGGGGTGTCAGAGCAGGAATGACGTTACTGATCATCAGGACCCATGGTCACGGAACCCTCATCATGCGCTCTGTGGCACATCTCTTGTTTCAGCCTCACAATATCTAGATGCTGCTATCTCCATTTTATAGGTGAGCAAACTGAAGCTGAGGCTGGAAACTTGTCTAGGGTCTCTCCCCTCGTGAGCGAGAGCTGGGAGTCAAATCCGCAACCTAAATAGTATTAGGCATAGCCTCTGCTACACTGTGCAGATGGAGGGACAGTCCCAGGGAAGGAAGCTCCTGCTCCCCGCTCTCCAGGGTAGGCAGAGTCAAGGCTTCAGGTCCAAGGAAGGGGTCAGATGAACCTGGGTTTGGATCCTTGCTTGGTGACTTACTTGCTTTGTGTCTTTGAGCAAGTTTCTCAGCCCTCAAGCTTCCTTTTCCTCATCTGCAAAATGGAAATAATATTCACTACCTGGCCAGGTCATGGAGACTAAACTGGGCAACACCGGCTAACTGCCCAATACGGCATAGGTCCTTGTGAAATGGGCAGCCCCCTCCTGACCTCAGAAACAGCGGTGCTGCCCACCATCAACTGCTTATCTGCAGCTGACTGAGGGGAGAAGCGTGTTCTCTTCCAAACTTAGAGACCCCCCCCCCACACGCTGGAAGGTATTTGGAGCCACGAAAGGTGCAGTCTTCAAACTGCTCCCCGCACAGGCTGAGGGTGCACACGAGGTGGGTTTGCTCCCCGCCCATAGTGCATGCAAAGGCACCCTGTAGCCCAGATTTTGAGGAGGATTTCATGATATTCCTTCTGTGTTGCCGACAGAGAAAAATAAACCGCGGCTCCTGGCTGCTGGGGAAGGGCTGTGCGTCTGCCAGGGCTGGTTGCGCCTGGCACCAGCTCAGGCATGTACCAGAGTCGACTGTCAGTGGCAGGCAAATGTACACACAAAAAACATTCCAGCACACACATGCACCAGCCAGGCACGGAGCCACCACAGCACGCAGCGCAGGGCCACTCACGCCCCTGCTGGCTTCCTCTGCCTCTTCCCTTTCTTCTCACAGGACTCTCATAGCCTCCGTCTCTGCATCTGTTCCTCGTGTGGCTTCTGAGTTTGTCTTCTGTCCTGGCCGCTTTATCTCTCTTCCTCTGACTGTCTCTCTGGGTTTCCTCTCTCTGACCGTCGACACTCTCCTTGTGTGTCTGTGTTTCTCGGACTCTTTTCTTCCCTGCTTTGTCTGTAATGCTGCCTGTCTTCCAACACGGTCTCTGTCACTGATTCTCTCTGAATCTTTGTTTTGCTCTCTGTTTCTCTGACTCTCTCTCTCCCTCTGTCTCCTTCTGTCTCTGTATCTTTCTGGTTCTCTCTGTCTCTTATCTGTTTGTCTGTCTGACTCTGTGTCCATCTGTCTCTTTATCTCTCTGTTTCTCTCTGTCTCTTGATCTCTTTGTCTCCATATCTGTTTGTCTGTCTGTTTCTCTCGATCTCCATCTGCCTCTCTATCTCTGTCTGACTCTCTCTGTGTATCCATCTGTCTCTTTATCTCTCTGTCTCTGACTCTGTCTTCCTCTGTCTCTTGTCTCTTTCTGTCTTCATATCTGTTTGTCTTTTTGTCTCTCTCTCGGTCTCATCGGTCTCTATATCCTCGTCTCTCTCTCTCTGAGTCTCTCTCTGTCTCTCTAACTCTTCCTGGCTCTGTCCTTCCCCACCTCTCTCTCTCTTTTTTTCTGTGACACTCTCCTGGAAATGCATCAAAGACTGAAGTGGCCGGATTTCAAGTGACAAACAGCACTACACACAGGATCCACCCCCCTCCCAACGCGGCTGCCTTCCTCCCCCACATCCCCTGTCACGAAGAGAAGCCTATTGTGTGGGGCCCAGGGAGTTCGAGTTGAAGGGCCCGGGGGTCTGCGCCTCTGACTGCTCTGAGCTACTTCCCCATTGGCTCTGAGCAGCGTGCGCTGAGCAAGGGCTGAGTGACAGGGGGAGGCTCTAGTCCATAAAAGGGGGGCCGAGGCACCAGAACTGCCATTCTAAGGGGCTTTGGCTGTGCGCACAGCTGCCTCTTTGGCACCTCCTTCTGAGCCGGAGTCAAGATAACCCCTGAGTCTTGGACCAGTCACCTGCTGCCACCACCCTCCGACCTGCTGGGCCTGAAGCTGCCCAGGGACAAAGAGGAACACAGGTAATATCCAGAGGGTGCTGCAACCCTCTCTCTTGGTTTTATTTATTTTTTCCTGATTCTCTGAACCTGGAGAAGGTGGGAGCTTGGGCTGGGGAATTTCAGGTTTGGGTCTGACTGTCCGGCAGAGGTAGTAAGAGTTGTGTGGTTAGTTTACAAAAGCCAGATCAGTTCGAGACAGACTGCTCTTCAGAATTTCCTTCTCTGTACAGCCCTGTCTTGAACAGGTGGGTTGCTCCTTCCCAAGAGGACCACCCCTCGGTTTTGTCTGCGGGATGCTTCTTCTTCTGGCAGGCTGCCTCCCCACAGCGGTGTCCATGTGAGAGCAGGATGCCCTGGGTGAAGGAAATGAAAGGTTTAGATCATCAGGGTAATTTTAAAGGTCAGTGATTCTCGCTGGACTTACAGAACAAGAGCTTGGGGACATTAACGAGATGTCAGAGCTCTGGCATTTACCATGTATCATGTACATCAATGTACAACCAAGTTCAGCCTTTTCATTCTTTTCGGATCGTGTTTAATTGCTGACAGGGTGCTGGCTTGAGTGGCTTCCTATGATGTGATTTTACACAGAAGTGAAGTTTGGGGTTGTTTTGTTGGGAGGGAACAGGCAGAGAGAAGGATAGCATGCCAGGAGACATAGGCTTAGCAGGATGTTTCTTGTCAGTCTTACTTTGAGAGGACTTGTTGCTTTCTTGTAAATTATAGGCAGAGGAGTCAAGGCTAGGTGGGGAGGAAACTCAGATGGGAAAGACATTTGCTCTGGTAAAAAGATATCTGCATTCAAAGAAAATATTATTGAATCTCAAGGTCTGATTCGCAAAAAAGGCTGGTGAGCTTCAGGGGTGGTGGTGGGAACCTGCTGATGACTCCCAGATTGAATAGTAAATTCTGTGACCTCAGACTTTTTCCTGGGTATCTTTTGTGTAGAATCTCCAAGCTTTACAAACATTCCTTAATTAAGCCTCCAAGCTTCCCAAGAGAAACAACCTCTTCAGGTTATTGGATTTGATTTCAGTTTCCTTCCCACAGACCAAAAGTCTTCATTACCATTTTTTTCCCAAGGGTTGGGAAAATACACAAGTCTTGTCTTTCTAATTTGACAGGCTTTCCAGTGAAGATCTGTTGCCAAACGTTACAGAATGTCAATCCTCTTCTCTGCATTTTCTCCCCCTGCGCCCCTGTGCCACCGCTGCACCTTCCATCTCCTTTCCTCACCTTCTCCCCCCCAGTCCCACCCCACCTTGTCTTTTGTTCTATTTTTACAGGTCATTTATCTCCAGGCTTTGAGATCTGCGTGGGGGAGCTGTTGCAGCAGCCCTAGCCGGGTGAGCTGTGCCGCCTGAGGGAGGTTGCTGAAGGGATCTCAAGCCCACCGCTTTGCCCCAGAGGAGCTAGAGGTGTGATGGGTGGCAGGTGAATCCCATGTTTCCACTATCGCTGGGAGGGGATACCACAGAGACTTCTTAGCAGAATCTAACACATTGTTTAGTAGAGTGGGCAAAGGGACCAGCTCTGAGGCTGGTCCCCTTAAGCATATGGAGAGGAATTAGGGTCTTCAGGAGCCAGGAATTTTTCATTTGACGTCTAAATGGGCATCTCACAACACCCAAGACAGTGTTGGGTTCAAGTCCCAGATCCACCACTCATTTGCTGTGTGACTGGGCACAGGAGCGCTCCCTACTGAATAATTGCTCCTCTGAGCAATAAAGACAGGATTTTACCTCCTGAGGTTATTGTGAGATCCTCATGGGATACAGTAAGATGCCCGGCATTTAGGTACTCAGTAAATGCTAGTGTGACTCCTCAAGTTTTCACTCTTCAAAGTTTCAGAAATGGAGCCATCCCCTCCCCTCAACCTATCATCCCACTCCATCACGCTGTACGTTACATCCAGGAAATATGATTCAGCGTCTAATACTTCTGTTTGCGGGGCCAGCACTCCTCTCCCTGCCCTCCCCCTTCTCTCCACATCAACAGAAGACATTATGTCTTCAGCTCCTGCCTTAGGTTTGAAGTGTCTTCTTGATTGATCCTCTTTCCACACCACCCCCCGCCCACCGCCCCCCACTGCCCACCGCCCCCCACTGCCCACCTCTTGGGTCATTCTTGCACAATTATTGTATTTATTAGATGTCTTCCATCTTCCAAGCAGGATCAATAGTTGGTGATTTGATTCCATCTCATGTCTGATAAAGTGCAGTCAGCTAGCTGATATCTTTCACCATTTTCCCTCATCCCAGCCCATAAATGTTGGCTAATCTCACTGGATCTGACAAAGGGCTAAAACGATTTCACTGCGACAGAGTTGGCCTTTGTGACAGGCAGTAAACATCGTTGGAAGCACTCAGGTAAGCCCAGGATCAGGCCCTGGAGACGGAGAAGTGTCCCTGGCTACTATGAAGTTAGATGTCATTAATCCCTCCAGCCTGGGTCCAGATGGATGCTCCTGGGGGCAGGGCAATGGCCCAGGGCCATGAGGCACATCTCTTGGCTCAGGAGGCCTTTCCCTGCATCTTTCCAGCCACCCCCCTGGCCAGAGTGGTTACGGCGGGCCACAGGCTTGCTCACCAGGGGCAATGTGTTCATCAGCATTGGGTCCCTTGGCCTATTATTGGACAGTTTGATTTAACCCGACAAGATCTTACAGAGCAGTCATTGTGTGATTGGACCTCTGGTCCACTGGCCACTAGAAATACAGGGCAGAACAGAGGGTTGATGGAGAAGGGAATTGGTGTTTGTGATTCATATAGGAGGCCAACCTCCTGATCAAGGCTCTCTGCTTTCTCTCCATCCCACCTCTTGTCCCCTCTCCTCCACCTTCCTCTTCTTTATACTTTCTCCCTCTCATTTCCATTCACCCTCTCCCCATCTCTGCTTCTTCTCTGTATTTTCTTTTCCCTCATGGCCTGTCATCTTACTCTCTGCTTTTCTAGGCTCTTCATCTCTTTCTCTCCATATGCAACCCTTGACCACTCTCCTTGCTTCTCATCCTCTCTTTCCTCTGTGTGTCTTTTCACCTCCATCTCTCTGTCCACCCTCCACTGCTTTTCTCCCCATCTCTTAATTGTGTCCGATAACAAAGGGTCAGAATTCCATAGGAATCCTGCTCTCAAAAAGCATTCTTTCAAAACTATACTTAATGATCCAGTCATGACCATGGTTTGCAGGGTGGTCCCCCTGTCTAACCTCTAGGTTGATGATCCATTCTTTGTTAATGACTCTAAAGGCCTAACAAAAGTGCTATTTTCCAGTTTGGGGGGATTCTGTTAGCCAGCCCACTGGAGACCCACAAAGGTGAACTTTATGTATTTTCGAGTAAGGTCGAACTCCTGGAACAGTCTGATCTTCAGGACCGTGATCATGCCTAGAGTTCAGGCGGTTTGTGGAGCAGAGCCTCAGGCTGATGCTAAGCAAGCCTGCTCCCTGTGGCCTGGCCTCTTGGCCCAGTCATTTTGCTTCTCCAAGTCTCTGTTTTTCCACCAAGTAGATGGGCTAATAGTGCCCAGGCTACCAGATCCTGCTAAAGGATGTTGTTGTTGAGATACAGGCCCCTTGCTGTGCCCTCAGAAGGGCATGAGGAGGACTCAGAATCCTGTCTCAGCTACACACCTGCTTGGGCCTTGGGGTGGGGTGTGGGGGGCTCTGTCACAGGGTCCTCACTCTTCCGTCAGGAACCTGAGCCTATAATACTAGCACCTGCCCTGGAGGGTCCATGGGAGACTGGGGTCTGGCCCAAAGCGGCAGCACAGTGCTTGCTGGAGTCATGGCCTGGGTGTGGGAGGCTCCAATTCTGTCTCCATTTCCCTCCTGACTCATGATGTGACCTTAAACAAGTGACTTCATTTCTACCTTTTCCCATTTCCTCTTCTATCAAATAGGGATAATCATATGCGATAAAGTGCTCAGAGAGATAATTGCGATGTTAAATCAAGCCATTATTATTCCTTGCTGGCTTTTTAAATGAAAATGCTCGCTGCTCCTCAGAGTCCTCTGACTATAAGGTAGAAATATTGAGAGGGGAGAAGAGGGCAAGCAGTCCCTTCCCTTTGAAGGAACTCTGGGCCCTTGATGAAGAAAGATCTATGGTGCGCTGGCCTTTGTTGGGACCATCCAGGGGCCCGAATGGAGCCACGACGGGGAGGTGACATGCAACCCACTGACAGATGAGAAGACGGGGGCTTGGAGAAGGGGACAATTCCTCTCTGATTTCCCCAAGAAAATCAGCTTCAAAACTATTAGAATAATTAGATTTATAAAATGGCTATAAAATAATGAAAGCAGGGGTCAGCAAGCTTTTTCTGTAAAAGACCAGACAGTTACACTTATGGGCAGTCTGGCATCTGTTTCAATGCTCAGCTGTGCTTTTGTCACAAGACACGCTATAAACAAACGGATGGTGTATGAATCAGGGTTCTCCAGAGAAACGGAAATGGTGGGATGTATACATATAGTGAAAATTTTATTAGGAGTGGATCATGTGATTATGGAGGCTGACGAGTCCAAAGTGTCCTTTTCCCTTAGGGGAGAGTCACCCTCCTCCCCCGCCAGCCCCTGCTTTCCTGGCTGGGCTGTCATACTGTGCCTGGAGGTGGTGGCTGAGGAAATGCTTCCTAAACTAGCAAGTGCAGAGGTTTCCCTTTGGGAGACCCTTCTGAGGCTCCTTCACCATAGACTACGCAAGCCCCCCACCTCAGCCCCCTCCCCGGGGTCTGTGCGCTGACTCACTGCCCCTTGAGCTCATTCAGCAGACTCACTTCCGCATCTCACACAGAGGTGAACAGCCAAGTTCCTTTTCTCCTGCCTCCTCCCAAGTCAGGAATGAGCCGGCAGGGCTATCTCTGATGTATGACTTATAAGCTAATCCTCACAGCAAAGGCGAAAAGGCTCCCTGGGGGGACTCAACTGACGTTGCTCAATAATTTGTTTATCCTACACAAGGAAGGAAGCAGGATGGTTTAGGAAAACCTCAGGGCTGATGTGTTGCTGTTAGACACCAGAGAGATCCATTCGGAGGCCTAACTCTCCCCCTAACAAGCCAAGGAAACTTGGGCAAGGAACGTCTCTCCCAGCCTCAGTCTTGTCCCACATACAGTGGGTATGCAAGCATGAGTGTTGTGAGGGTGAGAATAATGCATGTAAAGTGGTAACACACAGCCTGGCACTGAGGATCGATGTGACCATGAACAGAGAGCTCTGAACGCATCAGTACATAGTAGGGTCTCTACACGCGGCAGTTAATTCATTCAACACCTCTTTTTGGTTTGTTTCTCCAGTGTTCGAGGTCCTATGTTATTACCCCTTTTTGCCTTTTTCTTTTCCATCTGCTGTAGCCCAAGTGAAGTTGGAATGGATCCTTCATACTCCCCCTGTTTCCTCCTCTACCCCCATCCGCTCTTTCTGTGTCTTCCCCTTGACAGCCTTGCCTCTCTCTCCTCTGCTCCTGTGTCTCTAGTCACTTCCCCCTCTTCCCTCCCTGTTCTCTGTCTTTGACTGGTTTTCACTTCCTCCCTGTCCCCTCCTTCCCTTACTTCACTCCCTTGGTCTCATTCCCCTTCTTCCTCTCTTCCCTTTCCTACCTGCCTCTTCTCTTCCCCCGGCCTGCCCCCACCTCTCCCCATGGTTTCATTAACATCTGCCGAATTTCTTTAGCAGGTATTGGTTTTAGACATCCTGTGGACCCGTGAGGTTTCTCTGGGGGCACAGAAGTGTGAGTCAGAAAAATTCAAACTGGGTTTCTGAGAGATCCAGGGTTGCCTGTTATTCATTCTACACATGTGTGCTCTTCTTGTTCCTGTTCTAGCTCTGCATTCGGCGCAGGGGACATCATCCGTTCATTCATTCATTTAACAATCTAACTTCCTTAGTTTTCCCATCACATTAGAATGAAATGCAAGCGGCTCGTGGGCCTGCAAGGGCTGACACCATGCGGCCTCTGCCCAAGTCTCCTGTCTCCCCCTTTACGCTGTTCCTGTCATCCTCACACACAGCCTCTCTCACCTCAGGGCCTCTGAACTTACAGAGTCTGCCCTGGCAGGGAACTCAGAAGGAGGCAGTTGTGTGATACACGGAGAGCTGTGAGCAGTCAAAGGAGAAGCCTAACCTAGACAGACTTCCTGAAGGAGGTAACTAAGATTGAGTTTTAAAGAACAATGAGAGGCAGGCAGGTCAGAGGGAGACGGGAGTGTGGAGGTGGTGATAAAGGTGCTCCATGTGCAAAAGTTTGGGGGACAGGGCACAGAGGGCATTTCTCATAGAGCTGCAGGTGATGTGGTCAGGCCCAGGTCAGATGGCGCGCACACCCAGCCTGCCTGCGTGTCCTTGCTGGGGTTGCTTGCTTAGATGTGATCTCTCTGTGCCTCTACTTCCTCACTGTAGAACGGGGAGAATATCAGTCTCAGCTTTAGGGGGTTATTACGAGCACCCCTTATACTGAGACTCATACAGGACTCAGCAGAGGGCCCAGCATGTGGTAAGCCGGGTCAATGGTGGCTCTCCTTGGCAGGAAAGCCCTGGACAGCCTGGCGAAGGGGCAGGTCCTCTCAAAGGTGATGGAGAAGCCAAATGCAGGGCAGGGTGCAGTCAGACTGGATTCAGAATTGTCCTCTGGTTGCCTGTGGAGGGTTCTCTCGGGACAAGATTAGAGGCCGTTCTGGAAGCAGGAGGAAGGAGCTGGAGGCTGGGGTGCCTTGAAGGAGCTGGGGCCATACCTGGTGGTTAGGAAGGTGGGCTCTGGAGCCAGACTGCCTGGGTGCAAATTCCAGCTTTTCTGCTAACTAGCTGTAGAGTCTTTGCAGGTGTCTTAACTCAGTTTTCTCGTCTGTGAAGTGGGCATGACAATAGTACCCACCACACACAGTTGCTGTGAGTATAAATGAGTTCATTCATGAAAGTTACTCAGAATATCATGAGTGCTCACTAACCATCAGATCGGCTAGAATGATCCTTGCTGGATATAAAGGAAATGGATGAAAGAAAGGGATGCTGTCACTGTATTTGCGTGGGACAGTGAGATCTCAAATCCAGCTTCCTACTGTAGCCACCGAGCAGAAAGCTTCCAGCCAGGAGTAAGAGGGCGTTGCTGCTGTCCATCCCCAGTGGATGAGCAAGACCTTGCTAATCTTGTACCAGGCCAGCCCAGCCATCGCTGATAGGAGGAAAACATGAGCTGCTGCTTTATATCTGCACATAAACAGCACAGCTCACTGACCTGGAACCCAAATCCGCTCAGCAGTTGATAGAGCATGAGAAAAACTCAAGGAAGGAGAGCGGCATGGATGGACACAGGCCCGCCTACGTGAGGTTTTTTCTCTGAACAGAAATAGCCCAGCCTCAAGAGAGGCAGATGAGCCTGAGTTCTCACCTTTGATCGCTGTGTGGCCTCAGGAGATTTGCCAAGCCTCTCTGAGCACCAACTTTCTCATCTACAAAGTGGAGCTAAGAATGCCCACCTCTTACAACTGGCAGGTGGGTTGGGAATAATATACAAGAAAAAGCCTTGTGCATGGGGCCCTCTGGACCTCGTGGAGGTTTCAGCTGTTAATAAATCAAAGTGGTTCTAGAACCTGTAGTCATTACAAGCACACATGTGGTGAGTCAAAGAGAATGGGCCTGCACCCCACTTTCACCACTCACTGGAGGGCATGGGGAACTCACAGAACTGGAAGTGTCCTTCTCACTGGGCATGGATAGATGAGACAACAGACGTAGGGGCTCAGTCAAGGCCTGAAGCACCTCGATGGTGGCTGGGCTCCTCATCAGGCATGCTTTAGAGGGAAACCTCCTGTGTGCTCTGAGACCAGTTCTGGGCCATGGCATGGAGCCCTGGAGCCACAGGTGGAATCTCATAACTCCCCCTCCTCACCTGAGCAAACAGGGCATTGTGCAGGAGGATCTGGGGGATGGAGTGGGGAGGAGGACAGCTGTCTCTGAGAGCGGCGACGGAGGCAGCAGATTACAGGGACCAGGCTGGAGAGTGTGTTGCAGCCCTGCCCATTTCCAGTTCTGTGCTCCTACTTGGCAGCTTTGCATCTTGATATTTGGTTTATAAGGAGTTAACTATGAAAGGAACAGCTTTTAATAGACTCTTTGTGAAGCATTAATTCATCTGCTTAGGATTTATTGAGGGCCTACTATCTGCTGGTCAGAGTTGTGTGTGCTGGGTTATAGTGGGGAACACGCCAGTTAAGGTCTGTGCCTGCAGGGAGCTAATATTCTAGGGGAGAGATGTAATAAACAATGACAAGCATCGAACAGTAGGATAGTCTGAGATGGTGAGTGTTCCCATGAAAACAAAAGCACAGGAATGCAAGAGGAACCAGGAAGCCATGCTAAACCCTGGGGTCAGCAAACATCTCCCAGGTGATGTGACACTGTATTCATTTAGTTACAAGGAGTGAGCCAGGTAAAAATCTGAGGCCACAGTACCACAGATGGAGAAACAGGGAATTAAAGGCCCTGAGGTAGGGGCAAACCTGGCATGTTTGGGGAACACAGAGAAAGTGTTTCAGAGATGAAAACAAGTCACAGCTCCTGCCTTCGTGGAACCAAAGTTTAAAGACTCACATAGGTAGTTACTGAGTAGTGGAATAGTTTTAAAAAGGAGGCACAAATCTCTGGAAAAATACAAAGGAGGAACATCCCTTCCACCTAAGAGATCAGAGGAAGCTGCCTGGAGGAGATGACATCTACTCTAGGACCAAAATGACAGATAAAAGGAGAGGACAGGAGGGGTTCCTAGGAAGAGGATTTTCTAGGAGGATTCTCTGGCCCTAGCATGTGCAAAGGGCCAGAGGGGACAGGTGCTGCTCCATTCATTAGGGGATTTACAAGTAGCTAAATGTGGTCAGAATGCAGAGTTGAAGAGCTGGCTATAGGGTTAGAATTGAGGGTGTCTCTGACATTTAGTACTTCCCTGGTGGCTCAGACAGTAAAGCGTCTGCCTACAATGCAGGAGACCCGGGTTCAATCCCTGGGTTGGGAAGATCTCCTGGAGAAGGAAATGGTGATCCACTCCAGTATTCTTGCCTGGAAAATCCCATGGACGGAGGAGACTGGTAGGCTACAGTCCTTGGGGTCACAAAGAGTCAGACATGACTAAGCGACTTCACTTTTCTGACATTTAGGAGAAGGGCCCAGCCTGACCCAATCCAATGGTTCTGATCCTGGAATTGATAAGCCAAGAAGGGCATTTCAAGGTGGGCAGGGGGGACCAGCATGGAGATCGGTGAAGGTGGAGCCATGGCTGGGGCAAGGAGGAGTGCTGGCGTGGGAAATGTCCACAGCAGAAAGGACTGGGCTGGGGCCAGCCTGGGGAACGGGGGAGATGGGCAGGGGGTAGAAGCTTCAGAGAATGCAGAAAAACAGATAGCCACGTCTTCTGGCTTGGTGAATGGTCAGAATGGGTTTCAATTCTTGTCCACTTCCTAGCTGTGTAAGCAATCGCTTACCCTCTCTGAGCCTCCACTTTCCTATCTGTCTAACGGTACAACCCACATTAAGAACTATTTGCAGGTTGAATGTGAGCATGTAGGAAAGCTCCTAGTACACTGGGGCACTCAGCATGTTAGTTCCCTTCCTTGACCACTGGACTTGGGCACCCACTGCTCCTCCATAGGCCTGTTTTCTTGGCTGTAGAATGGGAACAAGAATGGTTGCTTTGCAGTGCAGTGCTGCCAGCAAGAGTTGGCTTTGCAGGCTAAGGACACACCCCACAGAGTAGGCGATCACAGATTTCATTTCCTCTTTCTCTCTCTCCAGCAGGAAGAGCCAAGACAGAATGGTGTGGCAAGGGCTGGTACTGGCTGCTTGCCTGCTCGCACTCCCCTCTGTCTCAGCGGACTGCCCGGCCCAGTGCTCCTTGTGTGCCGTGAAGACACAGGATGGGCCCCAACCCATCAACCCCCTGGTGAGTTTCAGGCAAGGCTCCTCAATGCCAGAGTGCATGGAAGGGACAGTCTGTGTGTGGAGCCCAGAGAGAGAAGGTAGCAGGCCTGGGCAGCTGTGAGCCTGTTCTGTAGACTCATCCCAGATTGTGCAGAATACGTCCTGCCCTGTGGTCAGTCTGGGCAGCTATGGACAGCTGTTTTCCAGACTCCTGTTCCCTCCCCAGACCTTACCCGCCAGAAGCTCACTCAGGTCTGGGAGCAAAGCTCAGGTTTCCAGGGAGCCTGTTGCCTGATAACAAGGAATGTCGTTCATGAGGTGGTGTTGACTTTAGGTGTTGGCAGCCCAAGATGAACTTTTCAGGGCTTCTCACAACCAGGCTGATGGGCATTCCCAAATCTAGTCAATCTCCTGGAAGGAGCTCTTTACACCACCGCTTGGCTGGCCTTGCTGGCTTTACTTTGAATCAAGCTCTCCCTGTGCCTCTCCCACAACAACAGATAGCTGTAATAAAGTTTCAAGGCTGTGGTGGACAGGACATGGGCTTTGGTTCTGCCAATTTCTAGTTCCATGACCCTGGAACCCCCTCTCTGAGCCTCAGTTTCCTTGCATGCAAAATGGGAGTGATTCCATGAGCTGATGATGCAAAGTATTAACTCTAGCCACTCTTCACTGAGATGCACACAGCGCACCATGTATTGGTTTGATCTCAGAAGTGCCCAGTGCTTAAGTATGATGACTCATGGCATTAGAACATGGGTTCAAGTTCCAGTACTGTCTAGTATTGTCACTGTGGTCACTGTTATTATCAATACCATCATCATCATGTTTGAGTCCTCCCTACTTTTTTGAAGTAGATACTGTCATCCCAGGTTTAATGAACCCTTAAACAACTTCTTATATGTGTTCTTTCCACCATTCTGCATTGCTTCTATTCCTCTGTATAAAATGTTTGCAGCATCCTTTATACCCAGGAAAGGTTGGGGTAACCAACTAGTCCCTCTGGAGTCAGAAGCAGAAGATTATGGATGAGCCCAGCAGAGCACTATGGGAAGATCTTCCTTCCAATTTTCACAGTGTCATCTGTAGCCCTGGGCCCTTGGAAAAGCTGTTTCATCTCTCCTCATCCTCCACATGGGCATAAAGTCACTTACCTTTAGGCACCATTGGGAGCATGAAAGTGGGTGGCCTGGGACTTAGCAATGGTTTTTTAATTTTCTCAGACACTAGACAGGGGACTCTCTGGAGCAGGAGCTTGTGGCTTGACAGTTTGATGGAGGTGGCATTACCACTGTGGTCTTCTGGGGTCTCTTGCAGGTTTGCTCCCTGGAATGCCAGGCTGCCCTGCAGCCTGCTCAGGAGTGGGAGAGGTGCCAGGGCCTTCTGTCTTTCCTCACTCCCTTCACTGTTGGGCTCAATGGCAAGGAAGACTTGGAAAGCAAGGCAGTTTTGGAAGAGTCCAGCAGTGAGCCGGCCAAGCACATCAGGCCCTACTTGAAGGAACTAGAAAAAAACAGATTCCTTCTGAGCACCCCAGCAGAGGAGAACGCTCTAAGCAGCAGCATGGCAGAGAAGCTCAGGGGTCTCTCTGGCAGGCTGGGGGAGGGTGCAGTGTCTGAGTTGAATGGGGATGCTCAGCTGAACGATGGTGCCCTGGAGGCTGGAGGGCGGGATTCTGATGAGGAGGAACCCAAGGAGCAGGTCAAACGCTATGGGGGCTTTTTGCGCAAATACCCCAAGAGGAGCTCAGAGGTGACTGGGCAGGGAGCTGGGGAAGGGGAGGGGGATGAGGTGGGCCATGAGGACCTGTACAAGCGCTACGGGGGATTCTTACGGCGCATCCGTCCCAAGCTCAAGTGGGACAATCAGAAGCGCTACGGTGGCTTCCTCCGGCGTCAGTTCAAGGTGGTCACTCGGTCTCAGGAAGACCCCAGTGCCTATTACGAAGAGCTTTTTGATGAGTAAACACCTCCACATCATGGAGTTGAGTCAGGAGCTTCCCATAATGCCCTGGAGATTGGAGTGAACTCATTCATCCGCCCCTATGGTCCCCATCCCCATGCTCAGTTCAGCATTGTCTACAAGACTTCCAAACCTAGTCTGCCTCTCTTCTGCCCAGATGCCGTGTTTGTCCAGGTCAGTGAGAGGGGAGGAGGGAGGTTTCCCTCTCCAGTAGGCTTAGTGCTTGCCTTCAACCCTACATCTGTAAAACTACCAGCAGCAGCAGCTTTGCTATCAATTCACTTTATATGACTCCCCCGTCCCAGGAATCCAGACTGACCTCTTGATCCCTCTGGATCTATGATCAAGTATTCTGATCAATGCCCCTCAGAAGAAAAATGAACATTCCCCCTCCCCATGCAGATATATATATATATATAAAATAAAACATATAAAAGGTAGAAATTTAAAACAAAATAGATATATAAAAATCCTAACAGTTTATTCTCAAACCTCAAAAGCTCTCCCTACTATAGAGACCACGCTTTAGGCAAAAAGCTCAAACACTGCTTTTTATTGGAGCAGGAATTCCTACACTACAGAGTTCGGTCTCCCAGTGGGTTAAACGTTCAGTCAGTGTACTCTGAGTTCGTGCTGTTTAGAAACACACCTTTTGAAGAACCCGGTTCCTGGACTCCAGTCCATGTTGATACCCTGGACAGCACCCAACTTCTCACAGGAGAGGACGGGAGTGAAAAATCTCTTTCCAAAATGGTTAATGAGAGCCACTCGCCTTCTGAATGCTGAAACAATCAAGCAGGAGTGAGGCAAACTGATTTGTTCTGTGCAACAGATTTAAAATGTGGACCGGTTCCCTCAGCCCTCATTAAACTAATTAAACTGATCGGTATCACACTCCAACCCCAGGATGAACTGATGCTGAGTCAAGTTGATGAGGTTAAGCACAGCCATGTTCTTGAGCAGCTGAATCTGCTGCCAAGAGTCCAAGCCATCTGGCCAAGCATATGCATTGGGCCTTGGGTAAGGGAATCCAGAAGCAACAGCTAGAAAGGGGGAAAAGTCCTCTTTAGCTCTCACGGCGATTCTTTCCTCTTAATGTCTCAAAATGAAACTAGAAAGAGGAATGAAATGATTAAGTGCTTGAGGCCAAATGAGTTCCTTGATTCAAATAACCCAGAAGCAGAGGAAGTGGCCTTAACCTAAGTCCTCTCCTCTCCTGTCCTCTCTCTCTCCCTGTCTCTCTGTCTCTGTCTGTCTCTCAGACCTCTCTCTCTCTCTCTCTTCACTGTACCCAGGCAATGTGGTTTGGTTTGTGGATCCAGGAGGCTGGTCTAGACGGGGAGGAAATGAACTTGAGTTTGGTTATTTTGTATAAGATGCTACTGAGCACACTTCTTCATGCACAACCCTCGGGCCTCTCTCATGATGTTCTGAAATGTATAGATTGTTTTAGAATTATTTTGTGTGCTTCTCAACATCCCATTTTTTCAGTTTACTTGGAATTTCCTTAGTTCTTAACAGGCTTGTGTTATTTCCAACTCCTTCAGTACAATAAATAAAAAAAAGATGCTGGGCTCTGTGTGTATATGTGTGTGTGTGTGGTTGGGGGGGGTACCTTAGTCCCCAAGAATGATAAGACCCTTTTCAGAAAAGAGTGCTGGGGAAAGGGGGGGAGGATTATATATATGTGTATATATATATATATATATACATACATACACACAT
The DNA here is from genome assembly GCF_019320065.1 of Cervus canadensis. NCBI lineage: Eukaryota > Metazoa > Chordata > Mammalia > Artiodactyla > Cervidae > Cervus > Cervus canadensis. Next base: position 52,159,850 of record NC_057395.1, read on the forward strand.
ATATTCAAGTTTAAGAACTAAATGTAGGATAACAGAAAGAGCACAAACTTCAGACTACCCTAGTCCTAATTTTGAAATCTGTTTGACCTTAGGTAAGTCATGTGACCTCTCTGAGCCTTTGTCCCTTCCTCCGTAGAATAAAGATGAACAATGCCAATTTTGTAAGGTGGCTGTGAGGGTCAGGTGTGATCAAATACGCAAAGCTCCTAGAACATAGTAGGCACTCAGTAAATGATGGTTTCTTTCTTATATTGCCTTAAGGAATAGTGACAAAGCTCAAACATATGGCAACACAGTGGGGAGAGGTAAGGGGGGTGCTGTCTCCTGTGCTGCATGACCAGGCAGGAGGGGAAATGTCTCTAGACAAGAGGGGGTGTCCTAGGGATGAAGACTACTCTAGAAAATGCGGACACAGCGTCCTTTACTAAAATGGTATCTTTCGTTAAACAGCATAGATGAGATGTCTTTAATTAAGACTAGAAGATTCAGTGGCTACCGACCTATGGGTTCTGCTTGGATACTGCTTTTCTGAGTAAATCCATAGAAAATGCAGAGTCAGGGAGATCTCATTCATTTCCTCAATTATTCAACAAAGTAGTAACTGAAGGCATTTTACCAGGTGCTAGAGGTACAAGAAAACAAGATGGATAAGGTCTCAGCTCTTATGGAATTTTTTTTCCATTTATTTTTATTAGTTGGAGGCTAATTATTTTACAATATCTTATGGAATTTATAGCCCAGGGGGGAGACAGAAATAAACAAGTAGGCAAATATTAGTATAAAGCTAAAATTAAAAATAAATTTAAATAAAATTTAAAACATTGATAATTGCTGTGAAGGAGACAACTGGGACTTGGTGATAATGGAAAACTGTGGTAGGAGAAGAATCTCCCTAAGGTATACAGGAAATCCTTCTCAAGGAATATTCCATTCTTGATATTCATAGGATTAGCAAGTTGGAAAGAACATAAGGTTGAGATTATCTCCTCCAACCAACTACCCTCTGCCCAAATTGACAGACTAAGAAATTCTGATCTTCTTAAACACTTACTTAGATTTCACAACATATAATTAATAATTCCATACTGGAAGTTTCCATCTTTCTGTTGAGTTAAAATTTAGATTTCTGTTATTTTTACTCATTGGGTCCTGATCTTGCTGTCTGCTGGCCTAGGAGGTTCTCTAAGGGAGACTTTTCTGTTACATGCAAACAAATGATGCCTGAAAAGCAGAAGTGTTAGTCGCTCAGTGGTGTCCTACTCTTTGGGATCCCATGGACCATAGCCCACCAGGCTTCTCTATCCATGAAATTCTCCAGACAAGAATACTGGAGTGGATTACCATTTCCTTCTTCAGGGGATCTTCCCAACCCAGGGACTGAACCCGAGTCTCCTGCATTGCAAGTAGATTCTTGACTGTCTAAGCAACCAGGGAAGCCATTCAGACTTTTCTGTTACTTGCAAGCAAATGGTGCCTAACCATCTCAAATAGATTATACAAGCAAAGGAAAAAAAGGATAATTTGTTGACTCACACAAAAGAAAGAGCCAGGATATTTAGCTTTAGGTAGAGCTTGATCCAAGTGTTCAATAAGGACACTAGCACCTCTCTATCACTAGGCTCTTTTCTCCTCTGTCTTGGACTCAGTTCTAAGACTGAACATGCCTCTAAGATGGGTGACAGCAGCTCCAGGCTATCCAGGCAAGGAAATCTAGCACACTGTTTTCACAGAAAATCACAACCAAAGTTTCATTGCACCCATAGGCTGTGAATGGGTCAAATGTCCAATTCTGAGCTAATGCCAATCATTATGGACATGATGCCTTGATTGGTCAGAACTGAACCACATGATCACCACCAAAGACAGAGTTGCATTCAACCCAATTCAAAGCAGCTGAACAAGGAGGGAGAAAGGGGTGGTTCTTCAGAGAAAAACTGGAGCATGATTCCCAGTAGGACAGTGAATGAATGCCAGCCCACCAAATAGGATGGTCATCACCCGAATGAGTGAGGGTGACTGGGTGGGGACTACGGCAAACTGAAGAGTGCATGCCAGGGGAACATGGGCCTGGAGTAGTCAGATTTTATTTTTAGGACTAGAAATATGGGTTGTGAGTTTTTTCAATGTAGTCAAGTAACATTTTTTAAAGGTACTGAGCAGAGCAAGCAATAATATGTTCATTACTCTCACTATTGTGCGATATTTTTTAAAAAATGAGAACACTCCTTTTTTTGGTTTTAAGATTTTCTTCATATGCTATGGATTCTAGAACACTATTGTTCTGAACTCCCTTTTCTGGATGGATTTCTTTTGGTCAAGGAGGGTTGCCCAAATAAGGTGAAAAGAGTGTGGCAGGAAGGGGTCACAGAGACCTGGGCTCAGATCCCTTTTCACTCTGGGAAAGCCACTGTGCTTCACTGAGCCTCAGTTTCCAATCCGTCAAATGGGGAGAGAAATCCCGACTTCTCTGGACAGAGGTGAGGGGTTAGTAACAGCTGACTCACCTGATGCCCCAGGGTATGTGACACTGGGTGCTGCCTCCTCTTGAGGGGCAGTGCCTCTGATTATGGTATTTCAGATGTCACCTGAGCAAAGGACAAAATTCTCCTGGTGGTAAGAAAAGAATATTAAAAAAAAATTTTTTTTTTAATCAAGCTATACTTGCTGTAAAGTGTCCTTAATCTTAAGTGTGTGACTCAACGGATTCTTACATATGTACACTCTCGTGTGACCACCACTCAGATCGCAATGTAGAACATTTCTAACATCCCAGGGGGGTGATCTTTTTTTATGAGCTGTTTGCGGCAATGGAGAGCAAGCCAGAGGAAGAATTGGAATAAAGACATCACAGGCCTTGTGGAGTTCTGGTTCTTTGTCCACATCACCAAGGCCACACTGGGCAGTGATCACAGAGCAGGCATTGGTTAAGGGATGCCAACATCCCAGTGGCCTTAAAAGAGTGTGTTCCTAATAAGCTTGGCGTTTCCACGACAACGCCATACACCAACGCCAGGGAGGTAAGTCTTGTCATAATGATCATGACAATCCTAATGATCCCGTGTGTTTGGATCGCCCCTCCCCCACTCAACTCCAGATCCTTCACACTAAGAGCCCAGCAATGGGCCTTGTATATTAATTAAAGGCCCCAAAGCTGAAGACAACAAAATCCCCATGACAGTGTCAGAAACAATGGTGCCCTAATAGATGTCATTTTGGCATTTCTGATTCATGTGCTGAGTCCCTGTCGCCTCCCATTATAGAAGTAAGAGATTTATAAGAAAGACTTATAATTACTCTTCTAATATGTAAATTTACATGAGTTTCACTGTTGTCTTATCTCTGTTTAACTTAAGCCAAACCCCATTATTCTTTTTCTCCAGGGCTCCCCTCATCCTTAATCACCTTTGAGTTTTGCCATGTGAAAATGCCCTCCTGTCTCACTCTTAACCCCCATTGCACCAGCATAGCTCCTGAGCAACCTGCCATGGTGCTGAGGGAGGCAGGAGCAGTTTCCTGTTCCAGGTGAGATCCAGGTTGTGATTGGACCTGCAGAAGCAGCGCTGGGCTGAGAGTCTGGGGACCTGGGGTCTGAGAGTGGTCCCAGCTGCGCTAACTTGCTGTGGGAGGTGGGTTTTGAATCCTGCAGGACACAGGTTTCTCATCTGTAAAACCACGTGGATGATTTCATAAGGACTTCTGCCTTTTTGAGAACTGACACGTAATACCTGCTCTGCTTCAGGCACTGAGTGAGCAATTGATGAACAAAGCAAAGGACCCTCAACTTCCTTGTCTGAAAATGGGGATAATGAGTCCTACCCTGGCAGGTAGTGCAGAGGTTGCATGAGAAGACTCAGGGACTCTGGCCCACAGTTGTTGCGTAATTAGTACTAATGCCCTTCCCATTCAAATTCATCCCAGAACCTGATGAATGTTTATTGAGCACCTGTGGTATACCCCGCCCTGGGGTAGTGGAGTCCCTACTTCATGAGGCTAACTTTCTCCTGGGGAAACAAATTGCCTATAAATGAAGGAATGGGTCAAGATCTCTGGTGGGCACGAGGGCTGTGCGGGAAAATAATAGGGTAGGAAGATGCCAGTGATGACTCAGAGGGGTCACAGAGGCTTGTCTGAATGGGGGAGAACTTGATCAGAGATGTGTGAGAGGTTGGGGAGTCTTGTGGGTGTCAGTGGGTGAGTAGCATTCCAGGCAAGGGAACAGCAAGTGCAAAGACCCAGGGGTTGGTCTGTGGTTGTATGAAGAAGTCAGGAAGCAACTGGGTCTGGTGAAGGCAGAGGGGAGGAAACAGGCTGTAGAGCAGACAGGCACCAATCTTTTAGGGCTTCCCAGATCCCAGGACAGCATCCTGGTTTACACTGTTACCTCCTGGGATTAACAGAGCTCTGTCTGTTCTCAGAGTGCCCTGGTCTGGGCAATCTATTATATTCTTGCCCAACTCATAAACCATGGAAAGAACCCTGAGTTTTTGCCTTGGATGAGTGGGAACGCTGAAAAGTTCGAAAATGACTGAGAGACATTATCTGATGTGGATTTAGGGGGATCAGGCTGATTTCTGGGTGGACAGCAGGTTGCAGGGAGCATGAGGGAATGTCCTGTTGGCAAATGGTACCCTCTAAAGTGAACTTGAGGGACACAGGGGGCCAGGAATGACTTAGGAGCTTTCCTGTCTTGGGACCAAGGCTATAGGCACAGCATTCTCTCCTTAACAGACAGTGATGGGCATCAGGCCCATCATCATGCAAGTGGTGGTGGGTTGCACTTAAGAAATCAGTCTGCAGAAGCCAGCTTCCAGTGAACACTCCCCACCCCCTGACCATCTCAACCATGAAAAATATAGGCTCAGTGGTTTGAGCTTTGAACTTTGCGGGGAGAAAAGTCCTTGAATTGAGACTTGCTTTATACAAAAGATGGCTCTTGGAAAGTATATAAATCAAATTTTTGCAGTCAAATTTTAATACCCTAGGGAATATTGCCATTTAACTTTCTTATTCACTTTATAGATTACAACAGGGTTCCTTGCCCACTTAGGAACATTTGTAAAACTCACAAAAGCATCAGGGTTCAAATATCAAAGTGTTTACTCAGCCATGGCGTCAAGGCCCAGTGGGGATCGAAATGTGAATAATCTTTGCCTCAAGGAGTTTGTGTGTGTGTGGCGTAAGTCCTCTTGGAGGAGGTCATCATTAGCCCCACCACAGAGCCAATGGGTGTGTGATCCACAAACTGAAGAACCATTATATGAAAGAAGTTCTCCTACTGTTGTAAAAGTTTTAGGGCCCACGATAGACTTCCCAACTTGCGGACTCTGGCAAAGGGACTGGGAATCCCCAGGGAATCTGAATTTGAAGTTCAGCCGGATTTGATTACAGAACTTCCACAGGACTGGGGAAACAGAGACTTTTGGAAGGTACAAACAAGAACTTGTTTGCAGCAGGACCCAGGAGAAAGGAGCAGTGATCCCCCAAGAGACTGAGCCAGACTGCCTGTGAGTGTTTGAGAATCTCTGGCAGAGGCTTGGGTCGAGAGTGGCCTACCCCAGGGTCAGGGGCACTGGCAACAGCAGTCCTGGGAGGTCCAGCATGCTAACATAAGTCCTCTTGAAGGAGGTCACCATTACCTCTACCCTAGAGCCTACAGCCCTGCCATAGAGACTGCAGACTCTAGATCTGTGCCACCTCAGACCAAATTCTAGGAAGGGAGCACAGCCTCACCCATCAAAAGAAAATTGGATTAAAGATTTACTGAGCATGGCCCTGCCCACCAGAGCAAGACCCAGTTTTTCCCATAGCCAGTCCCTCCCATCAGGAAGCTTGCATAAGCTGCTTATACTCCTCTATCAGAGGGCAGACAGAATGAAAGCCATAATCACAGAAAACTAACCAAAATGATCACATGGATCACATCCTGGTGTAACTCAATGATACTATGAGCCATGCGCTGTAGGGCCACCCAAAACTGACAGGTCATGGTGGAGAGTTCTGACAAAACGTGGTTCACTGGAGAAGGGAATGGCAAACCACTGCAGCACTCTTGCCTTGAGAACCAACCCCATGAACAGTATGAAAAGGCAAAAAGATATGACACTGAAAGATGAACCACCCTCCCCCCCAGGTTGATAGGTGTCCAATATGCTACCAGAGAAGAATGGAGAGATAGCTCCAGAAAGAATGAAGAGGCTGAGCCAAAGAGAAAACAACACACATTTGTGAATGTAGCTGGTGATGAAAGTAAAGTCTGATGCAGTAAAGAACTATACTGCATAGGAAACTGGGGTGTTAGATCCATGAATCAAGATACATTGGATTTGATCAAACAGGAGATGGCAAGAGTGAACATTGACATCTTAGGAATCAGTGAACTAAAATGGACTGGAATGAGTGAATTTAATTCAGATGACCATTATATCTGCTACTCTGGGCAAGTATCCCTTAGAAAAAATGGAGTAGCCTTCATAGTTAACAAAATAGTCTGAAATGCAGTACTTGGGTGCAGTCTCAAAAATGACAGAATGATCTAAGTTCATTTCCAAGGCAATCCATTGAGATTACATGAGAGTAATCCAAGTCTATGCCCAAATCACTAATGCTGAAGAAGTTGAAGTTGAATGGTTCTATGAAGACCTAAAGACCTTCTAGAACTAACACCAAAAAAAGATGTCCTTTTCATCAAAGGGTACTGGAATGCAAAAGTAGGAAGTCAAGAGATACCTGGAGTAACAGGCAAGTTTGGTCTTGGAGTACAAAATGAAGCAAGGCAAAGGCTAACAGAGTTTTGCCAAGAGAATGCACTGGTCATAGCAAACATCCTCTTCCAACAACACAAGAGATGACTCTACACATGGACATCACCAGATGATCAACACCAAAATCAGACTGATTATATTCTTTGCAGCCGAAGATGGAGAAGCTCTATGTAGTCAGTAAAAACAAGACCTGGAGCTGACTCTGACTCAGATCATTAACTCCTTATTGCAAAAGTCAGACTTGAAGAAAGTAGGGAAAACCACTAGACCATTCAGGTATGACCTAAATCAAATCCCTCATGATTATACAGTGAAAGTGACAAATAGATTCAAGGGATTAGATCTGATAGACAGAGAGCCTGAAGAACTATGGGCAGAGGTTTGTGACATGGTACAGCGTGTGGTGACCAAAACCACGCCCAAGAAAAAGAAATGCAAAAAGGCAAAAAGGTTGTCTCAGGAGGCCTTACAAATAGCTGAGAAAAGAAGAGAAGTGAAAGGCAAAGGAGAAAATGAAAGATATACCCATCTGAATGCAGAGTTCCAAAGAATAGCAAGGGGAGATAAGAAAGCCTTCCTAAGTGAACAATGCATAGAAATAGAGGAAAGCAATAGAATGGGAAAGACTAGTGATCTCTTCAAGAATATTAGAGATAACAAGGAACATTTCAAAGATGGCAAAGATGGGCACAATAAATGGCAGAAACAGTATGCACCTAACAGAAGCAGAAGATATTAAAAAGAGGTGGCAAGAATATACAGAAGAACTGTACTAAAAAGATCTTAATGACCCTGATAACCATGATGGTGTGATTACTCATCCAGAGCCAGACATCCTAGAATGCAAAGTCAAGTGGGCCTTAGGAAACATTACTATGAGCAAAGCTAGTGGAGGTGATGGAATTCCAGCTGAGTTATTTCAAATCCCAAAAGATGATGCTGTGAAAGTGCTGCATTCATTATGCCAGAAATTTGGAAAACTCAGCAGTGGCCACAGGACTGGAAAATGTCAGTGTTCATTCCAATCCCAAAGAAGGGCAATGCCAAACAGTATTCAAACTGCTGCATAACTGCATTCATTTCACATGCTAGCAAAGTAATGCTCAAAATCCTTCAAGCTAGGCTTCAACAGTACATGAACCGAGAACTCCCAGATTTACAAGCTGGTTTTAGAAAAGGCAGAGGAACCAAGATCAAATTGCCAACATTTGGTAAATCATAGGAAAAGCATGAGAATTCCAGAAAAACATCTATTTCTGCCTCACTGACTACAGTAAAGCCTTTGACTGTGTGGATCACAACAAATTGGAAATGCTTAAAGAGATGGGAATACCAGACCACCTTACCTGCCTCCTGCAAAACCTGTATGCTGGTCAAGAGGTAACAGAACCAGACATGGAGCAACAGTTGGATTGTCACCCTGTTTGTTTAACTTATATGCAGAGTGAAATGCCTGGCTAGATGAATCACAAGCTGGAATCAAGATTGCTGGGAGAAATATCAACAACCTCAGATATGTAGCTGATACTACCCTAATGGCAGAAAGTGAAGAGGAACTAAAGAGCCTCTTGATGAAGGTGAAAGGGGAGAGTGAATAAGCTGGGCTAAAATGCAAGATTCAAAAAAGTAATATTGGCATCTGGTCCCATCATTTCACAGCAAACAGACCGGGAAAAGGTGGAAACAGTGGCACATTTTATTTTCTTGGGCTCCAAAATCACTGCAGATTGCGACTGCAGACATGAAATGAAAAGACGTTTGCTCCTTGGAAGAAAAGCTATGATAAATCTAGACAGAGTATTAAAAAGCAGAGACATCACCTTGTCAACAAACGTCTGTCTAGTGAAAGCTATGGTTTTCCAGTAGTCATGTATGGATGTGAGAGTTGGACCTTAAAGAAGGCTGAGTGCCAAAGAATTGATGCTTTCGAACTACGGTGTTGGAGAAGACTCTTGAGAGTCCCTTGGACTGCGAGGAAATCAAACCAGTCAATTCTAAAGGAAAACAGTCCTGAATATTCATTGGAAGGACTGATGTTGAAGCTTCAATCTTTTGGCCACATAATGTGAAGAGCCGATTCATTGGAAAAGGCCTTGATGCTGGGAAAGATAGAAGGCAGGAGGAGAAGGGGACGACAGGGGATGAGATGGTTGGATGGCATCACTGACTCAATGGACATGAGTTTGAGCAAGCTTTGGGAGATGGTGAAGGACAGGGAAGCCTGGCGTGCTGCAGTCTGTGGGATTGCAAAGAGTCGGATATGACTGAGTGACTAAACAACAAGGAGTGTACATTTCATCAGGGAAGAACTTGTAAAGCAAGAAATTATGAAAAATAAATGAAGAGTTACTCCAGGGATGAGTGTGTAATAAAGAAGCAGCAGAGGTGGAGGACAGGGGCCTGAAGATACCTCTTTGAAGCTGAGATCTGACAGAGGAGCAGGGGTTGGCCAGGTGGGTGTGTGGGTGGGGACGGGGAGGGTTTTCAGTGGAAAACAGTAGCATGGGCAGAGGTGAAAGGAGCACTGTGCACAGAAGAGTCTAGAGGAAAGCCAGGGTGCTGAGCAAGGACACGGAGCGGAAGCTTGATCATGCAAGATCTGTCGGCCATGCTGTGATGGGCGGGCTTTATCTTAAGAACAAGGGAGTAAGTAGGGGATTTTAAGCAAAGAAGTGACATGGTCAAATGTACTAAATCAGAGTTTTCTGGAACATGATCAAGCATATGTATTTCTACATAAACCTCCAACAAAGAAAAAAATACCACCTTTGATCCCATCGCTCAGTGACAGTTGCAATTGACTATAGCATGTCTCCTCCCAGGCTGGGTTCTCTGCTTGTCCCTGAACACTGAATGATATGCTTTTTTCAATTAGAATTATATGTCTTAAGCATTTTTTACATACCCTTCATAAGTGTCATTTATAAATCTACCTAATCATAATAGTTCACAAATTGGATACACTATAATTTACTCAAGTATTTCCTGATAATAAAGGGACTGAACATCACATCTGATCTTCCTGAGGTACCTTTGCTCTGTTGTCATTAATAGCACTTCTTTCATTTTTAAGAGAGCCTTGGATGAACAATTATATGGCCACCCTTCCTATGGGATGAACATTTGAGTTGCTTACATTATTATTAATAGCAGTGTTATTGCTGTTGTGAATAACCCAGTGATGGATATATTTCAGCCGATCAGCTTCAACAAACCACATACTCACAAACAATCCTTGTTAAAAGGATGCTCAGAGCTTCTCTAGTTGTGTTTCTCAAACTTCAAACATTCACATGCCATCTGTTCAGCCACCTACTGCCAACACCAGCCTGTACTTAATACTTTCCTTCAATTCAATTTAGTTTTTAAAAACTTCTGTGAATGAATTGATTAGAGAAGGACATGTTATGTTACTAGCATGAGTGGAAAGCCAGTATTGTATTCTATTAATAGAAATAAAATGGTATAATAATCGTTCAAAGAACAATATTGTAAAGGACCAGCTCTGGGCCAAGCCTGCAGTGAGAAGGCAGCTTTGCAAACATTGAAGGATGTTAATGATTCTAACATCTGACAGAACGTTTCACTTTATAGAATCAGAAGGTTTCAAAGAAAACTTTTCCTTCAGGTTCCTGGTGGCAAAGCTGGGGCCCTTTGTAACCTGAAGGAGTGGTTTACATTGAGGTCTGGGGTGGCCTGAGATGATGGCTTCATGCACTTGGCAATGAGTTTGGAATTTACTCCAAGGGTTTTAAGTGTGGAAGCAGCATGGTTAGGCCCTTTCCACGGGATGGATGCTGCCCTGAGCTGTCAGTCACTTCACTTGGTCATTGCTCATCCCTCCTATGGTTCAAGGCCAGCTCCTTGTTCTTCTGGGGTTCATGCTCTAGAGGATGAAACGGCGACAATAAAACCCCATTTTTACTGCACGCGTTAAGTGCAGTTAAAAAAATACATTTAAAAGTGCAGTTTAAAAATATATTAAAAATTAATATATTTTATTTTTTTAGTTTTAAGTTCACAGAGAAAAATGAACAAAATATAGAGTTCCCATATACTCCTTCACTTCTCCCAATACACAGTTTCCTGTTATTAATGTCTTACATTAGTGTGATGCATTTGTTACAATTAATGAGCTAATACTGATACATTATTATTTGGGCTCACTCTTTGTGCTGTATTTGGGTTTTTACAAATGTGTAATAATGTGTGTCCACCATGACAGTGTTGTATGGAATGACAGTTTCACTCCCCCAAATCTCCTGTCCATCTTTCCATCTTTCTCTCTTCTAGCTTGTACAACCACTGATCTTTCATTGTCTCCATAGTTTTCCCTTTTCCAGAATGTTATGTAGTTGGACTTACACAGTGGGTAGTCTTTTCAGACTGGCTTTTTTCACTTACTCATAGGCATTTAAGAGCTCTTCGTGTCTTTTCATGGCTTAATAGTTCATTTCCTTTTAGTGCTGGGTAATATTCCATTGTCAGATGAACCACAGTTTATTTATTCATTCACCTACCAAAGTACATCTTAGTTTTATCAATTATGAATAAAGCTATAAATATCTGTGTTCAGGTTTTTGTGTGGACATGTTTTCAACTAAGAGGTTTACTTTTTATTAAAGTTATAATTTAATTGTTAGGTTATTTTCTTAGGTTGGGGTAAGATGGGACAGGCTGGACCTTTTGACAATATGATCAGGGAAGGCCTCTCTGGGGAAATGACTTTCACAATAAGGCCTGAAGGGTGGGGAAGGAGCCAGGCAGAGAAGAGCCAAGGGGAGAGCATCCCTGGCAGAGGGAACAGCAAGGGCCAAGGCCCGGAGGTGGGAACACACAGGGGCTTGAGGAAGGAAGGGCATGAGGCCAGTGTGGGGGTGGGGTGAGGGGGTGAGGGGGTGAGGGGGTGGGAGTGAGAGTGGGGGAGAGGGTGGGAGGGGCTTGCAGTGGCAGAGGTGGACAGCCACCCAGGCCTCCAGGCCTTGGCGAGCCCTGAGATGTGCCAGTGCCCTGGGTGTCATTCAGGGACACAGAGAAAGGGACTGAGGGCTGCAAGCTGTCTGTAGATGTTTTCTCAGGGATCTCCCAGCAGCTGCATAAGGTCTGATCCAGTCTCTGCCTACAGATCAGGAAACTGAGGCTCAGTGCAGGAGAAGGCGCGCCGAACCTGTCTAACTCAGCTTCAGGGGTGATGTAGCAGAGAGCACAGAAAGAGACACAGAATCCAAAAGGCAGCCTCTGAATATCTATCAGAGGTAAGCCCGGGCAGACAGCAAGGGTAAGAATTCAATTAGGTTGTAAGGAGATTAGCAGAGGAAGTCGGCTTTGACCTCCCGGGCAAGGCGCAGAGTGTTAGGGGGGTTTGTAGTTTCAGATCAGTCAGAAGAATTAGGTAATGGGTATGGCCAGAATCTAATTGTCTAGGAGACCAATCTCTTTAGAGGAAATGGAGTCCCTTGTTGTCATGGCAACCAATTCAAAAATGGCTCAGCCTGTCAGTCAGCGGCCACAGAGCATCACCCCAGCCTCCGTGGTATCACATCCCAGGGTACATCTCTGGTCCACAGGTGCATCAGGACCTGGCTCACCTGAGACCTGCGACAAGAATGGCTTCAAGAACAAGGTTTCTTTTTCCTGAAAAGGTCAGAGGTGAGCAGCCTAGGGCTCTTTTATCCAGCCTTTTCTGCATAAACAAATTGTCTTAAAATTTAGTGGCAGAAAACAATGACAGTTTATTTCTTCCATTCTGGGTGGTGTTGGAATTCCTCCCCCCTGGGCTTCTCCTGGGCTCAGCTGTAGGGCAGCTTCACTCTTGTCCCTGCAGCTGGAGCTCCCAGCTGAGACCCTCATCCTCTCTTGGGTTCTCGGGTCAGCCCTTCGAGACAGCAAATGTGGAAGCTGTGCGGCCCCTGTGGTCACCCAATGCCAATTCTGCCACATGTTACTGATCAAAGCAAGTCACAGGACCAGTCCAGATTCAGGGCAGGGAAACAGACTTTGTCTCTTGACAGAGGGCAAAGTCACATGGCCCAGAGGTATTGGGACAGCAGGGGTCTTCCCAACAATCTACCACAGGCTGAGATGGACCTTCTGCTCCATGAAGTCCTCCAATCCCAGGAGATCCTTCCAGCTCACCCCTCCACCATCCCCAGGGGGACCCTGGTCCTTCGGGTCCAAAAGTAGCTAGATTCTAACCATCACACCCACAGTCCAGGTGGCAAGATGGAGGAAAGGACAAAAGAGAGAAAGGACACACACCATTTGTCTTTTCAGAAAGGTTTCTTAAAGTTGCCATTTAATATTTCTGCTTCTGTCTCACCGGCCAGATCTTTATTACATGGTTACATTGAGCTGCAAGGGAGGCTGGGAAATACTTTCTTTATTTCAGATGGCCAAATGCCAGTTCAGAAACTGAAGCTCTATTTCTAAAGAGGAAGGAGAGTATGGATATGGGGGCCCAGCAGTTTCTGCCACATGAAACCTTTTGCCCTGAGATGGCCTCGAACACTGAAGGAAGTCACCTGCAATTCATCGAGGAAGGAGGCTGTCCCTTCACTATGCAAATGCCTGTAACCCAGCAAAGGTTAGAAGTCAAACCCATATCATTATGTATTTGGTATTTAAAGTATTCATAACATTGAAGAGACTTTTTTTTTCATATTAGAGTATGAACAAATTAGCCTTGTGACTCCAATTTAAAAATGTATAATTGATTTTAGACTCGTGATTCTTCTGCGGAAAAGCATACAAATCTTCTTATACTAAATTTATAAATGATACCAGAATGTATACACGATCTTGAGATTAACTGTATGTATAAGTTTTTAAATTAGATTTTCCAAAGTAGTTTAAGTACTTTGGAAAGTTATGCTTGTCAGGTCAGGCAATGAAAGTGTTTAAAAAAGGAAATTGAATGTGTTAAATTAGTAAGTCCTATGAAAAATGTTGAAGATAATTTAATTAACCAAGTTTGCAAATGGGATGGATCATTTAACTGACTATGAGTGGATTGGTCATTAATCAAAAGCCCCTTAAAAGTGACTGCATAAAAATAGAATAATGGTTTGTAAATTGAACTTCAAACTTAAGAATGACTAGTTTTTATTTAAGTAACTGTAATACAATGAATATTAATTAAATAATAAGCACTCATAAGCAAACTTTTCTATATACAAAAAAAATCTTTCTGACACTGAAATTCCCAGGCTTACTCAGGAGTTAAGCTGAGGATTTTGTGGGTGATCTCAAAGTCCCTGTTGGCTACCTAGTGATGCCAGCTGGGTGGGGAGCATGAAGAGGATGGAATGGGCAGGACATGGCAACTGACTGGATGAGGGGAGGCAAGAGAAAAGGCATCAAGAATGAATTGTTTTCAGGTCAGCACAGGTGTGTGAGCTCAGCGAGCCCACGCAGGTCCCCACTGCCCCATCTCACTCATCTCAACTTTCTGAGGTCACACACTGATCTTCCTGGAAAGTTTCCCTTTGGAGCAAGGAAAAAGGTCATGGGAGATGCTTGTGCAAGTGTTGGGCTGCCAGCGAGGTCCTCAGAGGAGCTCTGAAAGAGAGGCTTCTCTGAGAGCCACCTCCGCACTCTGGCTGGGAAGGGATAAATCCAGGACGTGATAATAACCTGAGAGCGATCACGCTGACTTCCGCAGTCAGTGCTGCGCGCGCCACACCCAAACCCCCACTTCAGGCTGCCGCACCCCTCTTTCAGTGCTTCGAGTCCATTGCTCACCACTGCGCCCTCTTCTCCATAAAACTGCCCTCTCCCCGGCAAGTCTACCCTTCCCTTCCCTTCCCTGGCCTGGGGTGCAAAAGACCAACCCCTCACCTTGTGTGGTGCCCTTTGCGCTCCAGAGCTCACCTGGAATTAGGCTGAGGCTAGTCCGCAGCCGAGACTGCTTTCTTGCTTAGTAACTTAGGTGGAGAGTGGTACTGGCTGCCAATGAAACTCATCCGAGGATCAAGTTTCCGCCTCGACCCTCAACTTCCTCCCATGCGCCCTCAGTGTTTGTGGAGTGAATAACTTGAGGTATGTAAAGCCCTGGCACATAATAGGGCCTCAGTTTAGTTCCCATCGCCTCCTCTTGAGGCCCGGTATGTTTCACAGTGATCCAGAGAAGCCTCAAGGAACATCTGGTTCCTCTGTAGTGACTTCCAGTCTTCAAAGCTGCATCTGGCCTTCATGGTCATCTTCAGAAGGCAGGAGCTCTCTGGTCCACTTCTTCTGGGTAAGTCTGCAAAGATGCTACATCCACAGAAGGTGGCGGCAGAGAGGCAGGTGGCCAGCATCCACCTGTGTCTGATCTGGGAGTGCCCCCTGGTGGTGAGACAGAGCAATACATGTTGAGGGAGTTGGGTTTTTTCCCCCACCATCCTGGTGGTCTTGTGGTTCAAACTCCAGGAGATAAGAAGAAAATGAGGATTTAAGATTGGAGCTCAGAGGCCTATTTAATATAAATGGGCAGTCATTAGCATTAAGATGAGAGGTCTCTGTGCTTCCTATTAAAATAGGCTGTTTTTCGGCGCCGTCTTTTCTCTTTGGCTGCAAATGATTAAGCAATTTCCTTACTGCAAAGTAAAGGATATAAGGCTTGCCAGAGCGCCCATCTGCAAGGGTAAAGAGTGATCTTGGGCAATTGGCTTCAGAAATTTAAGCTTCACTTGAGAACAAAGCATTTTTCTTTCTCCACCTGTTCCATTTTTTCCTCCACTCAAAGTTTAAAATAAGATAAAAACAGACCCAATTAATTTTGTCCATCTATCCTTACCTAAAGCTCTGGGGGAAATTTTAGATAATAATGATGATGATAAAAGCAACAATAATAAACTGTAAATGCTGAGGACTCTCAACTGAGATTGAAACGTCTGAGTGGATGAGCATTCATGAGTACAGATCGGTATGCTGGAAGGTGCTACGGGTTAAATCCAGCTGCTCAGATGTATAAATTAGAAAGTGTGTTTCTGTGAGACAGGAGACATGTTGGGGGCTTTGTAATATTAAAAAATATCCAGTAGATATTTCGGTCAGTTCAGTTCAGTTCAGTCACTCAGTTGTGTCCGACTCTTTGCGACCCCGTGAATCGCAGCATGCCAGGCCTCCCTGTCCATCACCAACTCCCAGAGTTTACTCAAACTTATGTCCATCGAGTTGGTCCATCCAGGCATCTCATCCTCTGCCGTCCCCTTCTCCTCCTGCTTTCAATCCCTCCCAGCATCAGGGTCTTTTCCAATGAGTCAACTCTTCGCATGAGGTGGCCAAAGTATTGGAGTTTCAGCTTCAGCATCAGTCCTTCCAATGAACACCCAGGACTGATCTCCTTTAGGATGGACTGGTTTGATCTCCTTGCAGCCCAAGGGACTCTCAAGAGTCTTACCCGACAAAAAGAGTGGGGGTACTGGAGTAGCTTTTGTTAAACCCCTATCATTGCCAGATTGCTTTTATTATTACATCTTTATAACAGCCTTGACCAAAAAAAAAAAAAATGATCACCCCATTTTACAGATGGGGAAACAGAAGCTTAGAGAAGGAAAATGATGAATTCAAAATAACATAATTGAAGAGTAAAAATTGGAATTAGAATCCAAATCTTTTAAATTAGCCTCAGTGTTTGCCATGGCACTTGGTCAATTGGTCTACCAACATTCTTTTGTTCATTCAACGGATGCTTAATTGAGTACGTACTATGCATCTGACACAGTCCTAAGGTACATTGCTTGGGGGCCCAGATGCCCATGGCATTTCCTCATTCACCACTTTCATTCATCAACTCATTTACCCATTTACTTGTTTTTTATTTTATTCAGGCAAAGAGTTTATTCATTCATTCATTCTTTCACTTATTTCCTCATTTACTTATTCATTCACCCACTCAATTTGCTCACTCATTTATTTTATTTTATTTTTTTTGCTTTCAGTACATTTTATTTTATTTTTTTTTCTTTTTCTTTTTATTTATTTGTTTTTTTTGTTAGTTGGAGGCTAATTACTTCACAACATTTCAGTGGGTTTTGTCATACATTGGTATGAATCAGCCATAGATTTACACGTATTCCCCATCCCGATCCCCCCTCCCACCTCCCTCTCCACCCGATTCCTCTGGGTCTTCCCAGTGCACCAGGCCCGAGCACTTGTCTCATGCATCCCACCTGGGCTGGTGATCTGTTTCACCATAGATAGTATACATGCTGTTCTTTTGAAATATCCCACCCTCACATTCTCCCACAGAGTTCAAAAGTCTGTTTTGTATTTCTTTGTCTCTTTTTCTGTTTTGCATATAGGGTTATCGTTACCATCTTTCTAAATTCCATATATATGTGTTAGTATGCTGTAATGTTCTTTATCTTTCTGGCTTACTTCACTCTGTATAAGGGGCTCCAGTTTCATCCATCTCATTAGGACTGGTTCAAATGAATTCTTTTTGACGGCTGAGTAATATTCCATGGTGTATATGTACCACAGCTTCCTTATCCATTCATCTGCTGATGGACATCTAGGTTGCTTCCATGTCCTGGCTATTATAAACAGTGCTGCGATGAACATTGGGGTGCACGTGTCTCTTTCAGATCTGGTTTCCTCAGTGTGTATGCCCAGAAGTGGGATTGCTGGGTCATATGGCAGTTCTATTTCCAGTTTTTTAAGAAATCTCCACACTGTTTTCCATAGCGGCTGTACTAGTTTGCATTCCCACCAACAGTGTAAGAGGGTTCCCTTTTCTCCACACCCTCTCCAGCATTTATTGCTTGTAGACTTTTGGATAGCAGCCATCCTGACTGGCGTTTAATGGTACCTCATTGTGGTTTTGATTTGCATTTCTCTAATAATGTCACTCATTTATTTTTATGATTATTCACTTATTTGCCTACTCATTATTTGCTCTTTCTCTTACTGTATTGTTCACTCACTCATTTACTGGTCTTTTAGCTGATTCATACATTCGCTTAATTATATAGCTCTCTATCTATCCATTCGTTGCTTTGCCTTTCCCATATGTATCCATTCATCCCTTCCTCCATCTGTTATCTCCATTTATCCATCCACTCATCCATCCAGCTACTTTTTTATCTACTAATTCCTCCAACCATTCTTCCATCACTTCCTCCTTCTATTCATCCATGCCTCCATCAACCTCCATCCTTTCAGGACTCATGTTGACTCTGAAAATTGAGAAGTAGACAAAATCCAGTTTAATCCAGTGAATAAAAGAAAGGCCACCACTTTACTGTGATTAGAACTCTGACAAGGGCATGGTAGCACACAGAAGGTATCCTGTCATCTGGAGTGGGGTTTATGAAATCCGAGAGGCAGTAGAAATTTCAGGCAGAGGGAATAGCATGTACACAGGCTTGGAGGCAGAGCAGGCATTGTGAAAGGGGACCTGTCAGTGTGGCTGGAAATTAGAAATAAACCTAGAGAAAGATAGGCAGGCAGTGAAGAGTGGGTCCGACTGCCTGGAATCACTCCCGTCTCTCCCAGGTGACTTTTGGCTTTTAAGCTTGTGAGGATGGCCACATTTATAGCTCTGTCTGCCCTCAGCAGCTTCTGGTCTCCATCAGCTCTTATCAACCCTGCAGGACTATCAGAAACTCAGGCTCCTATAGAGTGTCCTCAGTGACACCCACCTCTCCTGATCAGTGTCAGAGACAGTGGTTAAGAGTCATGTTTAGCTGTTCCATCTGCTTGTGGTCACACTCTGGGCAATGTTGCCTCTGCAGAAATATCTTTTAGATCAACCCCAGAACAGACCTCCACCCCTGCCAGCTTCCGCTTTGCTCCCTGCATCTGATAAGCCTCTAGTCCCTGCCTATTCCACCTCTTCACTCCATTCATACCCTCCTTAGCCAGACTGACATTTACCAGATTCAGACCCATGTTATCTCTTGCCAACATCTTCTTACCAGCCTCCTCTCTCTCTGCCTTCAGCGCCTTCCCTCAGCCCCTGCATGGCCTTTCCTCTGCCTCCAGGGTGGCCTCTCTGAACCGCCAATAGCCTCATATCACTCATTTGCTGAAACCCTTCAAGGCATCTTGTTCCAGACCAGGAGGGCAAGTCCAAACTCCCTGGCCAGGCTTTCAGAGTCCTTTCTCACCTGGCACCTTCCATTTCTCCAGGCTTGCCTGGCTGCACCTCCTCACTTGTACCTTCCACGCCTACAGAAGCCTCAGAAGCTCCCCACCATGTCCCAGTCCTAAGCCTCTGCTTCTGCAGCTGCCAGCCCTCTGCCTGTGACAGCTTTCCTTGCCCTATCTCCCCAGAAGACTCCTGCTCACCCTTCAAACTGTGACTGGGTGTGTTCATTGTACCTTGTCATGATGGCTGTTTCATCAGTCATAATGCTTTATTGCCAATATTTATTTTCCATCTGTCTTTCTCCCTCCACTAGACTGTGAGGCCCTGGCAAGCAAAGCGTTTTTCACAGTTCTCACTGTGTTCTTGAGCCAAGAACAGTGTCTGGCACATAGAAGGTGCTCAATAAATTTTTCACCAAACAAAGAATGAACAAAATAACCTTATATTCTTCCTGGGTCCTCTGAGGACCGTCTCTCCTGCCACTGGAGCGGTTCTGCAGACCTTTGATAAAGACCCACTCTGAGTCACCTGGGGTTGCTAGGACAATCTGGTTGCTTGTGGCATTTGGAAATAGTTTCCAAGGACTTGTCTTCCCAGAAAGATCCTGTCTCTGCCTGGCAGAATAACCACCTGAGGGTGGGACAGGCCACCAAGGGATTACCCAGGTATTGGGTGGTCAGTCAGTTGAACTCTGGAAGCAGAACCAAGGCCTTGCAGGAAGAAGATGGAGGCAGATGAAGATTCATTCCGGTGTGCCCGCAGCTGCTTCTCAAGGCTAACTCATTGCTATTCTATACTGACATTCCTGTAGCACATGCTGGGAAGTCTTCTCCCTTCTCAGCCTTGCACAGATGGTCCTGCCTTCTGCTTTGGCCCCACAGGGAAGGGCCCATACATCCAACAGGTGGCAGCGTGTGGTGTTAGAGCAGCTGCTGGGGCTGCCTGGGTCCACCTCGGGTTAGGAGGTGACCTTGACACGTTCCTTCACTTCTTTAAGCCTCAGTTTGTAGCCTCAGTCATAATGCAGGGGTGACAATAGTACCTGCCTCATGGGGCTCTTGTGAGGATTAGATGAGATAATACATCTCAAGCCCTTAAAATCTACAAGACACACCCTGGAGATGTTCAATAAGGGTTAGTTTTATCATTTCCTGAGTCTTTGTTACTAGAGAAAAACTCAGTGCCTCAAAGAGCCAAGCATATTATGGGGTCTTGATTTTTAATCTAACAATTTCTTTTCCTTAATTGGGGCATTTAGACCATTTACATTTAATGTTATAATTGATATAATTGGCTTTAAATACACCATCTTGCTATTTGTTTTCTATTTGCCCCATTTCTTGTTTGTTTCCTTTCTTCTTTTCCCCTCTGTTTTCTTTTGGATGGGATGTTTCTTATTATTCCATTTTAATCTATTTTGTTGTCTTTTTAGCTATAACTTTATTTTTTCATATTTAAAATCTTAATTTTTTAGAGCAGTTTTAGGTTCACAGCCAAATTGAGAGGAAAGTACAGAGATTTCCCACAGCCCTCTGCTCTCACACATACTTAGCCTCCGCCGTTACTAAGGTGTCCCACCAGAGTGATACATCTGTTTCATTTGACGAACCTACACTGACATATTATTATCACCCCAAATCCATAGCATGTAGTCACTTGGAATAAGTTTAATCTTTGTTTTCAAGCTTTGGAAAATAGGACCAAAGTGATGTTTAGTTTAGAGCTAATTTTATCCCACTATTGAGAAATAGGTCCTTTCTGGTGGCTTAGTCGGTAAAGATTCAGCCTGCAATGAGGGAGACCTGGGTTCAATCCCTGGGTGGGGAAGATCCCCTGGAGAAGGAAATGGCAACCCACTCCAGTATTCTTGCCTGAAGAATTCCATGGACAGAGGAGCCTGTTGGGCTACAGTCCATGGGGTCACAAAGAGTTGGACATGACGGAGTGACAAACACTTTCTTTCTTTGACTGAGACATAAACCTTGTAAATACTCTGCTTATTGCCCTGTGAATTATGAGATTTTTCACCCAGTCTCCTGGGAACAGAAATTAAGTCCCAGTCCTGTGTGGGCTCCTGATATCTTTCTCTTTAACCTTTTAAAGTAGTTTTTTGGTGGCTTCAGGTAGTTTCCATACATGTGTGTTGTGATGGTTAATTTTGTGTGTCAGCTTGACTGGCTAAGGGATGCCCAGAAAACTGGTAAAACATTATTTCTGCGTGTGTCTGTGAGGGTGGTTTTGGAAGAAATTAGCATCTGAACAGTAGGTAGATTGAGTAAAGAAGAGCTCTCTCACCAAGGTGGATGGACATCACCCAACTACTCGAGGGGCAGAATAGGACAAAATGCAGAAGAAGGGCGAATTTGCTCTTCACTTCAGCTGAGAGCATCGTCTCTGGCTCTCAGAAATTGGTGCTCCTGGTTCTTGGACCTTTGAACTCAGACTGAATCAGATCACCAGCTTTCCTAGTTCTCTGACTTGCCAACAATAGTGGAACTTCTTGGCCTCCATAATTGCATGAGCCAATTCTTACACTGTTGAGTTGGCCAAAAAGTTTGTTTGGGAAAATTCAAACAAACTTTTTGGCCAACCCAATGAATCTCATATATATATATATATGTGTGTGTGTGTGTGTGTGTGTGTATGTGTGTGTGTGTATCTGTATATTCTATTGATTCTATTTCTCTGGAGAACCCTGACTAATACAGATTTTGATACCAAGAGTGGTTCTATAGGGACAGAGTTTTAAGTTTTGTGAATCGGTTCTGAGGTTTCTGGAATTGATTCTCTAATAATGACTAGATTTATATATACTAATGACTGTATCTCACAGTAAATGGCAACCCACTCCAGTATTCTTGCCTGAAAAATCTCAGGGACATAGGAGCCTGGTGGGCTATAGTCCATGGGGTTGCAAAGAGTCAGACACGACTGAAGTGATTGCGTGAGTATGGCAATACTCATGAACTGCTCATGTGCTGCTCTCTTTATAGCAGTAGTAGTTTTGATGTGAATAGCTTATAGAGATATACAAAATATCTGTTTTGGATACTTCTAAACAACCATTTCTAAGGATCAAAAAGCTAGGTGACTCTGATTATGATATTTTCAAACATTTTTGTAAAACTAAGAATATAATAATGCTGGTTGGTTGCTTCTAACGCTGTTGGTCAAGGTGGTAAAGGAAAAGGATGAGCTCAGGGATTCAGATTCCCAGCTCAAGCATTGCATAAATGGCCTAAGAGCATCTATGTGTGACATGAAGGAGACTCTTATCTCCTGTAGCCAGTGGTCTGAAATTGCTGAAAATCAAATGCAGAACATCATCCTATGGTTGGATGAATTACAATGCAAGTTGAACTCAGCCTCACCCAGTAAGTGCTGTTAGTGTGAGGGCATTGATTGGGAAAGAACAGGATCCTGTAAATTGGTTTGGGGATGTGTGGGAAGACCCTGATAAACAGAGGGGTAACATTAAACCCCTAAATTTTAATGGGTCTTCTTTGCCAGTGGATGACATCTCCCCACCTCCAGTGGAGGAAGTGGCCTCTCCACCCCCTTGGTATAGGCCTTTCCATCTCCAACTGAGGGGATTAACCCCGTGAAAGTGAAAGTGTTAGTCGCTAAGTCATGTCGTGAAAGTGAAAGTGTTAGTCGCTAAGTCATGTCCGACTCTTTGTGACCCCATGGGCTGTAGACCGCCAGCCTCCTCTGTCCATGGAATTCTCCAGGCAAGAATACTGGAGTGGGTTGCCATTTCTTTCCCCAGGGGATTTTAATCCAGGGTTCCAACCCAGGTCTCCCACATTGCAGGCAGATTCTTTACAGTCTGAGCTGCCAGCTGAGGAGATTAACTCCATACTGCCTGAGAAAACTATAATGGCCTTCCTAGAGGCAGTCTTCATGCAAGTTGATGCTGATTCTCCTCAGGACCCACCCCCATGACCCCTCTTTGCTTCTAGACCTATAACCAGACTAAAGTTCCACCAGGCCCCCAAAAGTGGGGTACAAAGTGTGGATCCACTGAGGAGGTGAGCCATACTTCAAAAGAACTAGTTGAATTCTCTGATTTATACATAAAGACAAAAATCCTGGAAACATGTGTAGAAATGATTGTTTAAGGAGTAGGATCATGATGGAAGGAATGTAAAGCTGGACCAGGTGGAATTTACTGACATGGACTCACTAAGTGGAGATTCTGCATTTAATGTTGCAGTTTCTCCAGAGTGCTGGAGAAGACTCTTGAGAGTCCCTGGGACGATAAGAAGATCAGTCAATCCTAAAGGAAATCAACATTCAATATTCGTTGGAAGGACTGATTCTGAAGCTAAAGCTCCAATACTTTGGCCACTTGATGCAAAGAACCAACTCATCAGAAAAGACCCTGATGCTGGGAAAGACTGAAGGCAGGAGGAGAAGGGGATGACAGGATGAGATGGTTGAAAGGCATCACCGACTCGATAGACATGAGTCTGAGCAAGCTCCGGAAGATGGTGAAGGACAGGGAAACCTGGCGTGCTGCAGTCCATGGGGTTGCAAAGAGTCAGACATGACTGAGAAACTGAAAAACAATGACAAGCGGAGATTCTGCATTTAATGTTGCAGTCTGGGGAGGTAGAAAGGCCTGACAGTTGGTTTGGTTGGTCAGCTGAAACATGGACCAAAAAGTGGTGGGTGAATTGATTTAATGTAGAGGAAGGGGTTCAGAGGCATGGGCTTCCCTTGTGGCTCAGATGGTAAAGAATCCTCCTGCAGTGTGGGAGACCTGAGCTCGATTCCTGGGTTGGGAAGATCCTCTGGAGCAGGGCATGGCAACCCACTCCGGTATTCTTGCCTGGAGAATCCCCATGGACAGAGGAGCCCACGGGCTGCAAACCATGGGGTTCCAAAGAGTTGGATACAACTGAGCGACTAAGCACAGCACAGCGCAGGGGAAGGGGTTCAGAGGCCTAGGGATATTGGAATGTTAGAGTGGATTTGTCAGTTAATAGCCACTCACTCACACTGGGAGGGTCCAGAAGACATAACTTTCATCAGTGCTTTGAGAAAGAAATTTGAAGACAAGTCCCAGCATCCTTGAAGAGCTCCATGATCACACTTTTCTGTAGGCTGGACCTTATGGTGGGAACTGAAGCCAACCAATTGGAAAACCTGGATGCAATAGAAACAACTGAATCCTGGAGTGGCTAGGGCCAAGTGGTGACACTCAACCACCAAAGGCAAGGTGGGTGTGGTTACCCACCTTACCTTAAACAGAATCAAAGCAATCAAAATAGTGTGACTTGTGTTGTTGTTGATTAGTCTCTAAGTTGTGTCCAACTCCTTTGTGATCTCATGGACTGTAATCTGCCAGGCTCCCCTGTTCATGGGATTTCCCAGGCAAGAATACTGGAGTGGGTTGCCACTTCCTTCTCCAGGGGATCTTCCTGACCCAGGGATTGAACCCGTGTCTTTTGCATTGCAGGCAGATTCTTTACTACTGAACCACCCGGGAAGCCCAGTGACTCAAGTACACCTAGCCAATACCAGGTTAGTTAATAATGGTGTCCCTAGAAGTGAAATAGATCGGGAACCTACTAAATTCTTGGTGTATCCATATAAGCAGAAGAGTTCTAAGTCAAGTGAACCAAATTCAAACTTGAATCAAAGAAACGGAGTCATGACCTCTCAGTTAATCTCCAGATGAGTCAATGAACAGACCCAGAACTCCTTGAATGAAAAGAAGGCCAGGCCCCCTTGAGGAAGGATCCCAGTACACTACTGAAATTTTATACTGTTAATCTTTCTCCCTGCTTCCCCAAAGAGACCTACAGCCTTTTACCAGGGTAACTGTTCATTAGGGAAAAGGAAATAACCAGACCTTTTGGGGACAGCTGGACACCGATTCTAAACTGACAGTAATTCCAAGAGACCCCAAATATCAGAGTGGTTCACCAGTCAGGGTAGGGATTTATGGAGGTCAGTGATCAACGGAGTTTTAGATTAGATCTATCTCTCAGTGGGTACCCCAAACCATCCTGTGGTTATCTCCCTAGTGCTAGAATGCAAAACTGGGATAGATATACTTAGCAGTTTGTAGAATCCCCACATTGGTTCCCTGGCCTGTGGAGTGAGGGCTATTATGGTGGACAAGGCCAAGTGGAAGCCATTACAACTGCCTCTACTTAGGAAAACAGTCAATCAAAAGCAGTACCACATTCCTGGAGGGATTGCACAGATTAGCGCCACCATCACAGAACTGAAAGATGCAGGGGTGGTGATTCCCACTGTGTCCTCCTTCAACTCCCCTATTTGGCTTGTGTAGAAGACAGATGGTTCTTGGAGAATGACAGTGGATTATCATCAGTTTAACCAAGGGGTGACTCCAGTTGCAGCTGCTGTACCAGATGTGGTTTCATTCCTTGAGCAAATTAACACACCCCCTGGTACCTGGCATGCAGCTATTGGTTTTGCAAAGGCCTTTTTATTTGTATATACCTAAAAGTGCCCCCAGAAGAGTTTGCTTTCAGCTGGCAAGGCTAGCAATACACCTTTACTGTCCTAACTCGGGGGTATATTACCTCTCCAGTCCTGTGTCATAGTTTAGCCTGCAGGGATCTTGATTGCCCTTCTCCTCCACAAGATATCACATTGGTCCATTACATCGATCACATTATGCTAATAGGACCTAGTGAGGAGGAAGTAGCAACTACTCTAGATTTACTGGTAAGACATTTGTGTATCAGAGGGTGGGAAGTAACTCTGACAAAAATTTAGGGTCTTTGACCTCAGTGAAATTTCTAGGGGTCTAGTAGTATGTCAAGATAGCCTTTCTAAGGAAAAGGATAAGTTGTTGCATTTTGCCCCTCCTACAGCCAAGAAAGGGACTTATTCCTACCTCATGTCTTTAAATTTTGAAGGAAACATATTTCTCTTTGGGGGCTGTTACTCCAGCTCATTTACTAGGTGACCTGAAAGGCTGTTAGTTTTGAGTGAGGCCCTGAACAGGAGAACACTCTGCCGTGGGTCCAGGCTGCTGTGCAAGCTGCCAGGTTACTTAGGCCAAGTGGTCCAGCAGATCCAGTTACAGAAATGAGGACTTCAGTTGTCATATTTCCTTCTTCTTTTATTATGAATGTGTTTGTGTGTATATGCACATGTATTAAGTAAATACCTTTGTTTTTTTCTTTTCTTATTACCTTATCATGTAACATAAGATGTATTGACTTTACACAGTGCTTCAGTATTGCTATTTTATATCAAAGTATTTAAGTTATGGGATACCAGGAGACAAGTAAAACTCACTCAAGAACTTTATTTCTTCTGAAGAAGAGATGAATGCATTTTTGGTTCTATACAGGGTAATTTTATGTTACAAAGAATTTTGATCTTTTACTGTCTTCATCTGAGGATTAACTGTATGTGTGCCAAATTGACAAGGGATAGACTTACAACCTCAGATAATTTCCATACATGCATGTTGTGATGGTTAGTTTTTAGTCAACCTGACTTGCTGATGGATGCCCAGAGAGCTGGTAAAACATTTCTTGGTGTGTCTGTGAGGCTGTTTCTGGAAGAGGTTAGCATTTGAATTGTTGAACTAGGTGAAGAAGATGGCCTCACGATGCAGGCGCACCTCATCAAATCCACTGAGGACTTGACTAGGACAGAAGGGTGAATTGCTCTTTGCTTCCATCTTCTTCTGCCCTGGGACATTAGACTTCAGTGTTCCTGGTTTTCTTCTTGGCATTTTTTTCCCCGAGCTTTTGGACTTGGGTTATGTTTTGCTTAGTTGGCTCCCCAGCTTCTCAGAGCTTCAAACTCTGAATTACTCCTTGGCTCTACTGGTTCCACAGCTCACACATGGCAGATTGTGAGACTTCTTGGCCTCCATAACCATGTGAGTCAATTACTGTACAAATCTCCTCTCATCTTTGTGTGTTGTTCTTGCTGTTGTTGTTGTTCAGTTGCTCAATCATGTCCGACTCTTTGCGACCCCATGGACTGCAGCACGCCAGGCTTTGTCCTTCACCATCTCCCAGAGCTTGCTCAAACTCATGTCCATCAAGTCAGTGATGCCATCCAACCAACTCATCCTCTGTTGTCCCCTTCTCCTCCTGCCCCCAATCCTTCCCAGCATTAGGGTCTTTTCCAATGAGTCAACTCTTTGCATGAGGTGGCCAAAGTATTAGAGCTTCAGCTTCAGCATCAGTCCTTCCAATGAACACCCAGGATTGATCTCCTTTAGGATGGACTGGTTTGATCTCCTTGCAGTCCAAGGGACTCTCAAGAGTCTTCTCCAACACCACAGTTCAAAAGCATCAATTCTTCAATCCTCAGCCCTCTTTATGGTCCACCTCTCACATCCATATATGACTACTGGAAAAACCATAGCTTTGACTAGATGGACCTTTGTTGGCAGAGTAATGTCTCTGCTTTTTAATATGCTGTCTAGGTTGGTCATAACGTTTCTTCCAAGGAGCAAGTGTCTTTTAATTCAAGACTGCAGTCACCATCTGCAGTGATTTGGGAGCCCAATAAAATAAAGTCTGACACTGTTTCCATTGTTTCCCCAAGTATTTGCCATGAAGTGATGAGCCTGGATGCCATAATCTTTGTTTTTTGAATGTTGAGTTTTAAGCCAGCTTTTTCACTCTCCACTTTCACCGTCATCAAAAGGTTCTTTAGTTCCTCTTTGCTTTCTGCCATAAGGATGGTGTCATCTGCATATCGGAGGTTTTTGATATTTTTCCAGGCAATCTTGATTTTGGCGTGCGCTTCATCCAGCCTGGCATTTCGCATGATGTACTCTGCATAGAAGTTAAATCTTAAATGCACATCTTTTTGGGTATGGTTGATTTTTGGTGCAAACTCCCTGCACAGTCGAAAATCTGTGTGTAAGTAGACCCAGGAAGTTCAACCCCTGGTGGAAGGCACGGCAACCCACTGCAGTCTTCTTGCCTGGAGAATCCCATGGACAGAGGAGCCTGGCAGGCTATGGTCCATATGGTTGTAAAGAGTCAAACATGACTGAACATAGCATGAAGGCAGTTCAAATCTGCGTTGTTCAAGGGTCAATTGTATATCTCTCTACATGGATCCTGTTGTTTCTGATTCTCTGGCTAATGCAGATGTGTTCCTTGGCACTCAGAAGACTCGAGGGCTCCTCTGCAGATATCCAAGGCCGGCTCTTGCTCTTTCTTTCCTCTCAGTCCGTCTCCCTTTCCGTACCGCTCTCTTCTCAGTGACACTCTGCCCTATGAACTGCAACCACCTTGGCCTCCCAGCTGCATCCTCAAGGAGACCACGGGGCTCCACCTAGATTCCCGCTCCTGCACAGTGGTCTGAAAGCCCCCTCCAGATATGAGGCTGGGGGCGCCTCTCTTTTGTTTTCTCTTCCTCTAGGATCACTGCCTTCTTTGTCTGATGTCCGAGGTGTTGAAAACTGTTGTTTCGTATATTTTGCCCAGTTTTTGGTTTCAAGTGAGAGGACAAACTCCACTTATAACTCCTTCTTAGCCAGAAATAAAGTCAATGAATGAGCTCAGATCTCTTCCCAAGGAATCAATATAGATCCAGTTGTTTCTATTGGGCAACTAGGATGGAGAACCTCTGTAATTTTTTTTTTATACACTGGATGAATGAAACAGGACATGTCACAGCTATATTTTGCCCTTGGGTAGCCATTTTGAGACTCATAACCTACATGTTTCTAGATTTTTTTTTTACTTATTATTCTAACTAGTTTAAGCCTCAAAATAGTCTTCACATTTTACAGGTGCGGAAATTAAGACTCAGAGAGGTTAGACAACCTACCCAAAGTGAGGAGTTGGACAAAACAACATTTGAACCCAGTTCCTCTCTGACTTCAAAGCCAGTGTCATTTCTTGCCATCAAAGCCAGAGCCATTTCTTGCCATTTTGTCCCTGTTTGCACTGTTGTGTTTTGTGGCGTTTTCTGTGTCTTTCCTGTATGCTTCTTCCCTTCCCCCTCTGACCTTGAAACTCTTGTCTTTTCATCCACATCTCTTCATATTTAGCAAAGAACCTGACCTATGGGCAAAGGTGAGGAAATTTTTGTGGAACGAATGACTTTTCTCCTTTTGTTTGCATTCTTAATGTTTCATGCCTTCTCTAGTCCACACCTATTAAGTGGGAGGTGTGCTACCAGCAGCTCAGGTGGGATTTAAATCAGGCAGCTGTTAACAGTGAGATGAGGCCTCTGCTACCAGAGGGGTGAGGAGCATGGAGTGATACCAAGATGGAATCAGTTCATTAGAGAGGAAAAGAGCTGGTTGACATCATGTAAACAAGATCTTTGAGGGATTAAAAAAAATTTTTAAGTCCTAGGATATTGCAGAGGGGCTATTCAACTTCAGTAGTCATCAAAAAATTCAAATTAACAAACAAAATATTAGCATAATTAAGAAAACAACACAGGCATTGATGAAAGTACAAGGAGAAGGTGTTCTCATATGCTGCTGATGACATTATAAATCAGTACTATTTTTCCGGAAAGCCATTTAGCAAAGCTTATCAAAAGCCTTAAATATGTTCATCCCATTGACTCAGCAATTTCACAACTAGAACATTCTATCCTAAGGTGATAATCGGACAGGTGCACCATGATTTATCCAGGAGAATGCTCATTGCAGCTCTGTTTATATTATATTAGTTGAAAACTGGGGACTTGATAAATGCATCCATTCAAAAGACAACGCCACAGTCTTTAAAAACAAATATGCAGAAGAAGAGTGACTTGAAAAATGTTTATGAACAATTGTCGAGTTAAGAAAACTTAATTATAAAAGTATATGCATATCCATCATAATTAATTCTTCCCACATGCTTTACTTAATTAATTAACCCATTTGGTTCTTACAGTAATCTTCTGAGGGAGGTGCTATCCTTGTGGCTTGTAAAAGCTGGAGCATGGGGAGACTGATTGACTTCCCTGCAGGCAGGAGGCTGGTGAAGGAATTCAACCCCTGACACCAGATCCCAGAGTCAGTTCTCAAAATGTGGTCCTTGGGCCAGAGCTCAGTATCATTTGGAACTTGTTAGAATTGCTAATTCCCAGGCTGTCCGATCAGAAGTTCTGGAGGTGAGGCCCAGCGATGTATGTTTGAATAAGCCTACCAGGATCTACCCTATTGCACTTTTTCTTGCAGTTTGGATTTTAAAAATGTATGTGGGTGAATAAAAAGTGTCTGATGAATTAGTCACTAAAGTATCAATAGCATCATCTCTGGATGATGGCATTCTGGGTGATTTTGATTTTCTGGGAGGTTTTTTTTTGTTATTAGTTTGTTATTTTCAAAAGTTTCACAATGAACATTTATGAACAAGAGAAAAAATTCTTAAAATAAAGAAGAAGAAATATCCCCAGGAAGAAGGAACCCTCCTTTAAACCTCAGCATGTGGGTACATATTTGCAGGGTAGGGGGATATACAGAAGGAAATAGTTTTCCTAAGTCATGTAGAAACTTAAGCAGTGCTTCTTGATCATGTGTGAATCAGCAAGGCTTCTTGTTAAAACACAGACTCTGGTTCAGCAGGTCTAGGTGGCTGAGGTTCTGGATTTCTATCCAGCTCCCAGATGATGCAGGTCCAGGGACCAACCACACTTTGAGAAACTTTGAAATGTAAGCCCTCAACTCCCAGAATGTAAGCTCCATGAGGGGAAGCCTTTTCTGGGTCAATGATGTATTCCCAGTGCTGAGAACAGACAAAGAATAAATATATGGAGGAATCTCAAGTCCAAGGGTCCTGCTGGGGATCCAGGAAACTGGGTTTTGACCACGGTTCTGTGCTTGGAGAAGGAAATGGCAACCCACTCCAGTATTCTTGCCTGGAGAATCCCGTGGACAGAGGAGCCTGGTGGGCTGCTGTCCATGGGGTCGCACAGGGTCGGACACGACTGAAGCGACAGTGGCGCTGCTGGGACCCTCCCGGGCAAGCTGTGGCCTCCCCATGTTCACTGGGCAGAGAGACAGCCCTGGACCTCCTTATCTAGACCTGATGTGTCAGTTCCACTCAGGCTGGCCCAGTGAAATTTCAGCCTGACTCTAGACGGAGAGTCCCAGGAACTTGGCAACTCCTGGCTAGGAGTGGTTCTGAGAAGCTAAGGAAAGCAGTTAGGAATGAAGAAATCTCCAAGTTGAGGTTTCCGTAGAAACATTAACTCATCCACAGAGGCTGCGTGCTGCATTTGGATTACAGGTTAGGCTCGTAAGCCTGAAATAAATTATATACTCTTCGTATTATTCAGCACTGTACTGTATAATAATAAATTATACAGTTATAGGCCTCAGCCCAAGTTATAACAAATTATGCCACAGCGTATAATTACCCTGCACTGCACCATATAATAATAAATTAGACAGCTACGAACCTAAGTTGTGATTCCAGAAAGTGATATGAGAATGAACAGGGGCTGTTGATCCATTCCTCTGATCAGAGTCTTGTCAGACAAGCCTGGGGCTGAAGGAGAAAGGAGTCAATCGTTTTTCCTTCCTTCCCTCTTTCCTTCCACGCATGTGGATGCTTCCTTGATTCTGAGTACAGACTTGACTTTGGAAACCTGGGCTGACTGGAGCTAAAGCTCCTCCCGAAGCGTTCCCAGTTTGTCAGGGAAGGTGGTGGGGGAGAGGTAGGAAACCATATGCAAACTGAAACTGCAACCCTGTGTGATAACAACCATTTACTACTCATAGTAAAATAGCAAAGCAGCCAAGTATTTAATGTATTAGCCCAGGTGTTGACTCCTCATAGCTCTACAAAGTGGGCATCAGCATTTATTTATTTCTCTCTCTCTTTTTTTTAATTGGAGGATAATTGCTTTATAGTATTGCTTTGGCCTCTGCCATACATTAACGTGAACCAGCCACAGGCATACATATGTCCCTTCTCTCCTGAATCCCTCTCCTATCTCCCACCCCATCTCCTCTCTCTGGTCTGTCATGGAGCACTGGGTTGAGCTCCCTGGGTCACAGAGCAAATTCCCACTGGCTATCTATTTTACATATGGTAATGTATGTTTCCACGCTTTTCTCTCAATTCATCCCACCCTCTCCTTCCCATCCTTGTGTCCACAAGTCTGTTCTCTATGTCTATAGGTCATCAGTATTTATTGACAGGTGAAATGAGCAAGACTGACATGACTTGCTCAAGGTCACACACTTAGAAACAGCAGAATGGGGATTATAGCCCAGGACTATCTGCTGGTCATACTCCTTTGAGGGTGTTAGTCAGTGGAGTCAGCCTGGAAAGCAAGATCAAGCATCATCAACATGACACTTGACATGTCCTTAGGAGACACCAGTTTGGAGCCAACATGTCATCCCCCTGTGGATCCATCATCTCCCAGTGGGTCTCAGAGCAGTCAGGTTTTCCCACAGCCCCAGAGAAGTTGCTTTTCCTTCCCCAGAGCTCACAGGCCAGGTGTAAGATGAAGTGGTAATGCTGTGAGCATGTCACATATTGTAAGCTCATTTCATTCTCTCAACAACGTTATGAAGTTGGTGCTCTTCTTACACCCATATTATAAATGAGGAGCCTGAGGCTCAGAGGGATCAGCAACTTACTCAAGGTTAGCAAACCGGAGTTGGAGTCTACATTTAGGCAAATCTGGTCTGCCTGATTTCTCATTATGCACTGCTGGTTTAAAAAGAAACAGAACACACTTATCTTTAAAGTCTAAGTTAATCCTCAGATGGTGGTAGGATGAGAGGCCTGGGGAACTGAGCCCCAGAGAGCAGCTTCCCGCCTTCATCTCCAATCCACTCAGGACATATGTATGTCCACTGGGCCACTGGTGCCTTATTTAATGATTTGTCTTTCTCTTTCCTTTTGTCTTAAGAACATATTGAATATATCCTGCATAAGTGGTGGCTGCAGGGTAATCAAGGTATGAAAGAAGCTAGAAGGACCAGAGAAGTGAAGGCCAGCACCTCTCTGCCTGCAGTGGTCAGGAAAGCTTCTGGGAGGAGATGGCAGAGGGTCAATAGGAGTTTAAATGGCATTCAAGGAAGGGAGAGGCATTTCAGGCAAGGAGAAGAGTAGAGGTAAAGCCAGGTGAGAAGAGATCATCTTTGGGGAATATCAGGTCCTAGGTGGTTGCATGCATTGGGCAGAAGTGAGGTGGGGGGACAGGCCAGGCCCTTGGATGCACCATTAAGGAGCCAAGACTTTGTTCTGTAGGTGGTGATTATCAATGTGTACACTTGAGGTTCCGTGGGGTCTTCCCAGCTTCACACTGTAGCCTAAGAGGGGGAAACAGCCCTGCCAGGACCAACCTCAGCCTGCCCTCCACCTACTCCATCCTCCAGCGCTCTCACATGCTGATTGAGTGCTGACTGAGTTCTTCACAGCTGAAGACCATGTTGAATGTTCTTCTTCTCGTCTCTGGCAAGTGAAAGAGGCTCAGGTATGTGGGTCTCCCTGGAAGGGCATCTATTATCGAATGAAGATACAGGATACCCATGCCCAGTTAAATTCAAATTTCAGATAAACAACAAATATGAGTTTCATAAAAACATATTCCCACTATTGCATGAGCTATAAATACTTACATACTAAAAAAGGTATTCAATTTGTGTGTGAATTTCAAATTTAATTGGGCACCCTGTATTTTATTTGCTAAATTTGTCAAATTAAGGGGGGAGGGGGAGCAAGCCACTTTCCAAATAAAATTCAACCCCTGTGCTTCAGTCAGGGTCTCATCAGAGAAGAAGGGCCTTTACAAGTGACCAAGGGAGTGAGCCCTCATAGGACTGTGCCCTCATATAGGAGGGCAGATGGCATGGCATCTCTGCAGGCTGCCACCTCTGCATCTAGTGTGAGCTGAGGTTTGTATGGACCAGTGGTCAGGAAGGAGCTCAGTGGGGAGGAGAGGAGAGCAGGGACAGACAGGAACCTGTTTGCCCCCATCCCCAACCTTGATGCCGCAGTGATCGGTAGCGGAACCCGGTGCTCTTGCGCTCAGGGCTACACAAGCACCATGCCCAGCCTCCAGCCACTCAGGGAGGTCTGGTGGGAGCTGTAGGGTCTGCCCCCGACCCCCCTACACCTAAAGATGAGCAGCAGATCAGCAACAAAATGCGGGGCGGCCACTCTGCATAGCGCTGTGCACCCACTCCAGAGCATCATATGACGGTGACGTCTTCACCTGTGCCTTAGAAACCTTGAACAGGATGTGGAATGTGGCCAGTGTCAAACCGGAACCGTACAGGAGATGAGTTCTGGGACACGAAATTTCAGCTTTGCTAGCATTCCACAGTTCAAGTCCCCCAGGCCAGCGAAAATCATGATTACAAAGGAAGGGAGTACTGGATTTGCATTCAGTTCTACCCTTGACTAGCTCTGTAATCTTGGGTAAGTTAACTTCTTGATGCCTCAGTTTCCTCACCTGTAAAATTTATACAAAACTCTTACCTCCCTTATAGAGCTACTGAGAAGATAAAGTGAGACAAGGTGCCCAATCTCACAGCTGGCACCTTCTAATCAGTTAGTGAATAATAATGACCTTTTGTGTCAATGAGTTTGCTATCCATCTATTTCACTATGAAAAAAAGCAATCATGTGTCTTAAAATATTAAGAAACATTCTGCTGCCAAAATCCTCTCTTAATTAACTCACTAGATCAGCCTTGGAAAGATAACATAAACCACCTTCAAAAGCATCTCCAAATGCCAAGGGTAAAATCAGACACCGCATGTGCACTAGTTATGAATCTTTGAGATCCTAGCAGCCCTTCCCCGTCCCCCGAATAAACCACGCACTTAAGCCCTAAGTGATGAGAAGAGAGTAAAATTATGCTTCAACACTGCTCCAGATGCTGTGACTGCTGGTAAGAAGAAGGCACTTTCTTTATAAAGGCCACTTATGAGAAGGAAAAGTTTGGCAATAGAGCTGGCATGGAACAGAAGGCAGGAGTCTGGCCAGCAGGTGGTGTGTCCAGGGGACAGGATGAGGTGTGAGCCAGGGAAGCAGGGTGGGGTCGGGGAGGGTGAGCGGCAGAAGGCTCTGAGGATTGCAGCTGTTTCCATTCTTGGTGCCCAGAGAGTGGTGGGGAGAACGGTTTTCCAACCGGCCCTTCATCATTTGTAACTCAGGGCCTGCTTCCATAGCCATCTTGGTGCTGTGCCTCATTTTCACAGCTGAGCAGAATATAAAAAAGCTGGAAAATTCTCTGTGGTTGAAAAAATAGAGGTAAATTGGTCCTCTTTGGGGTGTAAAGACCTCTCTCCACCCCCTGGGCAGTCTTTTTAGCCACTTAGCCTGATTCTGAGGTTTTCTTCTTAGCAACTTGTAATTCCAGATTGCAACAAGAAATATAACTGCACCTGAGACTGCTGAGTTTGTGCCAGGGCTGGAGAGGTTGGGAGACGTGTTCCCAGGAGCAAAGCAGGTAGAGAAAGTTAGCTCCACTGGAACCTGGGGCTCCTGTGTCCAAAAGGAGTGAAATGGAAGGCGATGTGGCAACCTGGATATGATAACAAGTGTCCATGTGTTAAATCCAGCCATCCCACTTCTAGGAGTTTCTGTACAATGATGTTCTGTGCAAAATTATTTGGAAGTAGGGAAAGAAAAGAAACTACCCAAGTCTCCATCAGCAGGGAATCTGTGACCTTCCTCCTTCCTTTATTAGTACCTCTCTGAGACTCATTCCTTTCCAGCAGCCAGAGTGGTGTGTATAAATGCGTGTTAGAGCAGGCTGCTCCTCCACTCCCCTGGCTTCCTATTTCCCTCAGGATAAAATCCTGGCTCCCCACCAGGCCTACAGGGCCCACGTCCTGGGGCCCAGCCTCCCTTTCCACCATTTCAAAACGCTCACTTTCTCCAGCCAAACCACACTGAGTTCAGTCCAGTCTCACTGTCTTTGCTCTTGCTGTTCCCTCTGCCTGGAATGTTTGAGGCTAGGTTCTTACCTTACCTTTTTCTTCTTCTACTACTGGCATTTATAATGCCATATCCTTTAGGGAGTTAGAGCACTGTGTCTAGTTTCCCACCCCCCAATCCAGGCTCTCTCCATCACTTTGTCCCATCTTGCTTTCTTCATAGCACTCAGCATAAGATGAAATGATCTGTAATTTGTATGCCTGTTAACTGTCTCTTCCACCAGAACTGAGAGTAAGGACTTAATGTGTTGTGTGTCCTCATCTGGTGCCTAGAAATTGCCATTATATGCATGTTTGGCAAGTGGATGAATAAATGAACAAATGCATAAATATAGAAGGGCATTCCTGGTGGTTCAGACAGTAAAGAATCTGCTTGCAATGCAGGAGATGTGGGTTCAACTCCTGGGTCGGCAAGTCTATTGCATAGACTTTTTTTTTTTTTTTGACTTTTTTTTTTTTTAAACATATTTAATACAGTAAGAATAGCTCCCAGGTTTTGAGGGCTTAAGATCATTCAGGCCCAGTTGTAACCACTTTTATATTGATTGTCTTATCTCATTTGATCTTCACAGAAACGTTGGGGTTGGCACAGTTTTGGGCAGCTTTCTAAAAGAGGGGGAAACTGGCACAGAGAGGTTAAGAAGCTTGCCCAAAGTCACACAGCTGGAAAGTTGAGAGCCATAGAATGAATCCAGAGTCTGACTTCCAAAAATATACTCACTAAATGGGTGTAGAGTGATCACTGTGTGACCTCAGGCAAGTGAGCTCTCTTCTCTGTGCTCACCGGGGAACCCAGGCTGGTGGTCCAGAGCCACTGAAAAGAATGCGCTGGACAATGTAGGCAGAGTGCACAGCATAGGCCCTCAACATGTGGTATCTTCCCGACCCAGGGATCGAACCCAGGTCTCCCGCATTGCAGGCAGGCGCTTTAACCTCTGAGCCACCAGGGAAGCCCCTCAACATGTGGTAGCCACCCGCAAAGGCTGTGAACGTTTGGGGAAGCAGACTTGACCTTGGCAGCCTGAAAGCCTTGTTCCATTTTTTGGAGCCAATGCCACAGAGGATCTCCCCAGGGCTTGGGTGTTTGGTTCAAGGTCATTGTCCTGTGGGGTCCCAGGGCTTCCATCTGTTGCCGCTGTGCTGGAATGTGACTCCTTGGACGGCCCAGCCAGGGGACCATGCACAGCGATCATTCTTGACATAGCTGAGCTCTGGGCACAAGGTGCTAAGAGCAGGCAGGGCAGGCGATTTCAAAGGGCCTTTGCTGCACCTTTCTTGAAAGATGAGACTCTAAAACTTGTCCTGCTTCAGCAGAACACTCAGCTTGGAAAAGAAGTCAAATCAGGAGCAAGCGGCCCAGGCCTTTGGTGCCTGCCGGGCAGCACAGCCTCCACACAAGTGGGTGAGGGAGTGTTCTGGGTGGCTTCCAGCGTGGATTGCGCGTTTGGGTTCCTGCACCTCCCCCCTAAGCCTCAAAGTCACATCTATTTTTGGGATATTTGCTGATACCCCGTTGTCTCCTCCCCTTCCCCCAAAGGTCTGGGACCTTGTCGGTTGCTTTCTGTGTGTCCACAGTAAATGCTGAGTAAGTACTCCTCAAATGAATGGATTGCCCCTTCTGCCAGTTTCATCATGTTAGAAGGCCTTGGAATTTAATCCTGCTTCTGGGACTAGTTGGGTAACTTTGAACTTTGCTTTCAAGGCTGAAAGTCTCTGGAGTCAGGTTGCCTGGGTTTGAACCCAGGCTCTGCTTCTTACTAGCCATGTCAACTTAGGAAAGTTTCTGAACTTCTCCGTGCCTCAGTTTCCTCCTCTGGAAAATGGGGCCCTTGCAGTGCCTTCATCACAGATTGGCATGAAGGATAAATGGCTCAGCACATGGCAAGTGCTTACAATAAGGCCAGGCATAGAGTAAAGTCTAGATAAATATTAACTCGTATTCTTTTATTATTATTAAATCAACTTTATTAAAGGGTAACTTACAAACAATAAAATGCACTGATCTTAAGAATATGGTTAGATGAGTTCTGATAGATATATACACCCATGGAAGTACCACCTCGATCAAAGGACAGTCCCACCTCCACAAATGTTCCCTCTGCCCTTCAGTAAACCCCCTCCTCTCCCCCGGCCCACTGGTCTGCTCTCTGTCTCCATAGCTCAGTTTGATGGTTCTGGAACTTTATATAAATGGACTCTTATACCATGTGCAGTAGCCCCTGGTTCCTTTTTCTCATCATGTTTTTGTCCATGTTGCATGTATCAGTAATTTGTTCCTCTTTACTGTTATAACTCATGCTATTGCCAGTGATTTTCTCAGTCTTGGTTTCCTCTTCTGGGAAATGAGGTTAATAATTTCCACCTCATAGAATGTGGTGAAGGAGAAACGAGACCGAGTGGTATAGCCGCATCACCGATTCCCAGATGGAGGACCCTGCATCCTGGGCCCAACCAAGCTCTCCCATCGCCGCCCCCTGGTCCCCAGAGAGGGGCCCTTCCAACGTCACAGGGAGCCTGGGGCCCGAAGGGTTGATGGGGGAGGACCTTCTGAATAGATGCACAGCTGCGAGATGATGGCCATGTTTATAAAGCAGATTGTTATTTTTTAAATTCTTTGCCTTGTGTCCTTTCCCCTACTTCTCTCTTTTAAGGATAATTAAAATGCAAGCTGGCACTCCCTGCGAGGAGACAGCTGAAGATTTAATTGCCCCAAGAAAAATTTTCCAGTGAAAGGTCTTGCGGTAATGGCAGCTCCCGGCCTGGCCGCCTGAGCGCTTTCGCATTGCGCACATAACATTAGCGGTAATGCCTTCATCTGCATGTGCATAGGGTCCATTTACTGGCACGAGAGAGCTGGGGCAGAACGGAGCCGATGGCCTCAGCCAGGCCACCAACTTCTCACCATTAAACTCTCACCCGGCCTCACTCTGGAGGCAGGTCTGTGTCCCAGATCCACGCAGCCGGCTGCCGCACCAGCTGACCCTGCCCTGAGCGGGCCTGCGGGGGCAGGAGGCCTGGGCGCCTGGGAACGGCCCCTCCACCACGAGGGTTTGCCCTGTTGTCCTTGAAGTGCGGCCAGGAGGACACGTCTGCTGAGTGGCCGAGCCCTGCCGGCTCTCCAAGCCGGGCCATTTGCCAGCTGTGCCTGGGTAGTGCGATTTCGGGGGAGAGAGAGATCTTGCAATCTCTCATTCTGTTTTCTAAGTGCGGTCCCAGTTTCCCCAGATGAGGCATCAAAGGCTCAGAGAAGGGTCAATGGCTCCTTGTCTGTTGGGAAGCGTGCATCAATTTTTTAAAAAAGTGATTACTCTGAACCCAGGATCACGATGAAAGGCAGAGAGACTCAGTAGGGAAAGTCAGACGGACTGGGGTTTGAGTCCTAGTTCCAAACCTGCCAGTTGGTGCAGGTTTCAGTTCTCTTATGATGCCGTGATGTCTCCAACTTCTGGGTCTTTGTGCACGCTCTTCTTTCCCTAACCTTCTTCCCTCCCTCTGTTTCTTCCTTCCTTCTTCCTTTCCTTCCTCTCCAGGTCTCCATCCCCCCATCCTTCTACTCACTGACCTCATAAATATTAATTGGATGCACCCTGTGGACTGAGTGCAGGAGTTACATTAGTAAGCAGAGGTGACCGCCCCTTTGCCCTGAGGCGACTCCCAGGGCAGTGAGAAGAGGGCTGTTAAGCCATCACAAGGTCAATGTATACTACAAACTGTGACCAGGGCTGCAAAGCAGAAGCTGTGGACAGGATTTTTACTGTGGTGTCAGCAAAGGAACCCAAGCCATCTTTGATTTAGAGGACTAGCAGGAAAGAGCCCGCAAGTGTTCCTGGCAGGGGAACTGCATGTGCAAAGGCCCTGTGGTTCCTGCCAGGAACTGTCAGGTGACTGGTGTTGCCAGAGCAGGGCCAGATGGGGAGAGTAACGCAGGGCCAGCCCACACGGGGAAGGCAGAGCCTTACCCAGCGCCTCCACACCCTCTTCCTCTGGCTCATTCTTACTCATCCTTTAGCGCTCAGCTCAGGAATTTCCCCTCCAGGAAGCCTCTCTGCTCTATGCAGGCTAAGAGGCCTGTGACTTTCTCCTATAGGAAAAAGTGTCCAAAACTTAGAAATAAGGCAAAGAAGGTGGCGTTTCCTTTCATTACCATTGTTTAAAAGGCCCGCTAAAGGATTAGTTAATTCTGTGGGGAATACACCCGAGTTTAACTTTGTCATTCTGTATTTGCATCATGATTTATCATTTCCTGAAATTACAAGTTGACATCCCCTTGTTCTAGTGGTGCTTTAGCAACGTAGGGATTACTACAGGTGCTCTGGCTCCCTCACACCCCCAGGAGCTCACAAGGGTGTGGCTATCTTCTGTCAACATTTTATCCTCAGAATTTTGCATAGGGCCAGCCAGCTTCACAGCAGGAGCCTGAGAAATAATTATCAGCTGAATGAGTGATCTTGACCTTATCTCTTCATGTCTCTGAGCCTCAATTTTCTTATCTGTTAAATGGATATCATAGCACCCATCTGCAGAAGAAGTAAAGGTTCAGTGAAATACAGACGTCAGTTCCCTGTGATCCTGTGGGCTTCAGTGCCCCTTCTCCCAGGGCTGGATTCCAAAGATAGGAAATGAAGATATGATGTGGGGAGCTCATGGTTGGGGGGACACTTAGTCACTGGAGGAAGGAAGGGTAACTCTGCGGGGTCAGGGCAGCCAAAGGCAGTTCCACCTGGTGTTTGGTGGGATGGGGACATCAGCCTGGCTGGAGAGTCAAGTCTGGGCTGGGGAGGAGCAGGAAGTGTCCTTAAATAGACCCGGTGGGGTATAAGGAAGAGACGCCAGAAACCAGGCTGGCATGTTGGATTCCCCAAAGTTGGTAAGAGTGGGACATCCTAGGCTGACGGAGGGAGGGACTTGATAAAATCATTTCAGCCAGGAGAGGAGAGCCAACATCACTGAGTTCCTCTGAGAATCTGATCTTGGTGTGTGTGTGTGTGTGTGTGTGTGTGTGGGTGTGGGTGTGTGTGTGAATGTGTGTATAAATCTGTGTATGTGGTGTGTGAGTGTAGAGGTGTGAATGTATGTGGGTATGAATGTGTGTGAAGGTACATGCAAATATGTGAGTGTGGGTGTGAGAGAGTGAATGTGTGTGTGTTCGTGTGTGTGATTGTGTGTATGAATCTGTGTATGTGGTGTGTGAGTGTAGAGGTGTGAATGTGTGTGGGTATGAATGTGTGTGAAGGTATATGCAAATATGTGAGTGTGGGTGTGAGAGCGTGAATGTGTGTGTGTGTGTGGACTGCTGTCTGTGCCACACGGTTGCAAAGGGCTGATCTATTCTCTATTTAACCTTCACAAGAGCCCCCTAGGCTTTCCAGGTGGCTCAGTGGGTAAAGAACCTGCCTGCAACACAGGAGACACCAGAGATACGGGTTCAATTCCTGGGGCAGGAAGATCCCCTGGAGGAGGGCATGGCAACCCACTCCAGTACTCTAGCCTGGAGAATCCCATGGACAGAGGAGTCTGGAGGGCTACAGTCCATAGGGTCACAAAGAATCGGACATGACTGAATCGACTGAGTGCAGCACATCACAGAACCCCCTGAAGTGAAGACTACCACCCCAGCCCCATTTCACAGGTGACCAAATGGAGGCTCAGAGGTGAAGCCCTTTGTCCAGGGTCACAGGGTGAGGGCTGTGAGCAGCTGTCTCGACATCCCTGGGTGGAAAGAGGAGGGGTGTGGGCACAGGGTGATAGGGGGGTAATTAAGGGAGTCTCACTAGACCAAGAGATGATAAATGGTTTATCACTGTTTCGTCTGCTATTTTGGTTGTGTCTGCTCAGATGATCAGTGGTGTCCGACTCTGTGACTCCATGGCCTGGAGCCTGCCAGGCTCCTCTCATCATGGGATTTCCCAGCCAAGAGTACTGGAGTGGGTTACTATTTCCTTCTCCAGAGGATCTTCCAACCCAGGGATCGAACCTGTGTTTCCTGTGTCTCCTGCATTGGTAGGTGGATTCTTTACCACTGAGCCACCTGGGAAGCCCTGCTCTTTTCGTCACCTGGATGTTATTTTTCAAAGGAATCTAGCAATGCTCTCTAAGCCCTCACCTGGGCAAGGCCCAGGGCTGGACTCCTGGACCAAAGATAAAGAACTGATACCATCTCAAGAAAGTGTCAGGTTGGGGCAGGCATCAATTTGGGGGTGGGGTTGAATCCCTAGGGCACTAGTCTCTTTAAGACTCTGAGGTGTAACTTGTATGTAGAGAAATGCAGACCTTGAGTGTGTACTTGATGGCTTTTCACATTTGCAAGTCCCCATGTAACCACCACTTGGGTGGGGAAGCAGCTTCCTCACCCCAGAGGGCCCTCAGCCCCCTCCCCTCTGCTGCTTCCTCCAAGGGTAGCCCCCACTGACCTCTGTCACCAAGCTTTTGCCTGTTTCTGAACATCTGGGGCCCATATCTTTTTGGAAAACACTTTAAGTTTCATAATCCTGTATTCAGAAAACAAATCCAGTCCGTAATCAAACACAGTGTAATGGTTAAGAGGGCCACAGTGGGGACCCCAGTGGTGACAGGCTGAACCCTGGGGAGGCCCAAAATTGCCTGGGCTGGCTGTTGACCAGGCAGGAGAGCGAGATCACCCTGGCACTTTGGGGGTGAGACCACATGGTGTTTCCTGGCTCCCAGTAGAGCCCAGTGTACCCCATCATTGTCTGTGGTCCCCGCTGTCTCACCAGCAACCTCCAGCCCCCAACATGTCTGTCTGGTGCCCACCCATACCCACAGCAGCACCACTGCCCAGGCAGATGTTGGCCCTTGAACAAAACTCCTAAGCTTTCTGTTAAATGGGGGATAAATCATAGGACGTACCTTAAAGCTTTGTTAAGAGGACAGATGAACTGATATTAAATAAGTTAATATTTGGACAGAGTTTAGGAGACTTTGTAATATGCAGTAAGGGCTTATGTTAAAACTAAATAAAGAAATCTAGATCGAATCTTGGCTGGTGGGAACATGCTGGAAGATGCAGGGTTTTTTACTGTTGAGCATTAGAATCTTGAGAGTGAAGTGATCGTGTCCAACTCTTTGCAACCCCAGGGACTATACAGTCCATGGAATTCTCCAGACCAGAATACTGGAGTGGGTAACCAGTCCTTCTCCAGGGGATCTTCCCAACCCAGGGATTGAACCCAGGTCGCCTGCATTGCAGGTGGATTCTTTACCAGTTGAGTCACCAGGTCAAGGATTGAGAAGGAGCAGAGATTTTCCTGATTATAATGTAAAGTGGGTAGGGGCTACAGAAGTCAAGGCCAATGGGTCCTCATGGGTGGGGCAGGGTGGGGGGGTTATCGCTCTGCTTTGCTCAAGGAACACAGAGGAGATGCCTGATAAATGCCGAATGCTGGCAGGAGGAAGAGGGTCACTTGGCTCTTATCAGCTAGAGGTTGCCCACCAACCTAAGCCCCAGAGATCTGGGCTGTGGAGAAGCAAGGCCCAGGTGCTGCATGAATTCTATCCCCACCTCTCTTGCCTGGACCTGCAGTCCTCCGCCCCCACCTTCCCAGAGAACAAAGGCATTTCCCCACCCATTGGGCCTGGATTCCTGCCTGGAACACCTCATCCCACGATGGGCACACATAATTTCACAGGTTGGGGCTGAGGAAGGGGATCTAAATTCTGTCACCTGCCAAGGTCCTGGCCTGTGAGGCAAGCAACCTCTCCGAGTCCCGCAGGAAGTTCGTTGCCTCCTGTGTGACCACATGGACCAGGCCAAGATCTCAGGACTGATCCTCCGTGGGCTTGTGGATCCAAGTACAAGTCTGAACTCCACTAAAGATTCATTGTGTGAGACTGGCCAGGTCATGGGTACTTCTGAGCCTCAACTTTCTCTCTCTGCAAAATGGGCACACAGCTGCCACTGCTATTGGACAATTAGGAGAATTAAACATGATGGGGAAGGGCCAGACTCCTAGTGCTCTGCTGTGGGGCATTAGGGAAAGGACTTCACTTCTCTGTGCCTTGGTTTACTCATCTGTAACATAGGGATAAAAAGAGTTCCTACCTCACATGGTGGTTGGGGGATTAAATGAGTTAATAATCACAAAGCACTGGCATATTACTTACCATAGCAGGTATTGGCTTTTATAATTGCTAATACTTTTGCATAGTCAGTGCTAATATGTAATGTGATGCTATTAACTCAGTGGCTAGAAGTTGGTCTCTGAAGCTGGCAGCGGGAGTTTGAGTCTCAGCAGCGTCAGTTATTAGCTGTGTGACCCTACCATCAGTTACATCACCTCTCTGTGCCTTGTCTATAAAATGAGGTCAGCACTATTATTTACCTGGACTTGTGAGGTATGAAAGGGTTAATCAACGTACAGTGCCAACACACAGTAAGCACTGACTATAAATGTTATGTTGACATCATTATATAATTGTCATTCATATTGTTAATATTCTTATGGAGGGTACATCAACATTTATTGAGCACCTACTAGCACTAGATATGAATTATCCGGCAGGGATAGTCTAGGACAAGCACTAGCTCCTCATTTGGTAGAGGAGGAAAGTGGGGCCCCAAGATGGTGACCCATTTGTCCAAAATCCTACAGGTAGTGAGGGGCAACCAGTCCCCTCTGTGCAGTGTTTAGGGCAGAAAGGAAAGAGCCAATGCTCAGCGAAGGCCTGCCATGTGCCAACCCTTTAATGCCCACACTAACCCTGGAAGGGTATTACATCCCCACTGTGTTGACAACTGCCCTGGGTCTCAGCGAGGTGAGTGGTTTGTTCTCAAAGCTACAAAGAGGCAGATCTGGGATTCAAACTTGGTT
Organism: Cervus canadensis; assembly: GCF_019320065.1. NCBI lineage: Eukaryota > Metazoa > Chordata > Mammalia > Artiodactyla > Cervidae > Cervus > Cervus canadensis. The sequence continues at coordinate 52,204,394 of NC_057395.1, forward strand.
TTCTGTTGGAATTTTGCTCAAGCAGGTGTTTTGGGCTTTCTCATATTGACTCCCTATGAACCAGGGGAAACGAAGTCTTTGTGTCTATAAAATCCAAGTGTGCATGTGTGCTTGCTCTGTCATATCTGACTCTTTACAACCCCATGGGTTGTAGCCTGCCAGGCTCCTCTGTCCATGGAATTCTCCAGGCAAGAATACTGGAGTGGGTTGCCATTTCCTTCTCCAGGGGGATCTTCCTGACCCAGGGATCGAACCTGTGTCTAATGCATTGGCAGGCAGATTCTTTACCGCTGAGCTCCCTGGAAATCCCCAGAGACAGGCCCAAATGCTGAGGCTGCTTCCAAGCCCTGGGGCCCAGGCAATCTTCTCCCAAGCTCATGGCGACAGGACAAACTCACAGAGACAAGGATACTCAACATCCAAAGGGGCTGTTGTTACCCAGAAATCTTTATTACAAAAATATTTTGCAAGCCAAAAAGTTTAAGTTGCAACTATATACAAAATGGGGCCTGTTTCCTTCCCCACAGTCTGAAAATAAACTCCCGAAACCATGCTCCTTCCGTCCTGTTGTTTGGACGGTTTCCTTTTCCTGGGGTTCCATACACAAGGTATGGGAATCTCCAGGCTGCCAGGCTAAGTCTAAACTACACGACTTCCTTGGCCTCATTCCTTACTCCTCTTCCAAAATTCAAAATAAAATTAAAGTGGCACCAAGAAAACATTCTTTTAAAATTCTATGTGTGTGCTTGTGTGTGCTCACACACGTGTGCTCTCTCTGGGTAAAAGAGAGGGAGACCAGGGTTTACAAGCCAACCTTGTGGAATTTGGAAGTAGCTCGAGCCAGGTGGCTGGGACACTGAGCTCCCAGATGCCACAGAGAAACTCCGGCTCATGGGGCCAAAGCTGCTCACATGGCCTGTCGGCTCAGCCAGTTCCTGGATGCCATCATGTAATACAAATCACCCTTCCCCAGAGAGGCAGGTCTGTGCTGGCCTCCCAGGGTTCCACCTGGAGGACCTGCTGATAGGCAGGATGGCTCAGCTTCTGGCTCTGACAGCCTGTGCCAGGACTCCCTTGGGCATCCAATGGCTGGACCCAGGGGGCAGTGAAGATTAGCATCTCAGCTCTGAGAGTGGATCAGTTACATGTGAAAACTGAATAAACAGGGCTTGTGACACCTGCTTGCCCTGGGCCCAGCTGGGCTGCCACATTGAATTGGAAGGGCCAGGGTTCTGAGGGTAATGGGGTCAGAGCCTCTGCCCAACCTCTTGAGACAGAGGGACAGACGGTGGGTCATTCCTGGCTTCACAGATGTCCAGGCCTCCTGGCTGTCTTTGATTTATTCCAGTTTGATCCTAATAGGGTTTGGGAACAGAAATGGAAGATTCTGTCTTCAGAGAGCTGGAATGGCAGGGGGCGGGGGTAGGGGGGACAGCCAGGCACAGCTTCCTACCCTGCATGGCCCTAAAGTGCTTGTGAGAGATGGAGGGGAGGGACGGCGTCTTTCCTCCCTCCTCTTTACAGGTGAGCAGACTGAAGCATGAGGTCTCGACCAGACCTCGTGGAGAAGGAGGCAGCCTGGAGAAGTAGGGGCAGGTTCAGACTTACCACACTGGGGGCTCGGGAAGCAGAAGAACCAGCCACGTGGAGGGAAGGCTAAGTGTCTCCATGGAGCAGCCAACCTGGAACTGTCTGCCCCACCCTCAGGGCTCTGGGACCAGGAGGAACTCAGTTTCTGTCATGAGTGATTCTCTCCAGGACAACCGACCGTTCAGCCTCAGACTGTGCAAGACCAACCACGCACATCAACACATGACAAAGAGCCAAGATAACGCTGCTGTTGTTTTAAGAAAAAAAAAAAAAAAAAACCAGAACAAAACACCACAGATCAAATTTTCTAACACCTCAGTTTCAAGATTGCACATTTCACGTTTCTCAATAATTTACAGGCGTCCACAGCGAGATGTTGTGAGTTAGTGCTTGCTGGAGGAAGCGAGCTCAGGTCTGGAAAGGAGAGTTGGGGCCACATGGAGCATCACAGTCAGGATGACGGGTCCTCTAGGTCTCGAGGGCTGCGAGGAGGAAGGGTGTTTCTGTCCCTCAGTCCTTGGTGCTGGAGGAGTTCCTCAGAGGGTTCTCTCCTTCCCAGGGCTTGTGGCCGATTACTCCAGGTCGGGGGAGGCCAGGACTGCTGGCAGCCACTACACCAGGTCTCAGGAGGCAGGTCCAGCTTCCCCATGGACAGGCAGTTCAATCTAAAGGGGATAGCTTTCCCCAAAGCCACAACTGGTGGTGCTGGGGGGAAGAGGAGGTATGTTTTCTCCCTCCTCACTCTGGAAGATCAAGCTGCGGAGCGTCAAGGAGGCAATCAGGGGCCTCCAAGACCATGACCAAGACCCACAGTTGATGGACAGAGGCGTGAGAGTTCTCCCACCCACTGTGGCTCTGGCCAGTTCCCAGGCCGGCTCCCCGCCTGGTCTGGCAACACCAGCCTCCATGTGTGGCCACTTGGAGGGGTCATGGCTACCCTGGAAATGCTGGTGAGCCAACTGGGTTGAGGAACAAGAGCTACCCTCATTCCTGGGTCCCAGGGCCTCTGCCACCCTAGCCCCCCAGGAACTGGGCTGGTTGTCCTCACTACGGCTGCTCCGTGTGGGACAGGAAGGCTCATGGGAACAGATTCTAGAGATGACCACGGCCCTGTTCACTTCCTCTGGACCTGAACACTGGCATACTCCGAGTAGGATGGCTCAGGCTTGGGGGCCGGTTGCTTGGGGGTCCGGTTGAGGTGGACCATGTCCAGGTCAGCGTAGGTAAGGGTGTCCTCAGATACGGGTGGCGGGCGGGCCTGAATGCTGGCATACTCCGTGTGGTTGTTCGGTTCATTGGCCTTGGGGGTTGACTTCTTCCCCTTGGGCAGGTTCAGGTCTGCATACGTGATGTCATTGTTGTCTTGGATCTAAATGAGATGTAGAGAAGGTCATTCTGGAGCCCCTGCCAGTCACCACTGGGACCAAGTCCGGATGCTCTGTCTCCTCTTGGCCTCCACTGGCTCAGCCCTAATTCATGTCCCCTTTTCTCCAGCCAAGGTCACCTGTCTCCAGCCTTGCTCTTTTAGTCAGCCTCCTCATATAGCCTCAAGGCTCTTCCTAAATGTCAGTGTGGTCACTTCAAAGCCCTGCCTCAATGTCACCCCTCCTGCAGTTCTTGCCTGCCTTTCCTGATGCTCTTGCCTCTGCTGAGAGTATCCAGCCCCCTTTCTCCTTATAATGAAACCCAACGCACCCTGTCAATTTCATCCTGAGACCTTCCTCTCAGCTGGGTCCAGGACCATGACTCTGTACCTCCCTCTGTGCTTCTCCATCACAGCACCCACCCCTTAGCTAGGACTGTCTGTGCCTGTACAGGGGTGTGAGTAGCTGCTGATCCCCAGTGGGTGGGAACATTCATTTATTTACTCATTTATTCAACAAGTATTTAGTAGGCATTTGTTATGATGCAAAAATCAAGACTGGCACAGAAAAAACCAATCAATGTTGAATGAATGAATGAGTGGTAGATCAATAAATGGATGGCAACTCTTCCAGCCCCACTCTAGGTGAAGCTGAGGACTGGGGGAGAGAGAATGGGAGTGTGTGAGAATGAGGCCAGCAGTTAACAGCAGGCAAAGGTTTTGTAGGCAGAAGTTGGAGTGTGAATCCTGGTTCTGTTCTCTCTGGCTAAGGGACTGGGCAGTTCACTTACCCTCTCTGGGCCTTGGTTTCCCCATTTTTAAAGGAGGTCTAATAATAGTATCTGTTGCCATGGTCACTGGGAGGATCCGATGAGGTGGTCCAGGTGAAGCTCTCAGGACAGAGCCTGGCTCGTGCCAGGTGCATGGATGTTCAGCACATGTCAGCAATCATCCACCACCTGGCAAACCTGAGCTGCTCCTATGTGCCTGTCTTATTACTCACAACTGCCATCTTGAAAGACACGAAAGACACACTTGGCTTCTTTGTGCCTAGCAACTTAACTGTGGAAGTGGAGGGGAGTGACCAACACCCATGATCCCACCTGACGCACAACAATAACCTCAGACCCTGACGGCTGATGGGTACCCTGCTCTCACGTGGATCACCTGATTTAGGTACTATCACAACCCTGCTTGGTAAGACATATTTATCCTACTTTACGGTGAAGAACCTTATAGCAAGGGAGGTGAAATAATTGGGTCAAAGTCACACAGCTAGAAAAGAGTCAAGGTCTGCTGGCCTCTAAAGCTGTGGTCCGAACACACGGCCCCTGTCCTCAACCCTGCATGCTTGTTCACTTCTCTCTGGGAAACCCATGCCAGCAGTAAGGGCTGGCCCTGGGCTGGGAGTCCTAGTTACAGGGCTGTGAGCTCACAAGAGCCCTGCTCATTGCCCAGGGCCTGGCACATGGTAGGTGCTCAGTAAGTCCTGACTGACTGTAAATTCTGTACAGGATTCAGGGACCAGCTCTTTTCACCATCATTCTTTCCCTGGAAAATTCCAGAAAGAACTTTGACTTTTAAAGTTCCGGAAAGTAAAATGACTGGGGAAAAAGCCTTCCCGCCCCATGATTGGAGATTGTCTTGTATTTCTAATCATTGCCTGAGCTTGTGCCTATGGTCGCAGGTGGGGGAGGGGAAGTTGGCACTGAGTCGGGAGAGTTTTGGCCTACAAACACTGTGCATTTTGCCAGCCTGGCTCTCTTCAACAAATTACAGCTACAGCGATGACAACTGCCAGGGAAATGTCAAGGACAGCTGGCTTTTCTCATTCTAGGTTCAGGGCTGGGCCTGTCTCCTTATAAGATGCCGAGGAGCCCTCTGCCTCCCAAGGTCTGATAGCATCAGCCAGTGCAGACAGGGCCAGGGTTCTCAGAAACAGGCCACCAACCATGGTGACTGCAAAGCCTCTTCAATAATGCTGGGGTGGAATTGCCAGCTCCAGGGGCATGTGCCGTTGCATGAGGTGATCAATGACATGGGGTCTTCCCATCAGCAAAGGCAGTGCAGTGCTGTGTGTTCCCCCACCTGAGAGACACAGGGCCGCAAGGGTGCTCCTGCTAGAGGGACTGGCTGGGCATAGGCATGGAGGCCGGATGGCATGATGAACACTAAGCCCAACTCCAGAAGCACCATTTACACAGAACACGTGGTGGATGGTGCCCTTCCAAGTTGTGCGGTGATTGGCACTGAGAGCGGCTGGGACAGACTCTCCAGGCTGGAGCCGGGGCGGAGGGTGGGGGGTGTGTGTGGTGGTGGTGGTGTGTGTGGGGTGGGTGGAAGGATGGGGGGAGGGGGAGGGAGGAGGGGAGGGGAGGACTCAGGAATGAATGTAAGGATCCTCCACCCCCGGTACCCACCCACCCTGGTGAAGAAGTCTTAATTTAGAACAGAATCTGCAATTCCTGTTGATGCAAGGAAATCACACCACCGATCTCCCAGGAAGGGCATCTCACCAAGGACTGTACCTGAGTTGTTTCTCTGGTGTTCTTCTCGGGCTCGTGCAGCCTAAAAAGGAAAGAGACGCACAGATAAAAATACCCTCACTATCTCTAGTGCTCATGCACATGGATAAGAATAACATTTAGGTTCCACTTCCTATATGGGTGGAGGACATGGATGAGCTGTTCCCAACAGAAACACAACTGCTGATCACATGTTTGGACCAAAGGACTTTTCAACAATGCACTACTTTTTTTGTTTGTTTGTTTAACCTACTTTATCATCAAGGATCTTTAAAAACTGTAATACTCGGTGCTGGGGAAGGTGCGGTGAGACTGGCAGGTTCATGCACTGCTGGTGGAGGGGCTGACCGGCATAATGCTCTCTGGAAACAGCTTGTCAAAGTCAAGAACTTGGAAGGTGCCCTCATCTTTTGACTCATAACTGCACATTTGTGGGGTATTGGTATTCAAAATATAGAAAAAGCTTTGTGCACTAAAGCATTTACCACAGAATGAGATGGGAGAGGGAGGTTCACATCTCACAGCTCCACCAGTTGGGACCGGTTAAGGAAATCAGGATAGATTTTGTAGATAAAGACTTAAGAGGTTTATGAGGAGGCTTTCTTTTTTTTATTATTACAAATGGTTACATTAAAATTATAAGCATAAAATTCTCTGTGGAAAGATCTCAGTTATGAAAAATGTGTAGATAACACTGGAAGGAAACAGTAAAACGCTAACAGCAGTGGTCTTGGGGTGGTATTTTTTCTTCTTTTTAGTTTCCCATGTTTTCCTAATGTTCTATATTCTATACACCTAAGTCTTATCATTAAGAAAAGAAAAGAGGAGGGCCATGTGTTCTGATTAATCAAAGAAGCCGTTCATGCACTTGATCCTGTAATTGGAGTCTGTGGCTTGGCTCACTAGAGGGTCACAGTCAAGGTGGTGAGTAAACCGGAGCCACTGGTTCGACAGTTGTATAAATTCTCAAGCCAGCCACTCTGGGGACGTTAGCCTGGCTCATGTCAGAAATGAGCAATGGGGCTTGGCAGCGGGGTTATTAATGGATTTGGCATGAGTGCTTGGCTCAGAAAGCAGTTCTGGGGCATGACGGGCCCCACGTGGCCACAGCAACGGCCCTCTGGGAGCAGGGACGCTGTCTGGAGAAGATTGCTCACTCGGCTCCATCCATGCCCCTCCTGCTTCCAACCTGTCTGGTTCCTCACTGACTCTGGTTCAAGTCCAACACCTCAACCTGCTTGTATGTCCCATGGAGTCTGGCCCTGGCTGACCACCCCACCTGCCCCTCATCCACCAACCCAGACTCATTTACTCCCTCATCCTCATTCACCCACTTATCACACCCACCCAATATTTCTCAAGGGCAACTCACTGTGATGCACTTTACATGTCAACAGCCTTGAAGGACCTCCTGAACTACTTTTCCTCTTGGTTAACCTTTGTTCATCCTTCAAGACAACTATGTTGTCACCTATTTGGGATGGCTTCTGACAGTGCTAAGCTGGCTGGGCTGTCCCTCCATGACAGTTTCAAACTCCTTGCATATTTTCCCATTGGGTTTGTATGTCTGTCTGTCTGCCATGCTTCCTCACCACATGGGTACAGGTGCTCAAAAGTGACTTGGAATGAATGCCAATCAGTCTGCCCCAATGCCTTGGCATACTCAGTCCACCTTGCCACTTCCTCTGATCCACTCCTTCTCTTCCCCCAGAGTGGTTTTAAATGGTCATTTCTCAGGGAAACCTTCACTATCCCCAAATCCATTCTCAGAACACTGGGCTCCTCTCTCAGAGAGATAATTATAGATCGGAAGCAGTTATCCATTTTGTCATGTCTATCTCTCCTCGGGTCTCTCCCATCTCAGTGAATGGCATTGCTACTACTCAACCTTGTGTTCAGCTAAAGAAATGGGAACCGCCCCCCGATTCTCCTTCCTCCTCCTTTACAACCCGTGTCTAATCCACCACAAGGCTTGTCGACTTTGCCTCCAAAAATACATATCCAACACCATCATTGCCACCATCCAGGTTTCAAATTTCTGAGGAGCTTCCTCCCTGGTGTCTCTGCTCTATTTCTGTCCCCCCACCCCCCACACTCCAGTCTCCACATGTAAAATGCATGTGTGATGTCAGGTCACTTTTCTGCTCAAAACCCTCAACTCCTTCCCACAACACAGCATAATCCATCTCTGTGTCCTGACTGCCCAGCCCACGTGATGTGCTCTAGTCCTCTGTCTCTGCCCTTGCTCACTCCATAGTGTTTGCCCTCCCCGCTGCCTCTCCCCCATTCTGCCTCCTCCTCGGTCCATGAACACGTCCAGCTGCTCCTGCCTTGGGGTCTTGGCACTGGCCATTCCCTCTGCCTGGTCCACTCTTGCCCCTAATGTTCCCAAGGCTAGAGCCTCAGCTGTCATCTAAATGTCCCCGCCTTAGATGGCCTTCCCTGACCACCCACTGCACCCCTCCTCCCGCCTCTACTTTGAGCCTGTGTGTTAGTCAGCACCTGTAGCACACCACGTATTAACCTCCCAGCTAGTATGGTAACTTGCCTCCCTATGGACCATGAGCTCCATTCGAGCAGGGACTAGGTCCATGTTGTTTACCACCGGAGCCTCGACACCTAGTAATGGGCTGGTGCATCATCAGCACACTAGAGATGTTTTTTGAATGAATGACTGAACATCTCTCCCATCTGATCAAAAGTGCCACAGACCAGGGCTAGTGTCTTTTTTGTTCCTTTTTGCAATCCCCCCAGCTTAAGGCCCGGCGCTCAATCCAGATGAATAAATGAAAGAATCAGGGAAGCCTTAACTATTCTAAGAATAAACGCAGTGAATGTCTGACAAGTGAACAAATGGCCAACCGAAAGAACCCCAGTGCCCAATTAAGGGAGCAGAGCCACATCTTCCTCTCATCTGAGCTGGGGAAGATTATAATGTTCTCCTGTACATTCCTAACCCAGGGAGTTAGAAATAGCCAGTCCTCCCACTGGCCCTGCAACCTGATGGGCCCTTTGAGTTCAAAGCAGAGGCACCCCCAACTCTTGCCACTGCCCCTCCCCCTCCCGGGAAGCTGGGTTATTACCCACGCCAACATTCTCTGGAAAGTGTCTGATCCCAGCCAGCCGAGCTGAAGCTGGCAGCTGCGTGGAAAAGCACCAGTACCGCTCACTAGCTAGCGCTTTGGTTTAGAGAGATCAAAGGGAGCAAGTGATCTCACGGCTCCCTGGGTAGGCTCATGCTCAAAAACTAAAAGAAAATAAAAAAACAGGCAGAAAACGGTTGGCTTCTCTGGGGAAGGAAAAACAGGCAGAAAGAAGCACTAGATCAGTGATGAAGAGCCTCAGCTTCAGCATCGGAGAAACCCGGGTTGACTCATGGTTCCACACTTGCTAGCTGTGGGTCCTTGGGAAGGTCACAAAACTTCTATGAGCCTCAGTTTCCTCAACAACATATAGGGACAATAGTAAGCTTCTAAAGCAGGGGTTCTCAAAGTCTGGCTTAGAAACAGCAGTGTCAGCACCACCTGAGAACTTGTTATAAACATAAATTCTGCATCCGAAACTCAAGGGAAGGGGCCAGTAATCTGCGTTTTAATAAGCCCTCCCAGGGATTCTGCTACACACTCAAGTTTGAGAACCTCTGTTGAATTAAATTGGGATAATAGTAAACCACAGGATTTTTGTGATAATCAAATCACCAATGGGCTAATATAGGTAAAATCATAGATCTGTGCTTAGAACACAGTGAATGCTCAATAAACGTTAGCTGCTGATGCTGTTGTCATTATTATTATTGACACAGCCCTTTTCTTCCAGAAATGTATTATATAATTGGGGAGATAAGACATATAAAAATAGTGACAACAGTAAGAATGAAACAAAAAAGAGAGCTCCTTCCATATTTGGGGCTGTGAAGCCACTGACAGGGATAGTTTTAGGGATTCATGAGGTCAGAGACCAGGGATTACTGGAGTGGTTTGGGGTAGCGTTTATTTATTCAACAAACCTTTACTGAGCACCTATTCCATTCCAGGCACAGTGCCAAGTTCAGCAGCAATCAGCTAGGAACATGAGGGAGGTAACCCACCCTGCCTTGAAGAGGGGTAGGTCACACTACAGGGACAAGTGCAGAGACAGCTTGAATACACCGGGCTGTCAATCCAGGGGCACCAGGAGAGCTCCCAGGAGGAGCCTCTGTCCCTGGAGGAGGTAATGCCCTCGCTGAGCCCAGAAGGAAGAGCAAGAGGTAACCAAGTAAAAAGGAGGGTTACCCACGCTAGCCCCACTCCAAGGGGTGCTGTTCAGAACCTGCTGTGACTGCCGGGCCCTGAAGTTGTGCAGACCCTGGGTGATTCAGGAGCAGGGGTGGGGAGCATAAGGGTGAGGAGAACGAGAATGCAGCGTGAGGGAGGAGGTGGAAGCTGAGCCATGGAATTTGAGCCCTGGGAATGGAAGGAAGTGAAACTATCCGGCTCAGCAGGGCTGCACTGCAAGAGGCTTGAGGGCCTCAGGAGAGCATCTGGACTGTCCAGAGGGCCACAGGGAGTCACTGAGGGCTTCCAGGCAAAGGCCACTCTTTCCCTTGCTCTTGGGAAAGAGTGCACTTGGTGTGGGAAGTGTGGCAGGTGAAGGCATGGCAACACAGGAAACACATTTCCCCGGGGGTGTGAGGAGCCCGGTTTTGCTGGAATGGTGGCTATGTTTGTTCAGGGACCAGGAGGCTGGGAGGCTGGCCAGGGCTCAGAGCAGGAAGCCACCTGTGGAGGTCAGAGCAGAAAGCAAGGCTTTCTCCCAAGGGTACCACAGACTCCTGGTGTGGCAGGAGGGCCCAGGACTTCCCAGGGCCCCTCAGATGGGTTAGGTGCTCCTGCTGTGTGCAACCACAGGCCTGGTATTGCCCCCCACCATACCCGTCACCTGTGACCCCCCCAAACACATGACAGCACTCCCTTCCCCCCAACTGTGTGGTTGTCCCTGACCCTACAACCTGTCAGCAAGTCCTCTTGGCTCTAATTCCAAAATATATCCAGAATCTGACCATTTCTAAGCCCATCCAGGCCACAGCCATCTGCTTGGACCACTGCGGCAGCCTCCTCACTGGCCTCTCTGCCTCCACCCTCCCTCCTACAGCTTGGCTCTCACATGGTGGTCAGAGTGGTACCTTTAAAACAAAGTCAGATCAGCTCCCTCTTATGCCCCCTCATCCAACTGGGAGTCAAATCCGGAGTCCTAACAGCCATAGCCCCTAGACACTGGCTTCCACTCCAGATCCTCAGTTCTGTTTTGCAATTCTGAAATCCACAAAGTGCTAAAAGAATCAAAAGATCTGCAAAAGCCATTTGATGGCAAAACCTGTTCTGAATGAACATGAAGTGGTTTACAGTTTGTATTTATTGTACTCAGAGTCGATGTTCATGTTTCCACACAGGCACATTCACGTCACAGGTGATGGGGTGTGGTCTTTACTCTGCTGGGGTGAATGTTGGTGGAGGGGGGCCTCCCCAAAGCAGCAGAATCTGGGTTAGTCACCCACCTGCTGCGTGGGCTGCAGCTAAGACGCGTGGGCTGCAGCTAAGACACGTGGGCTGCATGTTCTGACCTCATCCCTTCCTGTCCCCTAGCTTCTTCTGCCCCAACTACTGGCCTCCCCCATCCTCCCAGCACTGCCCACCTTGAGCCTTCACCTTGCCTGCTCTCTCGCCCAGCCTATGCCCCCTCACGGCTTCCCAGCTTCAGGTCCTTGCTCATATTCCCTCTTCAGAGGAGACCCTGCCCTTGCCCCCTTCTCCATCCCCTTGCTGTGTTTAATTTGTCACCACCTGACATGACATTACAGACTGTTTCACCTCCACAGTTACTGCCTGCTTCTCTCACAGGCGTCTGAGCTTCATGAAGGTCCAGACTGAGTCTTGTTCATTCAGAACAGAGCTGGCATACAGTAGGGACCCAGCAAAACTCACTGCAAATGTTAAATCAACCAACTAATGTACCTTCCATGATATAATGTCATCGGTTTAGCCTCTGACCAAGGTACAGGTTTCAGGAGGCACAGATGCATCTGTCATACCCACCTACCCTGGCATTGCCCAGGCTACCTGTGTCAAAGCCCTCCATAAAAACTTAATGAACGAAGGAAAGAGCACAGTATACAATTAGATTTGGGGATGGCATGTGCAGGAGTTTCTGCCACAGTCCAAACAGGACTTGATAAGGGTCTCACTGTTTCTGGGCAGCAGGCAGGAAATCAGTGCCTCTGTGTGCTGAAATGCCCTCACTTGAGACAGTAGTTAAAGACAGACCTGGTGAGAGGAGCTTACAAAGGAAAGCAACAGGAAGGCTGACTGGCACAGGAGTGAGGGTCAGTGGGTGCGGATTCTGCTTGGCAGTTTTGGGGGCAAACAACCAAATAACTGCAAAAGCACTCCAGCCCAGTGACGTACTTACCTTGTAGAAGAAGTGGAGCCCTTGGCTGAAAGAGAAAAGAAAAAAAAAAAGCCAGTTATTCAACTTAGAAACACACTTTTCTAATTCCTTTTTGGAGGGTGCAGAGGCTTGCCCCCAGAATGTTGGGAGGAATTGTTGAAATCATATCCTCCAAACCACAGGAAACCCCATGCCCACCCCAGTGGGGTGGGTGGTCCATTATCTTCCAGCAGGAAGAGCTGGGCCTGCCAGCTTTCCCATTTCTGGGAATTGCCAGAGGTCAGATACCAAAGCAACCTTCAGCCTTTGAGGACCAGCTGCCCTACCTCTGGCTGAGCCTCACTTCCATCCATCACACCCATTACCTGAAACCCCACAGCAAGCCTGGGTGCCCATCAGGACCCTTCACTGCTGGAGAACAGGTTCTGGCAGAACTGCTAATTGGGGGAAGTGAAAGTGAAGTCGCTCAGTCGTGTCCGACTCTTTGCGACCCCATGGACTGCGGTCCACCAAGGCTCCTCCGTCCATGGGATTTTCCAGGCAAGAGTCCTGGAGTGGGTTGCCATTTCCTTCTCCAGGGGATCTTCCCTACCCAGGGATTGAATCCTGGTCTCCCGCATTGTAAGCAGACGCTTTTACCGTCTGAGCCACCAGGGAAGCAAATTCCACTTCTGTCACACACTCACATGCTGCTTGACCCTGGGTGGGTCATTTTCCCTCTCTGAGGTTAGATCTCAGTGCTCTAAGTCACACCGGTGGGCTGGACATTCATTTTCACTCACCACCTTTGCAAAAAGGACCATGGGAGGAAAGAAAGGGTCTGTCTGGCTCAGAAGTTTTGAGCCTGTGATGTGGGGCACCCCACAGAGAAGCCACTGGGGTTCACCACCATTTGACTCTGATTTTGCTGTAAAATTGTAATTAAAAAGCAACATGCACAGGCAAGTGTGCTCTGTATCACTTATTAGCAGGCTGGAGGCTGCCACACTGCAAGAATTCTCACTGCCAGATGAACGCTTGGTGTCTGGGCAGGTATTGGATTTTTGGGTGAGTGGTACCCATTAGATGCAGCAGCTCAGCATCTAACATTTGAATGGAGGTTGATGGGCTGCCAAGTGCTGGGACACGAGTCATCTCAGGGAGTCCAATGATGAGACACTGATCATCTCCATTTCACACTAAGGACACTGGATGACTCCCTAAGGTCACACAACGGGTAAGCGATAGAGCTGAAATTAGGATATTTCACTGTGAGTATGAGGTAGAGGATGGCAGACACCTCTGGGGATTGACAAGGGAGACGGGGTGTCTCATTAGGGCAGCGGTAAAGGGCAACGTGGTCTCAAACATGGTCCCTGGAGTGTCATGTGAATCCTGGCACAAGCACTCACCAGCTGTGAGACCTGATCAAGTTCTATAACTTTGCTGTGCCCCAGTTTCCTCGTCTATAAAGTGGAGTTAGAGGTCTGTGGTGACTCCAATGCCTGACACATCAAAAGAGCTGACTGAGGGCCAGCTGTCACTGTCACTAAAGTCTACGTTTGAGACCTGGACTCTGCACACAAGCAGACCCACCATTCAGGGCTGGGTGGCCTTCACCAGCGTCTGCAGCTCTCCAACCCCCATTTCTTCTCCAGAACACTGGATGGCTGATGCCCGAGCCTACGGAAATGAGCTCCTATGTGCTAGAGCCTACCATGGTCCCCAGGGATAAAGCTCCAAAGGAGGCTGGGGTTTTATGAGCAGACACTATGAGTGCTCCATCCAAGGGCTGGCTTGTCTCCCAAGATGGGCAAGAGACCCTGTTTCCTCATCCAAGGAGGAGTCCTGCCTGTGTGGTGGCTCCAGGAATGTTAGGAAAACCACCCTGCAGATCACCTGAAGAACCTCTTCTAGATTCTAGAGATGCCAACCCTCCCAGATGGGAGTGTGAGGTTCAGGCAGTGTCTCAGGGCTGAGTCCTCCAGGCTGTCCAGCGGGGAGGGAAACTTGGGGAACCAGAGGAGAGGGGGTACAGGAGGGGTGTGTGGCTGAGGCACAGAAAGTCTGTCAAGCTCTGCCTGGAGGTCTGGGTGCAGAAATGCAGCTCAGGATGGCATTTGGCACTCTGCCGGCTGCAGCACGTGGTGCTGGGTCACAAACAGCATTTTTAAGAGAATATAGTACGAAATATGACAAAAAGGAAAATATCAGAGTTCCAGTTTTATAGATGGGGTGTGTGTGCATTGGGTTGAGACATGAAATGTATTTCTATCACTTGTAGCCAAAAAGGTTTCAGCAACACTGGCTTAAAATAGTCTTCAAGAGTGGGAAAGAGGACATGCATTTTTTTAGGTCTGACAATGTGTCAGCGCTGTTGTTGCACATGAGCTTATTTGTTTCATAACTATCCTCCGAGGCAGGCACTGCCACGTCCATTTTACAGGTGAGGAAACTGAGGCTTATGGAGGCCAAACTGATTGTTTAGAGCATAAAACAAGGATCTGGAACCCTGATTCGTCTGACTCCAAAGTCAAGAGGCCTGGCAACAGAAACAACTACACACACACACACACTTGCATGAATGAGCGTGCAAACAGGGCACAATGTCCTGGATTTGAACTTACACCCTCCTGCTGCAGTCAAAGGCCACACACCTTGCCACTATGAGGGGAGCTTTCCAGGGAGGTGGTTCATGTTCTCGGTCTCATGTACAATACTGATTATAGGAGCTAACGTTGAGAACTTGCTGTTGTGCCGGGCATCTTGCTAACGCTGTACCCACAGTTACTCATTTAATTCTCCCAACAGCCTGGGAGGTAGGTGGTGGTATTCTCCCCACTCTGTTCCAGCCTCCTGCCAAGGGGCTGGGCATGTAATCTGGACAGGTAAGGGGAAAGCAGAAGTCTGCCAGGGGCTCCTGCGAAGTACTGTTTCCTCCTTGAGACCCTTTTGCCACCCCGGCATCTCCCCGATTCCCACATCAGCAGTGGTTCTGTGAGACTGCGAGGCCTGGAGCAGTGATGCTGCAGGGTAGGGGGCCCACCCAGATTTCAGCCTGGTAAAGGGGCTGCACAGCCAAGGCAACGGTACCCCTGGACTTCTTGTTACTGGGAGTAATTGGACATCGTTATGACTTAAACTACGTATAGCACAAAGCAGAGACCTCTCCCCGTCTGGGAAGGACAGCCCAGGGGTAAACTCTCAGGGAGGAACCAGGGAACCCACCCACCTTTCTTCTGTCTGATTCGGAGGAGGTAGAGGGCTACGATCAGCAGGGCCACCAGCAAGGCACACACCACGCCCACCACGATGAAGATGCTGTTCCAGCTGTTGCCATTCGGGCCTAGGACCACACACAATAGAGGCTTCATGTACGAAAACTTACAACAAAGAAAAGGAAAAGACACTGCCCCTTTTCACCATGAGGCAGGCGTCATTAACTGAGAACATCTGGCTCAGATGTTTAGGCCCCGTGGGCATGTTCATGGATCTGCACACACTTCCCCTTGTGGGTCACCCACAGGCAGCGCAAAAACTGTGGCGAGGTGCCAGGAGGGAAACATTGCTGTCAGCCGTGGAGGAACCCCGGCTGCAGGTTGCGGGTAGAACTGCCCTCCTGAGGAATAGACATATGTTCCTCCTCACCTGAGTGAGCCACGGAGCGGCCACCTGGGGACACAGGTCTGCCTGGATCTCCTAATTGCAGCTGGGGCATCACACACCACAGGGGGAAAGGCTGTGAGGAGAGTGACCTGCCATTGGACATGCAGACCCCGAGGCAGTGCCCTGGTCCATGCCTGGGGCCTGGGGCCTGGGTCCTGGGCCCCGGGGGGCTGAGCCCAGGACACTTGCCATGGAGACAGTGCAGGGGCTGGCACCAGCCACAGGAGGGGATCCCACAGGAGGACACAGTGTGCAGTCAGGAGCAGGGCTCGGAGCCACAGAAATGTAGGTTCAAATCAATGCCCTTGTTGTGCGACCTTGAGCAGGTCATTTAAACCCCCTCACCCACTGGCTTCCTCTTATGTTATTGAGGCCAATAGTGATCTCTACTTCACTGGATAGCTCTGAGGAACACCTCACTAACCAACCAACCACTCACTCTTTCATCCTTTCTAGAAATGTTTCTTGGGTGTCAACTACCTACCCGGCCCTGAAGCCACAATGCTGGGACAGCCATGGTCCCAGCAGCTGAGAATCAAAGCTGAGAGGTCATCAGGGTCACCTCCTTCACCACTGCCTGGGGCAAGTGGAGCCGCCCAGAGACAGGCACCGACTTGTTCAAGCTCCCCAGTGAGACGGACAGCCAGTGGATCCACACATCCTGTCTCCCAGGGCAGGGCTCATGGTGGCATCAAAGGGCAACTTGACAGACCCCAAGGCATCTTTAGAGCTGTCCCTTTCAGGATGCACGAAGGAATGAAATGGCCTCTATTCTAATCCATTCAAAGGGTTTGCTATGTACACGTGTACAGGTGACAGAACATTCCACAGTGGCACCAAAATGCCAACCAGGTACTGTCATTCTGAAGAAAGGGAGACATGCCGACAACTGGTTGGACAGGGGCTGAGACAATGACACCCTGACACCTGTCATTCTCCCAGGAGGCTGGCAACATCACCATCATGTTAAATGGGCATGCACTTGGGCCTAGCAACATTCCCTGGGAATCGTCCCATAGAAATAGCTGCGCATATAACAGAATATGTACAAGGGCAGTTAGTGCAGCACTGATCATACTTGAGATAAGTCATAGATGGCCTGAAGCCCCCGACCCCATTCCAGTGTGGCAGCCAGGGAGAGTAGGCTCAGGTCACAAAGAGCAAGGTGGAGGAGGTGGGTAGGCAGGGAATGGTGAACACAGAAACTGTTAGTAGAAGAAAGCGAGAGAGTACACCACGAGCAAGACAGTCCCTCTCCTTCCCTGCTTTCTTCCTTTCTAGGATATTTATGTCCAAAGATCTATAAGGAATATGCCACACTCTTGCCAGTGGTCACTCTTGGAGGTGGGAACTCACTTTAAAGTTCTATTTTATATCTATTGGCTTCTAGATTGTTCTTTAAAAAGTATGAATTACTACCTTCAATAGTAAAAAAAAAAAAAGATAAACAGCTGGGTCAGTTGCAGTGGTGACCTCACCAGGGGTTTGACCTGTGTCCTGGTCCTTCTGGGGAGCAGAGACCTCCAGGGTATGGTTTTTGGAGACCGCCGGCTGCCCGTCATGCTCCACCTGGCAGGTGAGCACCACAGCCTCCCTGTGGGCAGAGGAGTTTACCAGGAACCAGCTTGTATGGTTAAAGGTCCCATCCTTGTTCTCTACGAGGGTCGAGGCCGGTTCTGTTCGGGACACGTTTCCGTTCTCCAACCAGGTCAGCTGTAGGCGCTGGGGGTAGAACTTGTTCACCTGACAGGTGACGTTCACCTGGTTCCCCGCTGGGGGGTATCCGGTAATCTCCAGGGTGGGTGGAACTGAAACAGCACAGGAAGAAGTTCTGACCTTATGGAACACACAGGTCATAGGGGAGGAGATGGATAACAGCTCAGCACAGCCAGGGAGTCACCCAGAGCCAGGCATGCAGTAGGTGCTCAAGATCTGAGGCTGTCTCTGGATATGAATGAAAACACTAAGCACAGTGCAGGGCACACAGCAGGTGCTCAAAGGCTGAGCTCCTATCAGGCTAACCATGTGTGCAGTCTATAAGCACAGCCCTAGCATGCAGTTGAAATATAATAACTGCAGCAAAATAAATGAAATCACTAAACACATAGGGGCCTGACTTACAGTAGGTGCCCAGTAGTTGAAGAAGCTATTGGTAAACTATTAGCACAGTGCTTGGCACATGACAGGCATCTACCTGGCAGCTGCCATGAAAACAGTAATAAGTGACCAGCTCATCTAGAAGCCTGATGACTGGGCAGGATTGTCGGGAAGTAGATTCCAGGCAATTCAAGGCCTAGAACAAAAATCAGGGGGAAGGAGCAGGTTGGGGCCTTGGGGGCAGGTATGGGCTTGGGATGATGTGAGGGGCATCTACCTCGGATGGCCTCGGACAAGTTGGCAGTCCCACGGAGAGGAGGGCCCCCCTGCAGGGTGACGTGTGCCACCTCGCAGATGACCTGGGAGCGAACGTCCCCTGGGGCCAGCAGCACTTTAGTTGTGCTGTTGATGCTGTAGGAAGCGTTGTCTTTCTGTGGGTCCACGCTGGTCTGGGAGGCTGAGAGCGCATTGCCATTTTTGAACCATTTCAGGGAGATGTTTCTGGGGGAGAAGCCGTGGGATGTGCAGGTGAAGCTCACTGTCTGCTCAGGTGTAGCCCTCACTGTAGGGCCGGATACCATGGGCGGAGAGGGCTTGGCTACGAAAGGAACATTTATAAACACTGAAAACCATTGTGATTATCATCACTAATGAAAAATATGTAACATAGTTAGGAACTATCACATATACTATTATTTTAATTCTTCAAATAGTTCTGGGAGGGCACTGTCATCATCCTCATCTGAAAGGAGACACACGGGTTCCCTGGGGTGACTGAGTCAGGGGTATGGAATTCCAGGTCTGAGTGCAAAGTCCACATTCTTTCCTCTGCAAGGTGACTTCCCACCAGTCTGGGCACAGGAACAAAAAGTACTGATTGGTCTCAGACATTCTTCCTATTTGCTATTCCTAGCTGGGCTCTCCTGGAAAACTTAAGTTCAGAGAAAGCATTTATAGAAGTGAATGCAAGGGAAGCAAGGGCACAGTGGGAGCATGCGGAAGCTTAACCAGGCTGACCATCCAACGAGAGGTGTGACCGTGGTACTTCCTAGCTCCTCATCTATGAAGTGGGACAGCAGGCATTATTCCTCCCGGGGCTCCAGTGAGAGTTAAACAGTCAGTGGCAGCATTTTTTGCCATGAGTAAAACACAATATGCTTCACCAAACTAAATAAACACAGATTTCTCTTTAACCCAGACTATACTTATATCCAGAGCTGCCCCTTCAGGTACTTATGAATTTACTCCACAGTTTTCACTCTTTCCACAAATATTCCAGTAAGACTAATGTGTACCAATCCTTAAATTTGAAAGAAAGGGAGCAAACAGATACTTTTCTGAATCTGGGTTCTTCTCCTAGATCAGTTTTGGGTTGAAACAAGGATCACCGAGTGCTGAGAAACCAATGGTGGCTAATTTCTTAATTGTTATTAAATCAGAAGACACACAGACATGGGCTTGTGAAGCAGCAGAAGCACTTTTTGTATTCTGAAAATATATACAAATCAGCAAGTCAAAAGTGAGGGCAGTTTCTCCCTTTAGAAAGGTCCTATGGGGCATCTCCAAATTGTCCATTACTACCTAACACCTCCTGTAAAAGTTGGCAGATAGCAACTATATAAATATCTACGCTTGTAAATATTTAACTTGCTTCCTAAAACTCATTGAGGACATGGTAAAGGGGTGTTACTTGAGTAAGTCAAGTCATAAAAATGTCAGCATCCTGAATGTAAGGGGAGCAGATGCTGTGATTAGTTACCACTTATCAAGAGTTTCTTGGGAGCCTGACACTGGGCTGATCCCTCTAGGAGCCTCAGCTCTTTAGTCCCTCCACCAACTCTGAGACGAGGGCTGAGTGTGGCCCCATTTAGAGGATGAGGCCCAGGAAGATGCATTATGGTATGAGACCAAGAACACCCAGAGAGTAAGTACCAGAGTTCATCTCACTGCACATGGGACTGATTGATTTTAGCGTCTCTGATCTTTACTCTTAAGCCTCAGTGACGCTAGACAAAGTGGATAAAGCACCACCTGGTAAGATGAGTGAGGGTGAGAGCCTGGCATATAGTAGGTGCTTAAATAATAATAACCATGATTGTCATCATATCTGATCATTTCTAGGTCTGACCAGGTCATACCAGGACATACCTAGGTCATTCCTAGGTATTTATTCTCTAGGCAGTAAGAAGGCAAAATAAAGTATTGTGGAAAAAACAAGAAAAGTCTCAAACCTTGTTCCCTGCAATTGCCATGAAAGACTCACATGAATAAAGGAATAGAAAACCACCAAGTTACGATCCTCTCCCTCTTTTCAAAAACACCCCCTCAGGAAAAAAGTTGGGGAAACTGGCTTTCAAAACACACAAGGGATCACAGGTGTTTTCCTAAAGATCAGCTCTTCTCAGAGCTGGAAGCATTTTGAAAGGAGGGAGGGCAGAGTTCGTCAGTGTCACTGTGGTTGTCGAGGCAGGAGGGCTCTGAGCTGAGCATGGAGTGTTGTTGGGGATTCCAGCACCTGTTTACACACACACATGTTTAAAGATGGGAAGGTTTCCCTAGTGATGAACCTCAGGTCTGAAAAGGTGGTCTGAGTGGGCAGGAAGCCCCTCTCAGCCTAGGTGAGTCCTGTTGGAAGTGAGGGGTGTCCCTGTCAACCCACTCAGGCTGACTTTCTTGGGCCTCCTAAGAGCTGTCACCATCACAGGCTATTCTGAAGTACTAACACCCAAAAGATCTGTTCTTACAACCCGGGCACCAAGTGGAACCTACCTTTTTCAGGAAAAAACCACAGCTCTCCCTCTGTGACCTCAGAGAACACGTAGCTCTGGGCTCCTTTGCCCTGGCTAGGCACCAGCATCCTCTGCAGGAGTTAAGATACTCAGCTGCCCAGGTCACATCTGCGCACTTAAACTAGAATTTCTAGGGTGGAGACAGGGTCCTTGGATCTTGTCACCATCTCCCAGGTGATTCCAATGAGCAGTTGAGGTTGAAAGTCACCTAGTTCCACCCCAACCCATTACACTTAGTCCTGGAGGGAAAGTGACTCTTTCAAGGTCCTTTGGCTCTGGGACATCAGAGCTCACATTGGTGGAACCTGTCCCGCGTGCTCGGCTCTGCTCTAAGTTCTTGATGTGTGTCCTCATTCAGTCCCTGCAGCTGCCCTGTGAGGCTGGGGCTGTCACCAGGGGACAAGGACACTGAGCTCCAAGGTGGGCAGGAACTCATCAGAGGTCACAGAGCCAGGACGGGGCAGAGCTGGGGTGGGGGCCCAGGCAGAGGGCTCCACCACTGTGCACGGAGCTCGGGAACACCCTAACAGGCTGCTCCCCTCCCCTCCCTCGTTCTCATCCAGGGAATCCTCTGGGCAGGTGGCCTGGGGAAAAGGCAGAGCAGCCTCCTGGGAGGCAGCAGATCTGAGTGGGGGGCAGGGGGGCGGCGTGCCACTTACTAGCTGTGATTGGTGAGCTAGGAGCCCACTGTCTGGGAAATTAAGTAATATTTGTAAAATCAGGAAAAAGTCACCTTCCTCTCCTATGACCAGGGGTTGTACAGAGATTCAATTGTTACCACATCTTAAGAGAGAAATTTGGGGCAATTTCCACCCAAATTTAAATCCACATACTGTCTGAACTAGCAAAGCCACTTACAGTGGGCATCTCCCACCTGAGTAGAGTGATGTATAGACAAGGTTATCCACTATAGTTCTGTTTTAATGACCTAAGTTTGGGAACAACTTGTTTATTTGTTAACAAAAGACTGGTAGATGCTGTCTCCATATGCCAAGTGTTTTGCAGCTGTTGAAATACTGGGCAACTCCAGGTGATGATTTGGAATGAGGGATTTATGGTTAAAACAAAAGTAGGAAGAGGTTCCAAATCACCTTGGGTCTCAGGGCCTGCATGTAAGGGGCATTATGAACCTTTGGGAACCCTATGAAAAGGTTGCCTGATCAATGGTTCAAATTAAGGGGTTTTTATTTTGTTCCCTCCTTGTAGCAGGCTCTTCCATGAAACCAGTCTCATTGTTGGTGGAGGAAGGGGACTGGCCAAGAATCAGATGGGGTTCTGGAAGGATCCCCTCACTGACCATGTGACTGGGGTCTGGGTCCCTGTCACCTCTTGGCCTCAGGCCCCCATGTGTACTGGGGGGTTTGGAGGATGGTGTCTAAAGGTCCTTCCTGTGCTGACAGTCCAGGATTCAGGAGTTAGAAAGAGGATCCTGGGCCTCTGGCAGAAAACCCTAAATAAGCACCTTTGCTACCTCAGTGGGACTGCCCCTAAGTCACCCACATGGGGAACATCTTCTGAGATGACCCAGCTCTGCTGGGAGTCTTCAGTGAAGGGTTTTCTCAACATATTCCCCAGGAAACACCCAACCTCCGGGCATCTCCTCCAAGCAGGGCCATTAGTAAACACTGAGCCTCTGCCCTAAAAATTTCTTCTCGGTGTATAGTTTTTGAAGAAGATATAACACATCTCCCCTCCCTGCCCTGGATGGATTTCTCCTCTTTGGGAGGGAGAAGGACATAAGCTTCATGGGAGAAGAGCTTGTGTCTGCTTTGCTCACTGCTGCTCCACAGCATCCAGAGCAGGGCCTGGCACACAGTAGGTGCTCAGTAAGTGCTGAATAAATGGAATACTCAGCCACACTGAAGGCAGTACTCTCTAGAGGCAGGTGGTAGGATCTGCCCTGTGATAGGGAAAGTCACTCAGACTTTCAGTTCCCTCATCCCTGGAACCAAAGAGCTGGATGGGATGGAAAAGACAACAGATGAGGAGTCAGGCAGACTGGGGTTCTAGAATTTTCCCACCTTTACCAGCTGTGGCTCCTTGAGCAAGTAGCATGACCCCCACAGGCCTCAACTTCTCTATCTGTAGAAGGGAGTGAAATCATATCATGTCTAGATCATGATATAAGCACACATTGCTGCATCTGACTGCTTTTTTTTTTTTTTTTGGTTCACAGAGTTAAGGGCATTCCTGTTGACATGTTATCACAGACCAGGGGACAAAGGAGACACAGCCCATACTCACCACTCACAGTGAGATGAGTGCCTGGTCCAGACTTAACCTCCACATCACCATGTTCTCCTTTCCGGAACTTCACACAGTAGTAGACACCAGTGTCTGCTGGGGTGATGTTACTGATGCGGATGGAAAAGTCCATGTTGTTTCTCTTTGTGGCATCTGAAACATTTGTAACTCTGGGGAAGGGGGCTTCTTTTTGACTGTAGATCAACTCCCGGCCTGGCCCAGTTCCCCTGAACCACTTGAAGGGCCCCACGGGGCTCAGGGAGGTCACGGTGCAGTGCAGAGTGGCCGTCTCTCCTGCTGCAACTGACACAGACCTCTCAGGCTGAATCACCTGCAGCTCCCCGTCACCTGCCGCTCCTGGAGGAAGACACAAAGCAGTTATTTATTCACCCTCATGTGATCCTGTAGGTTTTCTCAAGTGTTTATCAAGGACAGCTTTCAGTGACTGAGCACACCATGAGCTGGCCTTGAACTCAGCCCACTGCGTATGTATCACACGTGACCCTCACAATGAACTTGTAACATGAGACCCTACTGCAAAGGAGGAAACTGAAGCACACAGAGGCTAAAAATGTGGCCGATAGTAAGTTTGAGTACCTGAGCCATCTATGGAAGTCACGTCTGAACTGGGCTCTGAATTCAAGTCTGAATTTACCAGGAATAAAGAAAGGGGCAGAGTGTTCCTGAGAGAAGGGACAGCCTGGGCAAAGGCTCAGAAGTGGGTGGCAGCATGATGTGTGTGAGCGGCTCTATCTGTTTCAGGTCTGGCTCAGCAAGCAGGCCCTGGACAGAGAGACTACACTCGGCAGTTGGGTCCCCTGCAGGCCATGGACTAGTGAAGTACTTGGGTACAAGGACTTGGGTGTGAGTCCTGGCTCAGTCCTGCTGAGTGACCCTGGCCATCACTCAGGCAACCATGAAGATCCTACAGGGAGGCCGGCGAGTGTGCTGGATGCTGCCAGGCACTGCGTGGAGTGAGTTACTGCCCTCTGGGCCTTGGTCTCATCTGTCAGTTACTATGGCCCTGTCTCCATGGATCTCTGGTAGGAACAAACAATATACCTACGCCAGAACAGGGTAAAAAAGAAGGGTCTAGTGTCTGGAGCCAACTGAACTGGTTTGAGACCTGGCTCACTTTTTATTCACCCATGACCTTATCCACTGCTTCAGTCTCAGTTACCTTATCCACAAGAAGGGTAGAACACCCACAGCCTTCTGTGTGTTCTGAAAAGACAGTGAGATGACACACAGGAGCCAGTGAGCGCCAAGCTGGGCACAGTGAATAAATGAACTTCACTCCCACCAGCCCTCACTGATGTTCCTGAGGGCCCGGCCCAGGCTGGACACTGGGACACACAGGGGCTGGATCCAGGTCAGGCCTCAAGGGCTCCCGAGATGGACAGGTGGAAGGAGTCCAGGAGGTTAGCAGTGAGGAGGGGCCTGAGCCTCAGACTGAAGAGGACTGGGGTACATGATCGGGGAGCCCCAGTAGAGGAGGTCGGGGGAGGGGGACACAGAAGGAAGATGGACAGGCTGGGTGAAGATGCTATAGGAGGTGCTGTGGCTGCTCAGAGTAAGGTGCAGCTGGGGCCCTGATTCTAAGCATGGTGGGGGTAGGGAGAAAGGACAGATCATGAAGACCCTGGAGAAACACACATACACACAGAGATAGACAGAGGGAGGGGCAGACGGAGACAGAGTGAGAGACAGAGATGCAGGGAGAAAAAAGAGAGAATAAGACAGAGACACAAAGTGATGGCAACCTGGCAGAGGTGCAGATGGGCCAAGTGGCCTCTGCCTGGTTGCTCCACTGACCTGATGTGACCCTGTCCTGTCCTGACCTAGGCCACCTTGCTTTGTACATCAGACTGGGCTGCAGCTGATGCCCTGAGCAGGACCTCGCCTCTGGCTGAGCAGGAGAGTGACCTTGTGAATCTGTCCAGCCACAGACTCCTGTCTGCCTTCACTGCGGGCAAGCCTGGACTTCAAGACAGGCCTCTCGTCCCCCTGCCCATGATCCCAGCTCTAACTTCCATGTCCAGTTCTGGCTGGTGATCAGAGAAGGAGTGGCAGCCTGAGGGCGGCCCAACCCTCACTGTGCAGGGAAGAAACCAGAATCCGCAGAAGGCAGGGGCTTGGGGTGAAGTGGGTGGCCAGGTGTGTGGGAGACACAGGGAGGAGGCCCGTGGAGACACGCGGGCACCCTGAGACATTTCAGGCCTCATTAGCAGCTGCCAACAGCATCCATCTAGGAACGTTCCCAATGAGCCCACATTCCACACCAGAGACAACGCTAGAAATGCAGCTTGGAGTATGTACAGGTGCTGGGGCCTGCAGGCCTGGGTGAAAGTACAGTCCCCACCCAGCCAGCTCAGCACCTGCCCTTGTGGGTCTCCATCACCCACTCCTGACACCCATCCCCCCGGGACAGTCATGAGGAAATGGTTGGATATAAGTGCCTACAGCACACGTGCTGATTAAACTTTAGCTTTTGTTCCCATCATTATCAAAGGTACATTATACTTGACTTTCTCTGGATTGACATTTCTTCCCAAGCAGGAGACAGGATCCACAAGGAAGTGTTTCTGACCCCCTGCCTAGGACACTGCCTGGCACATGCTGGGCCCTTGATAAACACACTCTGAATGAACACAAAAATGAAGGAAGGAGGGATTTCACTTGCTCCTGGGCAAATCCTCTCTC
Source organism: Cervus canadensis (assembly GCF_019320065.1). NCBI lineage: Eukaryota > Metazoa > Chordata > Mammalia > Artiodactyla > Cervidae > Cervus > Cervus canadensis. The sequence continues at coordinate 52,229,773 of NC_057395.1, forward strand.
TGAGCCTCTTTCCTCATCTGTTAAAAGAGCTGCTAGAGGCAGGTCTGACACGGAGACTGGAGCCTGGGACTGGGCCTGGACCATAGATGCACGTAATCAGTGGTGGTTATTATTATCCTCATCAATACCACTGCACGGGGCTGTGAGTCAGCAGCTGGCGAGGGACCATGAGCAGGACACGGGGTGCGGAGCCAGGAGCATGGCTGGGGCAGGGTTCTTCTTGTGCTGCACCCGGAGGCCTGCAGTCACACCCAGGGAGGCGACAATCAAATCTAGCATTGTGGAGGGCTGTCCCCCCCACTTTTTTTTTTAGCTCTTCTCAAGCTCTCTCCACCAACTGCAGCCAGATTTAGGAGGCTTAATTAATTAGCCAGTGTTTATAAAGCGTTTGAAGAATTTTAAAAGTGCGACGTAAGTGCCAAATATTATTTTAATCTCTGTGTGTTTTTTTCCAGCAGAGTCTTTCCCTCACTTGCTTGCTTTTCTTTTTCTCTGCAGGTTCTGTTCTGGGAACTGGGCTTGTTAAAAATCACTCCCGCGGTTCTGGGCCCGGGGTCATCATGTTGGCATCACTGACAAACCCATTTCCCACTCTCTCCTGCCCTCCTGGCAATAGTTCAGCAGGCTGAACCATCTCAGGGAGAGGAGGGCGACTGGGCAGGTATACTCCCATGGTGCTAGTGGGGCTGGAGGCTGGGCCATCCTTTCAGGAAAACAGTGTGGCAGGAGATGCACAGGTATGAAGGCTGTTCACCAGCCTTTGCTGGGCTGTCCCACAAGGACGCGACCCCAGATATGGAGTGGGGTCCCCATGGAACGATCTTGTAAAAGTTGGGAAAAAACTCAAGTGCTCAGTGACAGGGATGGTTAAGGGAACTGTGGCCTGGTCACTAGATGGAATTACAAGCAGCCATCAAAAAACAGTGTGAAACTGGTAATCTGGACATTTTTGCAAGGCATAATTTTAAATGATATTGTGGTTAGCAAATAAAACCTGTCCACTGCAAAGTATTTAGAGAAAGCAAAAGTATAAAAACAAAATAATAATCTCATAGAATACCATCAAAGATAACTGCATTTTGATGTTGTTAAAAAATGAGTGAATAAAAACAATGTAAAATCATACTCATATTACTAAGGATATTTGCAAATATTTTGCATCATTCATTCAGGTGTTCTTATAAAAAATAAAAAATTGCAAGTATTCTAATTTCCAAGAAAAGGAGACTGTTGATCCCAAGATGATGAATTTATGATGACCACACCTACATATAAGGATTATAATTACGAACACAGAAATAGATGACAAGATCAGAGTCAGTTACTAAGTGATGTTTTTCATGCAATCTTAAACTTCTAATTTTGAAAAAAATGTATATCTGATTTAAAGACTAACATGACTAATTGGGAGTAGCAGACTTCCAAGGGATTCTCCTTTTATGTTTTCTGTTTGCATTACTTGTACAATAGGGAAGCAGGAAAACTGCTTTCAGTATGATCATGACTTCGTAAAATAAACTAAAACTATATATAAACAAACAACTGCAAGGTACTACACAAGGCTATAAAACGCAACTCTCTTTAGATCATGAGTCTAACGGGCTTTTTCTTTTTTATTCCTTCTATTTTGGGTATTTTCAGATTTTTTAAACTGGATAGCTCTTAAGGAATATTTACAGTATCCCACCTGTAATAAGAAAAACCTATACATGTAATATGTATGTTACATGGGTATGAATATTGATTATTTGAATGAACCTTCCTAAGAATTGTCTATTTTATTCGCTGCTTTTCCCCTAGCTCCCAATATAGTGCTTGGCGTAGGGTAGATGCTCAATAAATATCTGCAGACTCGCTGATCAAAGTGTCTTGAGAAAAGGTCTAGAGTGCTAATCATCATGACACTGAGGTGAGTTACGACTGGGAAATGGGATGAGTGGTGAGTGGGCACCAGGATGGGTGTGTTTTCTATTTTATAGTAAATAATATATTGAAGTCTCCCTCTCTTTTTTTTGTTTTTTTTTTTGCAGTGAACAAACTTGTCGTTTTTGGAAAAATACTAAGTAAGGAAATAAAACATGTAAGTTATCTATTGGAGGAAGTCATCACAGTGGGTGGAACTGCCCCGTGTATTTGTTGTAAGAGGAACTCCATGTCCAAGGGGACATCGAGCAGGGAACTCACGGGACAGGGGAGGATAGTAATGAATGATGAGAATCTGCTGTGCTCCAGGCCCTCAGCTCAGGGCTGTGCAATGCCTGTCCTGGCCTCATGGAGCTTGCACACAAGTGGAGAAGATAGACTTTAAAGAAATAACTCCAAAGCTTACATTTGGAATGAGCCCCAACCCTTTAGACAAGGGACTCCTGCTGGCATCTTTGACCCTATTTCCCGTCCCCTTCGCATGACCTGTTCCAACCCCCCTGGTCTTCCACGAATAGACCAAGGAGGGTGTAAAAGACGAAATAAGATGGGGACTGAGAACTGACCACTGAACTTGGAAATATATCTTTGAATTTTTTTTTTAAACAACATTCATGTGTAGTTTTTGAGATTAAGAAAAAGATAAAAACAATTTAATCAGAAGTAAAGAAACAAGCATGGATGCTTTTCTAATGGAAAAAACAAATCAACTTAGAACTGAAACTTGCCGGGAGGGAAACAGGGCCACTGTGATCTCTGGGTGTGATTCTTCCTGCCTCATCAGGACACAGAGGCAAAGCTGAGACACATTTCCCAAGAGCCAGCCTTTCCTGGTGGGTGTCACTGCCCCTTGTGTGGGAGCCTAGGCCTGGACAGTGGGTCACCAGAGCAGGAGCTTTAGGGACAGGCTGGGGGCCTCCCCTCAGATGTCCACAAACACAAGGAGCCTGTGGCCTAGGAGGCTATGGCGGGAGCTCTGGCAGCACCTGGGGCTCAGTATCCCAAGAAAACATCCACCCTGGCCCTAGCTGGCTTAGCATCCCCCTTCCTGGCTTTGATTGTTACTGGCCATCCTTGGGGGAGGGGAGTGCTGGTTTACCACCCCCTCAACACAGCAGCACCTCATTAGGCACCGCCTTAGGCATCTTCTGGGTTACGAGTTGATGTCTCTGTATGAGTGTGTAGTGAGGAGGGTGGATGGGAGTATGCACACAGGAGAAAGACAGGTGTGCACATGCACGCCTGGGTGTGCCAAGCACAAGTATTCACACATGTGTGCATGGGTGCAGACACACATAAGCTTGTGTACAAGATGCTCGCATGTGCAAGAACATGCTCTGGTGCAACTTAGGAGTGTGTCAGAAGGGGACCGGGGACCAAGGCCGGGCTGGGGCGTGAACTGTGCACAGGAGAGTATCTGAATGTGGGTGTGAACCTGTTGGTGTGTGTCTGTGCCCAAGGTGTGAACAGATAGATGTCTGGGAGGGGTGTGAGCAGGTGGGTACATACAAATGTGGGTGCACGCAAGGGAGGAGAGAAGTGGGGTGTGTGCATGAGTGTGTGTATATGTGTGCAGGGAGGGAATGTGTGCAATGGGAATGGTGTACATGAGTGTGAATGTGAGGGTGTGTGTGCTGACGTAAGTGCTGGGGAGAAGGGGCCACACAGCGTGTGTGGGGATCACTGTCATGTACACTGTGTGTGTACGTGCCCTGTGAACATGCCTGGCACACACGGGGTAGTGAGAGAGGAAGGAGGGTGGGGGAGATGCCCCCTCAAGTCTGGCTCCTGGTGGGCAAGGCCCTGTGTGGCCCCTGGCACAGGGTCCTGCCCTTGACAGGAGGCTCAAACTTGTACTGAGCACCTGCTTATTAGGCACTAGCCGCAGGGCACAGTGGTGAAGAGGCCAGCCTGGAATTGCCCTGCTGGAGCTCATGACCCTGGGTGGGGCAGGCGGCTCCCGGGATGCATTCAGGAGGGGGTTGCATGGGTGATGACTGGGTAGACTCTGCAGTTCCCAAGGAGGGGGCCTGGGGCTCTGATCCAGGAGTACCAGCTGCAGCTCGGAGCTGAGTTTCCTCTGGAGTCAGGCTGATTCACTTACATCCTTTCAAGCCTCACTCTACAGCCAGGTCATGTCCTGGATGCCACAGGACACAGAGCCAAGTAAGATGGGTTCTCACTCTTGTGGGGCAGTCTTGAACACAGGCAATGATCATGTGCAGAGTGATCAGTAAGAAGAGGCTTGGGAATAAGGGTATTGGAAGAGATCTGAGAAGACTTCCTGGAGGTGGTGGTCCCTGAGCTGAGTCTTGAAAGCTGACAAAGGCTAGGGAGAAGGAAAGGCATTCAAGAAGGGAGAACCATGTGAGCATGGGTGTAGAGGAGAGAAAAGGCTTGGCACAATTAAGGGACCAGGGCAGAGTCCTTGGGACATACTCAATAGCTGTGAGCATGCTGGGAAAGGGTTAGGCCAGGACTGAGCTACTTAGGACCCTAAAGGATGGCTTCAAATGCCATCTAAAGAGCAGGCCATCACTGGGAGCAGCCTACTGGTATCTGTTAGGTGGAGATGCCCCAGATGCTGCAGTGGAAATTAGCACCTGCCTTGGGACCAGCATAAATGAGGATACACATAGCCTTGTGAATAACATGGGAGCAGGCCCACTGGGATCAGGGTACTCTCTCCTCCATCGCCACTCCAGGCAACTCAGAGAACTGGACACTGTCCATATTTAGGTAAAGGGCAAACCCTGGTATCCCGCTCGATGCAGCAGGTAAACTCTTAAGGTGCCAAGACAGTCTGAAGCTTGGACGCTGGGACCAGAAGATGCATATATCAGCCCTAGAAGGGTGACTTAGCAGAATCACTTTTCTCAAAGCTTCCACTTTCTCACCTGTAAACAAAGGGGTATCACTGTCTCTCTCTCCTCAAGGTCAGATGCTCAGTGGTTGGAAGAGCTGGCCTGAGATCTGTACGTTTCCCCGATTCCCATCTTTCTCCTGACCCACAGCCAGCTATTAGCAGAGCAGCTGGCTCACCTTCCAAGATCTGGCCAGACTCTGACCTCTTCTTACCACCTCTATTGTGACACCATCCCTCACCTAGATCCTTATCTCAGCTTCCAAACCTGCCTCCCTGCTCCACCTCACCTCTCTGTGATGTACACTCCCTGCAGCCAGAAGAGCTCGTAAAACCTAAGGTAACATGATCATTCCTTGGTGCAAAACCTTCCTGCAGCCTTCATTGTTCTCACAGTGAGACCCAGGATCCTTCCTGCAGCCTTGCCAGCAACTGTGCTGGATTCTCTACTCACCTCAGGGCCTTTGCACTTGCCACTCTCTCCGCCTGGCACTCTCATCCCCTAGATATCTGTATGCTGGATCCCTCACCTTCTTCAGCCCTGAGAAGCCTTCCTGGGCACTGTGTATAAAGCACTACCCCCCTCAATGTCCCTTGCTCTGCTTTATTTTTCTACAATACATATCACCCACCACCCAACATATTACAAGCATTTGTCAACTTCATCAGCCTCTAAATCCCCACCTAGACTTATAAATCCTTTGAGAGGGACTCAAGTTTTGTTCCCTGCAGTGTCCTCCTGGTTTATACCAGTGACTGGCAGTTGCTGAATGTATGTTCTAGTTTAGATTCTAATTCTGCCACACATGAGACCCCAGAAAGTGTCTTGACCCCCTTGGAACTCTGGTTTCTCATCAATAGAATGAGGATGATGATGATAATAATAATAACAATAACACTAGGGCTATTCTAGGATGAAACAGGCTAATGTGTGTGAAGAGCTCAGTGCTGTGCCTGGCACAGAGGAAGTGCTCGGTGCAGGGCGTTACCACGGCAGTGGATATTTAAGGATGAATGAAAAGGAAGACAGACGATTGCAGCCTTAAGCCTGAGAAGATAAAGATTTTCTCTGAGGCAGAACCAGCTCTGCCTCACTGTCTACACAAGATCACTTGGAGCGGAACCTGTGCATAGGCTGTGTGCACTGTTGGCAGGAGGCTGGGAGGGCCAGAGGCCCTGGTGAGTATTTGCTGGGTTTAGACGGGACCTGGATGTAATGAAGAAATGCTCACGGTGCAGTCGTTTTCAAAGCAGCAGGGAAAAAACTACCATTCTATGTGTGCTGTAAGCATCCTCTGCATTCTCCAGGTCTGGTGGGGCCAGGCGAGGATGGGAGAGCAGGCAGGGGGTGTAACACCCACCATCCACTTTCTTGACAGCCTAAGGACCTTTTTCCCACTTCTCCATTTTGCAGAAAGAGAAACTGAGGCCCAGAAGTGAAGCCTGGAGAGGCTGAGAACCCTGGTGTGTCCTTTCAACCCCAAACCTCCAGGCCCAGCTGTTCCTCTAGGACAAGCCCTGGTGCTTCCCGGCCACGCTCTCATGGGTACAACACACAGATAAGGCCACATAACAGGAAGCCCTCATTTATTTAACTGTCACGACCTAGTGATGTAAGTGCTGTTATCACCAGCCCCTTCCTCCAGGTGAGGAAGCTGAGATCCGACGAGGCAGGAAAGGGCAGAAGCAGGACTCAAACACAAACGTCAGACACATGCAACCTCTTCCCTCTGTGACCAGGTCCCCTCCGGCTCAGGCTTCTGGATTCTCAGGCTGCCAAGGACACACACACATTTTCCCAGTTGAGATAAAGTCCCCTTTAAAGCGACACGCATTTATTAAATGACATTTGCCAAGGTTTCAGCACATTCTGTGGCCGACAGCAGTCTCAGGACAAGATTTTTCCCCAAGTTGACACTATTCGCTGACGCCTTTTATAGTGCTTTTTGTAGTTCACGAAAGCACTTTCCACAGCTCTTCATTCCCTTAACCCTCAAAGGTCTCTGTGCAGGAGGAAAGACTGGTAGCATTTGCATTTTACAGATGAGGAAACCGAGGCTCAGAGCAGAGAAAGACACCTGCTCCAGAGCACACAGCCAAGAAACGGCACATTCACCTGGATTCACTCAGGAATGTGTTCCAAAGTGGAGGCCTCTCCATTGCCTCCCCTGCTAGACACAGGGTCTGGGGTACCATCAAGATGGAGGGTGAGAGAGGCATCCTGGCTGGAGCATCTGAGCTGGAAGGGACCAGCAGGAGAGCAGCCAAGCTGAGCCTCTGCTTCACAAAAGAGGAAACTGAGGCTCAGAGGGACAGCGTGGTGGTTCCAAGTCCTGGTTGGTAAGTGAAAGAGCAGGGCCTCCACCTGCTCTTTAGAGCCCCAACCAGAAAATGATGACTATACGGTAATATCAGTAATAGTAACGATGGCTAACAGGCATGGAACACAGGTATTACCAGGAGCACGACAGGCCTTACCACCCTCCACTGGGACCCAGCAACACAGGCTGTCCTACCCCCACTTCACAGAGGGGAAGACTGAGGCTTGGGGAGGTACAGCCACTTGCTCAAGTCACAAGGCTGCAGAGCAGTGAGAATCCACCCACATCCTTACCCACTGCATCAGATGGGTTGGTGTGATGAAGGACCCTCGGGGGAGGCTGGCACTGAATCAGGCCCTCCAAGCTGAATCCCAGCCAAGAGAGTATAGCATGAACTGCATTGTGTTTCATGGTTTATCTGCTTGTTCACCATGGAGTTTACACTTGGGCAAGCTGCTCAGTACAGAGAGAGTTTAAGTACCAATTCTGGCGTTTCTGGCCCCTCACCTCCATCCTAGATGGCACTGATACTTTGAGCTTCCTGATTATCTTGAAGTGAAATGAAAGACGCTTAGTCATGTCCGACTCTTTGCGACCCCATGGACTATCCCGTCCATGGAATTCTCTAGCCCAGAATACTGGAGTGGGTAGCCTTTCCCTTCTCCAGGGGATCTTCCTGACCCAAGAATCGAACCGGGGTCTTCTGCATTGCAAGTGGATTCTTTACCAACTGAGCTATTTCACACGATGGGCAGGGATTTGTAGTCATGGTCCCCTTACAGAAGCAGAACTGTGTAATGGTTAGGGCACAGGTCTGTTTTCTGACCAGGATTACTGCCTGTGTGACCTCAAGGTTCTGAGCTCCCTTTTAAAAAATGAGGATCTTTCTTCATTCAAACAATATATATTAATCTGCCTACTTTTAGCAGGCCCAGTATAAGGTCCCAGAGGCCCAGCAGTGAATAAGACATAGTCCCTACTCTCAGATAGCTTATATTCTAGTGGGAGAGACAGGGGTGAAATAATGAAACAAAACAGTTAGGAGTGAAAATACATTTAGCACCATGAAAGAGAATAACAAGCAGAACCAGTTTTAGAATGGGGCAGTTGGGAAAGGCATCTCTGAGGAGGTGAGATGGCAGCTGAAGGCTGAAGGAAGCAAAGGCCAGGGAAGGTGCTCTGGGAGGAGAGAAGAGCAAGTGCAAAGGCCCTGAGGTAGGAAAGCAGCTGGCGCACGTGAGGTCCGGAAAGAAGACTGCTGTGGCCGAAGCCCTTGAAGGAAGATGAGTGTGGTACGAGTTGGGGCTGGAGAGACAGATGTTTTCCAGAAAATGCCATGTCTCAGGGATCACAGTAAGGAATTTGGTTTTATTTGAAGGGAATCACTGAAAAGGTCAGAGAAAGACCAAGAGGATTTGATTCACTACAGGTGCTATGGGTAGAGACTAAAGCGGGTAAGAGGGGAAACAAGACAGCAGTGATGAGGATGCTGCAGCATTTAGGGGCCTGAGTTCAAATCTAGCTCTGTACTTATAAGCTGTGTGACCTTAGGCAAGTCCCTTCACCTCTTTGAATATCTGTTTCTTCATCTGCCCAAATAACAATAGTTCCCATCTCACAGAGCAGTGGTGAGAATTAAATGAGATGAGGCATAGCGTGATCATCCTATCACATGACCTCACATGTTCAATGTCAAGTGCTCAGTGAACTAGATCCTCCTTGGTCTGGCCCTGACCTCTCCTAACGCCCACACTGCCTATCTCCCTCAGTCCAGCCTCACTGGCTAGTCTTGAAACACAGCTAACCCATCCCAGCCTCAGGACCTTTGCACTTGCTACTCCTTCTGTGTGGCCTGCGGAACCTGATATTCCCTTGGTTGCTCCCTCTGTTTTACCCAGGCCTCTGCTCTTTGGAGAGCACCCCCACCCCATCCCCACTCAACCTTCTATTCTCTTGACCTGCTTTAGCTCTCTTCATGGCACTTGTCTCTACCTGATGTAACGTTTACTTGGGTCTGTTTTTCCTTTCTCACTAGAATGTCAGCTCCATCAGAGCAGGTGTTTTTGTCTGTCTGCAGCTGTATTCCTAGCACCTAGAGCCACCCCTGGCACATAGATGCCCAAAAATATTTGTTGAATGGATATTTATAATTAAAATGACCATAATAAGGACATAAAAGTGATCAAGAGTAAACCGAGGCTTGGATTTAGCTTTATTTAACTCTCACTGGCCACGTGACCTTGGGAGGAGCCCAGCTTAGCTTTGGGGATCCTCAGTTTCCTCATCTGTAAAAGGAGGATGAAGGACTTCATACATTTTGGCTCATTATAAGGATTAGACAATGGCACATGTCCAAGTATCGATGGATGAAATGATGTCTCATATCTAGCAGTCTTTACCCATCCTCCCTCCTCCTGCTTTTCCCAGAAAAATGAAGGGCAGGTGAAACACGAATGGCAGATGAGTGTTGACGCTGAGGTTCCTCACACCATTCCTCATCTCACTAATGTTTGAAATTTTCTAAAATAAAAAGGTAAGGAAGAGGCAGCAGAGATTCCCAGCTCAGCTAGTGCCCGAGCACACCGTACACCTTCCTTCCGGCCTGGGCTGCCACTTCTGAAGGACACCGCAGGCTGGCATTGACACCCCCACGCTCCAGCCCTCCCGCCTGCAGGCTTGTCTCTCACTCCTGGCTCCCAATCTCCCCCTGGTCCACACACCTGACCTCCCTCAGCTCCTGGCTTAATCTGCAGCCACCTCACAGTCTGTGCCCCCAAACGGGTGTGCCAGGAAATCTTACAGACACAAAGAACCAATTCTGTATAACTGCCAACTTCCACCTCAGCTGTTTTGCATCTCTCTGGACTGAGGGCCTGGCAGGACACCTGGCAGGGAAAATCCACCTTGTGGAGGGAGCCATCAAAAGACCTGTCCCAGGAACACCCAAGCTAACAGGAAAGCACTTTCAGCTGTGAAAATAGATGCTTCCTTCTTCAGTATGGGATGGAAACACATCTTGGGAACAGCTGCAGTCTGTGCCTCCCAGAAGGATGGACTGACTGACAAAAATATGCGAGGAGTGCCAAGAGGGCAGGGGAGCAGCACCCCTGCACCTCAGTCTCTCTGCTGGTCAGGGTGGAGGGACACCAAGGGCGTGAACATCATAGGCGCTGTGATCATCTGGACTCTTTAACACTTACTGTGTGGCCTTGAGCAAGTTGCTCTGCCTCTCTGAGCCTAGTGTCCTCACTGGTCAGATGGATTTGATGATAACCATGCACATCACCCAGGGTGACTGTACGTACCACTGGGATCTTATGCGCCAAGTGTTGAGCCCAGTAAGGGGTCGGGAATGATGCTTCCCATTATTATCACTTTGGTATTTTCCATGGAATGTGGCATCCTGTCAGATTTCTAGCTTTAGTGATGGAAACTTCCAACCCAGCTCGGTTTTAAAGAGCCTTGGCCTGAATGACAGGGGGCTTGGCGTGCCACACAGGCCTTGCCAGGGATCTGCTGTGTGAGCCCAGCCAGCCCTGACCTCTCTCAAGGCTGCAGTTTTCTTAGCTGCACAAAGAGGTGCTGACTGACGGCAGCTCTCTCAGGCCTCCTCCAGCTTTCCAGGTCTGGGAATCCACAATTCCAGCCCTGTGGATCGAGACAGAGACACCTAGAGGCAGGCTGTGCCCACGGCGGGCGCTGAGTCCCAGGAACTATTCAGTCACACCAGCCAGTCTCTGCTCAACTTGTCTTCTCTGACTGCACAAAAGCCACAGGGAAAAACATGATGCTCATGTTCACTTGCAACAGCTCTTGTTTTGTGAGCACCTCTGTGTGCAAAGACTTTTGCAGGGTTCTTTACCAACATCAGTCCCACTCCCATAGATGAGGAAACCCAAACAGAACGAAAGGACGACTACTGAATGTAACGTGTGATAAGTTGGTACTAAGCGCTTACTGCATGCCAGGCACGGCTTCAAGCATTAAATGTGGGTTAACTTCGTCCCTGAAATACAGTTGTTGATGTCATCTCCATTTTACAGATGAGGAAACCCAACCACCTGGCTCAATAAATTGTCCAAGTAGGCTAGGCTGTGTCTGTGCGTGGAAAGGCTACAGTGCAGAACCACTATGTCAACCAGAGTTAAACATGCACTAATATGTGATTTTAAAAAAAACAAGGGAAAAGTAATAAGTAGCCTCAGATAAATCCTGGGGTGAGGGTTCAGAGGAGGAAGAGAACCATGGAACAAGAGGCAGCACAAAGGGAAGGCTGAGTAGGTTCAGACACGTAATGATAGGGACATACAGGAAAGGGCATCTCGGGTGGCACAAACAGCATAAGCAAAGGCACAGAGATGAGAGAATTCAGCTGAGGTTGTGGATTTGTACAAAGGCATTAACCAAACTTTGGTAAAGTATGCCTGCAATGCGGGAGTCCTGGATTCGATCCCTGGGTTGGGGAGATCCCCTGGGAGAAGGGAATGGCAACCCATTCCAGTATTCTTGCCTGGAGAATCCCATGGACAGAGAGGAGCCTGGTGAGCTATTGTCCACGGGGTCACAAAGAGTCGTACACGACTAAGCAACTAACACAGACACACATTTACCAAACTGGGTCAGGCCCTGTGTTAATGGCCATTAAACAAACCCAATGCCTCTTATTCGTATGTTTGGGGAACCCTGGAGTGAAAAGGGTCCAGCTGGGGCTTCTACAAGTGGAGGCCATCTCAGGGTCTCTCAGATGCTGATACACTTGAGCTGCCAGGAAATCTCTGGCTGCAGGGCGGAAGTCTGGCTATCTAGCAGCATCTCAACAGGTCAGCTCTTAGGGCCTGTCAGGGAGGGAGCCCAGGCCCTGTTGTAGGTTTTGTTTTGTTTTTTTTTTTAAGAAAACTTGGACCCACTCAACAGTTTTGAACAGGAGAGTGACATAATCAGAACTGTGTTGACAGACCAAAAATCTGAACACATTAAAAAGAGGCGGGGGCGGGGGGGGGGGCACCTTCCATCAGTTCAGGACTACAAATAAGAAAATAATCTGTCACACGGAGCCATTGGAAGCAGCAAGCGAATGCGTGTGGGATTCATACAACAGTTTTAGACTGCCTTCCTCTCACACACCCCCTCTCCATCTGTCGCAAAGGGCACCAGGAAGATGCAAGGAGGAAGATTCCAGCTCTAGGGGCTCCAGAGCTCAGCAGCCCAGATCAGGGGCTCTGACAGGAGCCACACTGCTTCCATGAGCTGTCATTTAGGAGGGCCAAGGGGCTGCCAGTGTTCCCATCCTCAGGGCACTTTCAGAGAAACAACTGTGGCTCAGTTAAAAACTTCTGCCCCAGAAGGAACCCTTTCACAAACTGCCTTCTGAGCTGGATAGGGGGGACCCTCTCACACCATTGGAAAATACCCTTGATTAAGTCATCAAATGTGTCCCCTCAAAGGCTACCCAGCCATAAGGCCAAGATTCAAAATCCAGGCTGCCTACCACTTACCCCTTGGACAAGTTACTTCCCTAGTCTGGACGCTATATTTCTCATCTGCAAAATGGGGATAATAGTTAACTCACACTTTGCTTTGCTGACTAATAGGATTATATAGATAAGGCACTACTTAGGATTCAGCCAGGAATACAGGCAACATTCATTCAGCCAGGAATACAGGCAACATTCAAGGAATGTTGGTTCTCCTCCCTTCTCTCAACACATGGATTCCATTAGGACTTCATACTTGCTAAGTGATGGCAAGTAAAGGAATGAATCACACCACGAGTTTCCACGGGGTTGGTAAAGGAGTAATTAATGGCAAGAAAGTACCCAGAGAACACCAAGACCTTAAAGGACCTTCCACAGACTCTTTGGGGCCAAGGCACCCCGCCCCGTTTCTTCTTCTTGTGAAAGAGGAAGTGAGTTGAACTTCACCACTTAGGAAAGTACAGAGGAATCACCAGCATGCTACCCTCTTCCGAAGGGTGAGAGGTTCCCCAGAGCGCTCAGCTGTTCCCCAAAGCCTGACACCCACTTTGGCCTGGCCTTCTCCAAATCAGAGCACAGAGTGAATGGGAGTTTATCTAAAGTCTGTCCAGCAGGGGTCCCAGGGGTCCTCAGACCCGGAGGGGCCAAGTGAGGAGCCTGCAGCCTCGGTGTGTCAGGCACCGCTGCTGCGACTACAGAATCCAGCTTCCCAGGTGCCCCCAGCCCAGGCCCCTTGCCCTCCTTGCCACCTCAGAATCTCCCTTGGTGAAGTCGTTTGAGGAAACACTGGCTCCAAGAAGACAAGTTGGTGACTTCACTGGCCTCTTTTTCAGAACTTCTCTTTGGCAATATTTGTGCTGAAAGCAATCTTTAGAAACTTCTTCCCTGCCTCCCGTATCCAAGATAATTCACATGAGTAGCCCCCTCCAAACAGTGATCATGTGAAACCATAGCAGTCATGTGACACCTCCTAGGCCGATAGTTCTGCCGGAGACACTAGTAGTCATTCAATCCAAAGACGCCTTCCCAAGCCTGACATTTGAGTTCCTCACTCAAACAAATCCATTTTCTTAGAAAATTGGACAACTGCCTCCTTCTACCTTCCTGCTCTTCTGCCCTGCCTCTCTTCTGCTTTGTCATAAAGTCCATGCTTGGAGACCTGAGGGAAGGGTCTGAAGCCCCATCCTTCAGCCAAACCAGGTGAATTCCATGCCAGGGCCGAGGGTGACCAGGACCCTTTAGAACCGAGTGAAGGATGCTGAGAAACTTGAGCTCTGGGGGTGACACCCCTTCCCCACCACTCTCAACCAAGAAATTTATTCTTCCCTCCTAAGATTTATTTATTTCAAAGTTAATCTTGGCCCCTCTGCTGCTCCCACTTTTTCAGGCTATTGATGCTGAATGGATTGGAACGGACGTTTTACAGCCTAATCTTTACCATTTTATAGATTGTTTTTATAGCAACAGGGGGAGAATTTCCTCATGAGAAGGGTGTTGGTGCTCCCAGGCAGGCCTGGGAAAGGCAGCTGCCCACTTGTTAATAAGCATTACCCTGAATTTCCCAGGGATGGAACCACAGGGTCCTGGTTAGAGAAGGGTCTCAAACAGACATTTAGAAATTAACTTGGGCCCAGTTCCCTGTTTCAGGGAAATTAAGCACTTGTGAGAGAATCTCGTGCATCCCAGGCCAGGAAGGAGGGCAGGGCAGGGCCTCAGACTTTTACTGGGTGTAAATGGTCAGCTCAGGCGAGAAGGAGTAGATAGGAGATACCACTGACTCATCATAGAGACATGAAATCTATTAGGGCTTCCTCTTGCCCAGCAAGGGCCCAACTATAATTGAAATACTGGGGAGTGGGGGTGTGGATGTGTGTGTGGGGTGCCTGCGTGGGTTCTGGGGGCTCAGTGGAAACAGTGGGGCAGAAAGAAGCTGCTGTCCACCCCCTCTTCTCCCTCCACCCACTCTTTGCTAGTTCTCCCTTTCTCACCGCTATCAGATGGTTACCAGTCTCTAGGCAAATGCAGAAGGAGGGGGGAGGTGGGTACTGAGCTCATCTTTACCTCCCTCCCTCAAGAGAGGGAGGTGCAGAGACCCCCTCTGCTGACAACACTGCTTCAAGCAGCCAAAAACAAAATCCCATTCTCCCCCCAACAACTCCTTTAACACAGTTTCTCTGCCCTCCACACCCTCCCAGGAGACTCAGGGTGCTGCAAAACCCCTTTAAGAAGCAGGGCTCCTGAATGGTGACCTCACCCTTTGGCGAACACACGGTAGCCTTCAGAGCCCGCCTGCTGGAGACAGCCAGGTGTTTGATGTAGGCCAACAAAAAGACATGCTCAGAGCCACAGGTAACAGCCCCACTGAGCACCTGAGCTGCAGCAAGCTGCCTGGAAACCTGGGGAAGGCAGGAGGAAGGAGGGGGGCCACAGAGCAGCTGGGAGCACGACCATCCACCCAGAGGCTTTGGCAACCTCAGGGACAACCCGCTGTGTTTTCACATCGGCATCTGCAGATCGCAGCCGCTCACCCCGGAGTTACCCTGGCCTCCCTTCCTCTCTCTCCCCCACAAACACTGTTTTACTCTGCGCACCAGAGGGACAGCTCACTCTTCCCCAATTGTCATAGCCTGTTTCTGTTCCATCCTGGCCAGTACAGGAAGGACCTCTGCCCTATCCGGTTCTCTGAGACCCTGAAGTCAAACATGTGGAAAACATAAGACCTGGGAGAGAGATTCCAGAGGAGCCAGGCGCCTTGCTCTGAAAGCCACTGACAGCCCGCCTCCCCCATCAGATTGGGCAGGGACCAGTGAACCAGCTCTTCTGGGTCTGTTCTGATGCCCAGCCTAGTGGCGCACAGTCAGAGTCCAGAGAGACTGGGTTCCATCCTTGGCTGTGTGACCTTGGGCAAGTCGCTGTCCCTCTCTGGGCCTCAGTTTCCTCATCTGTAATCCTGGTTACAGGCACCTCTCCCCCTATTACTGCTCGACATTAGCCGAGTGGCTCTGAGTGGCCGGCTGAGAGGCCTGGGCCGGCAATTTGGGGACGGCAGCGGTGGGCGGTGCGGGTGCTTACCTGTCCAGGCGCTGAACGCGGCGAGCAGCAGGCAGAGCAGCGGCCTGAGGCGGCCGGGGGCCGGGCGGGCTGGCTCCATGGGCCGCGGCTGCGGAGCGAGGAGGGAGAGCGGCCGTGAGTGCGCGCTCGGGCGGGCGCGGGCTGGAGCGGGGAAATGACTAAGGCTCCCCCCTCTCCCCCCACCTCTCCTCCCGGCCGGGCTTCCCCCCTCCCTGGAACAGGCGCCTGGAGCGGCTTAGGAGGCGCCGTCAGCGCCGCGGTTTTCGGAGGAACCCCCCTCCCCCGAGCCCCGCCACCCCGGAGAGATCAAGAGACGGAGAAGGGGAGAGACCCCAAGCGCGCGCGAAACGAAGCCAGGGACGGCCCGAGAGAGCCGGCAGGAGAGGGAAACAGACCCAAGGGAGCCAGGCAGAGAGCCAGAGACACAGAGAGGCGAGAGCTGAGGAGAAAGAGAGAGCGCGCGCGGAGTGAGCGAGGCGGCGCGCAGATCGAGACAGACAGCGCGGGAGAGGGAGGACCGCGAGGGCAGGGCGAGGGGCAGCGGGCCCGGCCGCCCCCGCCGCTGCCCACCTGCCCCACCCGGGCTCCTCACGGCGCCGCGGCTCGCTTCCTCCGGCCCGCAGTCCGGGCAGGGGGCGCCCGCCCTCCTTCCCTTCCCCTCCTCCCGCCGGCCTCGCTGGAGGCTGCGGGGCTCGGGCCCCGCGGGCACCTCCGCCGAGCGCCCGCCGGCTGCGCGCCCCGGGGAGGGAGGGAGCAAGAGAGAGAGGGCGGTGCGCAAGGCCCGGGCACCCCCTCACTCCCGCCCGGGCCCGGGTTGTGGTCCCGGCCGCCGGCGCCCCGCTCGGCTCGGGACTGGACGAGCCCGGGCTCCGACAATGTGCCAGTTCAGACGCCCGCGCGGTGGCCCCGGCCCCGAACCGCCTCCCCCTCGCCCCCTCCCTCGGCCAGCCGGGCTCGGACCTGCGCCGCCCGGCGGACGGGAGCTGCGAGACGGTGGAAGCGTCGCCGGGGCTGCCCCGAGGCCGGGCCCCTCGCTCCACTTTGCGCAAACTTGTTTTTCTAAGGTCAGCACCGCAGGCCGGCTACATCGTCCTCTTAAGGTGGACTGGGGAAGTTGCGGCCGGCCTCCCCTCACCTCCGGACTCTGGCCACGGCCAGTCCCGGCTTCCCGCCCCGGGAGGCTGGAGGCGGCTCAGGAGCGCGGGGAGTGGAGGAGGGGGAAGTCTGCCTTTCGCCCCTCCTCTGAGGCCCTGTCCCCGGGCCCCAGAGCCAAGGCCCCTCTCGGGGTGGGTGAGGGCCAGAAGGGTCCCTATCCTTTCAGATCTGGGCCGAGGTGAAGGAAAAAGCAGGAAGTAAGTGAAGGTAGGGGGAAGGGGGCAGGAAGGAGAGAGTGATGGTACAAAAATAGCGTGTGTGTAGGAAGGACTTCAGTACCGCCTGGAAAAGCGGCGCGGGGAGGAGAGGGAGCTGAAGGGGGGCTGCGGCCAGGAAACCGGGGAAAAGAGTCCGGGCCTCTCTGGGGAGGTGGGCTCTCCCCGCCAGGTGCCTGTCTGTCAAGGAGGTGCCTCTCTGTCAAGGATGGCTGCTTCAGGGATGGGGAGGGGCCAGGAAGAGGTGCGGGGCCAGGGGAACTTGGAAGGCCTGTGCTTCAGGAAGATGGCAGGAGGTGAGGAAGATGAGGGGATGGGAGGAGAGCAGGAGCCAGAGGCCTGGAGGCAGGACAGAGCCTGCTGGTGAGAAAAAAGCAGCCGGTTTCCTCTCTCAATTCCTCTTTCTGTCCCCTTCTTTGAGGGAAAGCTGTATTCCCAATAGCACCCAGGCCAGGGATGGGGGTGAGAATGCTCTGATCACCAGACCAAAGAAGACTCCAGACTGGGGGAGGGAATGGAGTCAAAGACCCTCTAATTGTAAATAAACAATAACCAATTTGGCTTCAAAAAGCCCTTAGGATGATATGAAGCAAGGTGAGAGAGGGGTCAGTCCTATAAACTGAGGAGAAATTGAAGCCCAGAGAGGGTGTGGACTTGCCCAGGGTCACACAGCAAGACCTGGGGTAGAAACAAGGTTTGAATTTCTGATTCCCAGGTTAAAGATCTTTGTACAAGGACACCCTCATCCCTCCCTGGCCCTACCCCAGCCTCCCTGTTAAATGCCTGGTCTTGATGTGGTGCTAAGACAAGGAGGCAGGCAGGGTGCTGCCTCTGTTCAAATCCTGCCAGCCACCTCTTGTGAGCTGTGTAGACTTGAGAAAATACCTTATTTTTGTGGCTCCATTTCCTGAGCCAACAGGAGTATCAACCTAAAAAGGCTGGAGTGAGGATTAGATGAGTTGGTATTTGTACAACATTTAAAAACTGCCACATGGCATTTGACAAATAAGTCAAGCATTTGACAGCAGTCCTCAGGAACCTACAGGGTTCTGGGCAATATGTGAAGTGTAAGGGGATTTTCTTTGGGTGCAGAAAATGCAGCAGGGACCCACGCCATGTCCCTGTCCACGAAGAATTTACATTCTAGTGGGGAGACAGATAAGTAGACAAGCAGAAATAATTAATGAACAACAGAAGGTCGAGCTTACACAGTGAGAAGGGTGCGCTGATTTGGATAAGGGTAAGTCCTGAGACTGGGAGCTGAATCACACACACACAAAAAAGGGGGGCAACAAGGTGAGGATTTGGGAATTTGCTGTTCCAGGAAGAGGGACCAGCACATATAAAGGCCCGGGGGCTAGCTTGGCTGGAGTGGAGTGAGCAAAGGATGGGGGAGACTGGTCCAAATGGGTGACCTCACAGGCCTTGGTAAAGTACCTGCATTTATTCTGCAGGGAAGAAATAATTGGCGCTGTTAAGCAGGGGAGTGCCATGGTCTGATTTATGTGTTTAAAAGGCCACTGTGGCTACAAGCGGAGAGTGGGCTGGAGGGAGGAGAGTGTGGAATCAAGGAGATGTTCTGGGGTTCTCCTAGTATCTGAGGTGAGGGTAGGGAGTCTCCAACTGTTCAAGGCCACATCTGACTGAAACCATGAAGGTGACCAGTGGGGCTCCTGGGTAAATCCATGACCCGAATCTATCTGGGTGGGAGTGGGGCAGGGGCTGCTGCTGAAGGTCAGAGATGAGGCAGCCTCCCGGCCTGGGCTTCCAGAAGGCTCTGTTGTTCACTGCGCACATACACACAGACCTGCCTGGGATTAGGAACCTGTGGATTAGGGAAGGATAATAATGGAACCAGCTGCTATTTATGTAGCACCTTCGGCCAGGGCACCCAGGAGGGCTTCCCAACAGCCTTCCTTCTTCACCAGGAGGGGGTCTGGGCCTTGTTCTCCTGAATCAGCATCTACATAAAAATCACCCTTGGCCAACTGCCAGGGCTGGGAGATCACTGAGACCAATGGGCATCTGGATATATACTGAGGTAGAGGGACAATTTGCCTGAGGTCACGCAGATTATGGCAGATAATTGAGGTGAATCAACCCCCTCCATGGGAGGCTGGGCACTGGGGATGCAGCAATTGAGAAAAACAGACAAGAACCTCACCCCAAGGAACTAACAGTCTTGTGGGGACAAGCAAGTCAGTCTGTAAAATAGCTAGTCTGTCAGAGGGGGACAGGCTACAGGGGTAACTTAAGCGGGTAGGGGCCCAGGATTTATTTTTCTGGGCTCCAAAATCACTGCAGATGGTGATTGCAGCCATGAAATTAAAAGATACTTACTTCTTGGAAGGAAAGTTATGATCAATCTATACAGCATATTAAGAAGCAGAGACATTACTTTGCCAAAAAAGGTCCGTCTAGTCAAGGCTATGGTTTTTCCAGTGGTCATGTATGGATGTGAGAGTTGGACTATAAAGAAAGCTAAGCACCAAAGAATTGATGCTTTTGAACTGTGGTGTTGAAGACTCTTCAGAGTCCCTTGGACTGCAAGGAGATCCAACTAGTCCGTCCTAAAGGAGATCAGTCCTGGGTATTCATTGGAAGGACTGATGTTGAAGCTGAAACTCCAATACTTTGGCCACCTGATGAGAAGAGCTGACTCATTGGAAAAGACCCTGATGCTGGGAAAGATTGAGGGCAGGAGGAGAAGGGGATGACAGAGGATGAGATGGTTGGATGGCATCATTGACTCTATGGACATCGGTTTGGGTGGACTCTGGGAGTTGGTGATGGACAGGGAGGCCTGGGGTGCTGCGGTTTATGGGGTCGCAAAGAGTTGGACACGACTGAATGACTGAACTGAACTGAGGGGCCCAGGACTGATGATGAGAGGGGAGGGCATCCGGGGAGGCCTCAGAACAGGTGATATTTGGGCAAAGATGTGAGATGGAGCCAGAAGCAGCTCCATCAGGCTTTGGTCCTTGACTTTGTAACTCCCTGGTGTAACACGTCAGCACATCCCTTGCTGGACCATCCCTCCACATCCAGAGCCAAAGCACTTCTCAGCCCCTTCCTTCTACCGCTCAGGTCCAGTCCTCCACCATCTCCCACCCTGTGCATTCTCCACTCAGCAGCCAGAGATCAGACCATGTGCCTGTCCTATTGTCCAGCGTTGGTGGAAAGAAGATGTGAAAGTATGAGGAAGGGAGGGTCAGGGTCTTGAAGCCAAGACTCTGCCTATTTGATTCATGCAACTTGGGGAAAAATTTTTTTTTGAGCCTCAGTTTGTTCATCTGTAAAACAGGAATAACAAGGTCCACCCTGGTCAAGGGTTTGGTGGTGGCACAAACATGAAAGCTGCTGTGGTGTTAGCCTTTGTGGAGTTTGTCCCCGCTGGTAGGGTGATGACGCCCCTGTGTGTGCCAGGCCCGTTTACAGGGATCATCTTGTCAAAGCCTCAGAAATTCCACCGTGTCCCCAGAGGTGAGGAAGCAAGGCCAGGGACAGAAAGCGACTGGACCAGGGTCACTCTGCCAGGGCATGCAGGAGCCTGCAGAGACCCAGCTTTGCTGGGCGCCAGCCCTGCAGGCTCTGCCCCTCGTTTCCCATCACCCTGGGCTGGCGTCAGCAGGCAGGCCCGCCAGCCGCCTTTGTGTGGGGCCTGTCAGGAGGCCGGAGCTGCCAACGACCTATTTTTCTGGGCAAGAGGAGCCATTTGAAGTTAGAGGCCTCAGCTGCGGAGCCAGAACAATAAAAATAAAAACAGCAAGGACTCCTGGGCAGCTTGGACCAGGGAACCAACTGCCCCAGCGAGGAGCTGCTGAAAGCCTGAAAAGAAGCTGGTGGGGGCTGAAGGAAGTAGTGTCCTCACTGCGCTCCCCTGTTCTCTGACCTGTAGGTGGGTCATCTCCAGGGGTCACGCAGCTATTTTATAGCTATGGAAACTGCAGTTCAAAGGGATGGAGTTACTTACTCTGGACATGGGACAGACAGCTAGTGAGCGACCAAGCCAGTTAGGATTCGAACTCACTTCTCCAAATAATAGCAGTTCCCATTTGTTCAGCATCTACTATGCTTTGTTGTTGTTATTTAGTCGCGAAGTCATGGCTGACTCTTTTTGTGATCCCATGGATTGTAGCCCATCAGGCTCCTCTGTCCTTGGGATTTCCCAGGCAAGAAGACTGGAGTGGGTTGCCATTTCCTTCTCCAGGGGATCTTCCAGACCCAGGGATCGAACCCAGGGTCTCCTGCATTGCAGGCAGATTCTTTAACGACTGAGCCACCTGGGAAGTCTCCTGCTGTGCTTTACTGGCATGTTTTTTGTGACATATTCAAACCACACCTGGGTACTAAGAATTCCTCTAAGCTGCCTTATAGGGGTCTCTGCTCTCAGGTCACTTTGCCTGACCATCTTTTTAAGATTTCCCTCCCCCACCCCCGTGTGTTCTGCCTCCTTCTCTACTTTCTTTCGTGTTCATCACAGGCATCACAACCTGCCAGCACTGTGCCTCTGCCCTGCATGTTGTCCATCTCTTTAATGAGTCGCGGGTCAGTTTATCCCTGGGCCCAGTGCCCGGCCTTGGGAGCACATACTATGGTGAAACCCCCAGCACTGCCTCTGACCAGCCATGGGGCAAGGTTCTCTGCTCATCTGTGCCTCACTTACCCAGATTCAGGAACTGATGGAATCAGACCTAAAAAGTCTCTAGTAAGGAAAATGAGTTAATCTGGGGAAAGATATTTGCTGTTGCCATAGTTTTCTCCCAGCACTGAGGCTCCAGTGCCTTAATAGTGAACAGTAGGTTATCAATAAATATCTATTCAATTACAAAAGCAACCTGCCCACAATCCCATGGTAAGACATCTAAAACATCCATCAGCAGAGTCTGGATTTGAGGAAGCGTTTCTCTGAGCCTGTGCATCAGTGCACTCTACTTTATAATCACCTCTCCACAGCCCCCACCTTCCCGCCACAGAGCAGGTATCATCCTCACCTGGAATGATTGTTAAACCACGGATCCCAGTTTCTGATTCAATGGGTATCAGGTAAGATCCGAGAACTTGCATTTCTAACGAGGTCCCAGGTGATGCTGACGTTGCAGTCCAATGGATAAACTGGTAGGACCACTGAATAGACTGGTTGGACTGTTTCATGAGCCCAGTCTCAGCTTTCCTATTGGCTGGTTGGCAGTCTGTCTGTCCTTCTGCTTTCTGTCCTCCCCACCTAGGGGAAAACAGAGAGGGCAACAGTACTGGCTCAGAGGCTGCAGGTAGTGCCCCCAAAGCTGAGGGGCTGTGACAGATCAGAGCCAGGGCCTGAGAGAGCCGTGCTGTATGTAATTAGTGCTTTCCAGGGGAAGTTAGCAACTAAGCAACTTGGCAGGCAGGCAGGCAGCTCGCCTGAGCTCGTCAGGGGTGGGACCGCACTGTCAGGCCCTAAACACTGTTCTCAGGCTCTGAAGATCTGGCTCTGCTTGGAGCTGAGCTCAGCTGTGCAGAATCTAACCTCCCCCAACCCTCTGGGCGGCAGGGTCTCCTGAAGGGTGGGGGGGTGTGCAAGGGTGGCGTCAGGACAGAGCTGATTGACTCAGCATGCACTGGGGGACCTGAGTTCAAGTGCTGACTCAGCCTAATGGTAACACGAATCATAGCTAAAATATTAGGACTGCTTACTAAGCCCCAGGCCTAAAGGATTTCAGTGGATTCTCTCATGCTTCTCACTCAATTCTCTTATGTGGACACGATTCCTGTCCCCGTTTCACAGATGGGAAAACTGAGGCTCAGAGAGGTTAAGGGGCTTGTACAAGAACACACAGCCTGTGAGTTGCAAAGTTAGGCTTTGGATCCAGGAGTTATCATCCCCCAGCCCCTGCTCCTCACCTCTGCACATTCTGCCTTCTACTTTGCTATGAGCTCAGAGGCCCCAGAGTGCCCTCTCAGGGTGTCCATCACACCAAGGGGCTTGCTGACTTCCAGGCCCTGGTGCTGAGCACCAGGCCTGCTGATGTGTCATAGGAACGAAAGTATCTGGTGAATGAAATAAAGAATCTGCAGATGAGTCTGACTTTCCAGTTGTGATGGGACAATACTGGTCAGTGGCTGAGAGGCATGCTTTCAACTCATGCTCTGCCCCTCACTAGCTGTGTGATCTTGGGTGGATCTCAGCCTCCATTTCCTCTTCTGGAAATAGGTTGAGGTCAGGACTAATGGGTAAAAGGGAGTGAGGAAGGGAAAGAGGAATAAACCCCAAAGGCCCCTCATGATCTCACCCACTACCCCCTCTCTGATCTCACCTACCACCTCTCCCCCAGCTCACTCCAGTCCAGCCATATTCATCTTCTCAGAATTCCAGGAATCCACCCAGCAGGTGCCCACCTCAGGGCCTTTGCACTTGCTGCTCCCTGTGCCTAGAACCTACTCTTCCCAGCCAGCCACCAGCCTCACTCTGCCTCTGCTCAGGTGTCCCCTCCCGAGAGAATCCTGTCCTGACCACTTTTTTAAAAAGTCTCCTATCATTTCTTATTTTTCTTGGTAGCATGTAAATATGATACCCTCTTCGGTTGCTGGAGATTCCCCGACCTGATTCGAGCTCCACCCGGACTCTGATTGCTCTCTAGCACCTGGAGCCATGCCTGCAGAGTGGTTGCCCACACAGTGAAAGGAGCCAGGCAGGCAGCAGCTCTGTCCACGAGGTGCTGGCGGCTCCACTGGGTGGCACAGGTTCCTCTGCCCCTGCCCCTGCTTGGCCTGGGTTTCCCCAATAAACAGATGTCCTCCTTGAACCTGGGTTTCCTTCCCAGGCTGAGAGACCAGGCATTCCAGTTGGCCTCATTCCTGTTCCCAAGAGGAAGTATTTGTCCCCAGGCAGGAACTGGCCTGGCTCTCAGGGGGAAGCCAAAGCAACCCATACCACTCTCTCTGCTCCCAGCTTCTGAGGAGTTGGCACTGTGGCTTCAGGCGGCAGGTGGCCATGCTGGTACCATGCTACTGGAGCAAGGAGGGTGGTGGGATGGAGGACCCCCAGAGCTCATTTCCAGAGCTCCTTGGCCTCTTACCTCATGGGAGCCTCACAGTCATGCTGTGCAAAGACTGGGCTTGGATGTCAGCCTCACCTGGCTGGAATTTGTTCCACTTACGTCTACCCATTTGTACAGATAAACAAACTGAAGCTTCAGGAGAGGCAGAGACTGCTGGGCCAGTGTATGTAAGATGGTGAACCCTGATCTTCTGATACCAAATCCTTTATTCCTCATCTTTATCCACAGTCCACTCTCTTCCCTCACCAGGAGGAAAGTAGTAACAGTCCCCATGGGATGCATAAGAAGACTGAGGGGCAAAGAGAGAAATGGGGAGGCCCAAAGTCTCCCCCTAAATGCCTGGCTGGCCACACTGGAAGATATTGGTCTGTGTTGTTCTCCTGGTATTTCTGCTCCCCAGTTTCAAGCAAATATTGGGGTTTAGTGAACAGGAGTTGTAGGGATTTGGCAGAAGGGTACCCAGAGTAAGGCCTTGGTTTTTGTAAAGTCTGAAACTGAAGAAATTGCCAGAGAAAAGTGGGAGAGACTGGAGGGAGACAGATGTACTGGACGAGGCTGCTGGCAGGTCCCAGACAGGAGAGGATGCTGCCCTTCCCCTAGCAGGATGGCGAGGGCAGGGCAAGACCTCAGGGCAGGCTTCCTGGTAGCCCCAGGAAGCCTGACCAAGGCCTCTGGTCTCCTCACAGATCTTGCAACCCCACAGCACAGCTGAGCCAGTGGGGCCATTGGGGTGGGACAATGCACGGCCTGCATTCATTCAATAGATATTTATGGAGCCCCTACTATGGACTGGGGTGTGTTGGGTGCTGGAGGCATTCACATTCTAGTGCAAGAGGTGGAAAAATGAATGTGTGAGTTTTGACATACACTGCATGTCATGTGAACAATGATAGCTGCCGAGAAAAAGGAAGCAGGGTGACGGACGCAGACTGATGGTGGGAGGGGGTGCTGCTCTCTCGTGCAGGGTAGCAGTGAAGGTCTTGCTCAGAGAATGGAGTTTCCTGATGGATGTGAGAGGGAGAGCCACAAAACGGAAGGAGCAGCCAGTGCAAAGGCCCTAGGGTGGCAAGGTCAAGGACATGGGCAGCCAGGACACTATAGCAGAGGAGGTGGTGGGGAGGCAAGCTTGGACAGGAAGTAGGGCTCACAGTCTCACAGGCAAGGCAAAGCCCTCAGTTTTCACTTGGAGCTAGAGGGAAAGCAGTGTAGACAGATTCCTGGAAGCCACCTCTCTAATACTCTGAAACTGAGCAAACTCTTGAGAGAAGGAAGCCCCCAGAATGAACCAACGGTAAACTTGTTTCCCCTCATTCCAGTGGACACAATCACAGACCAGGGGAGTTTAACGTCACCAGGGCTTCCCAGGTTTTAACCCAGTTAAATGTAGATTCTGACTCAGTAGGTCCCAGTGGGGCTTGAGATCCTATATTTCTAACAAGCTCCTGCGTGAAGCTGTAGTTGTTTGTCCCCAGACCACACTTTGAGTAGCAGGTGCCCATCCATGCCCGTGGCCTGAGAATCCTACCTGTTGTTCAGTTTTAAGCCTAAATCATCGGGGTGCCCTTTGAACCTGTGGGCCTGTTGTCCACAAGAACCAATGGGTCTTTCCCTTCTGTGCAAGCCCCACCCCTTGCCTGCATGATGTGGGAGCAGTGGACTCCAGAGCCAGCCTGCTGGGGTCCACATTCAAGCCCTGCCAGCTCTAGGTGACGTGCCTTCAGGAAAGGGACTTTGCCTCACGTGTTCCGTTTCTCATCTGTTAAAAAGGAAAAATACTGCCCCCTTTTAGAGGGCTATTTTGAAGATTTAAAGAAATAATATGTATAACAAGTCTGGCACACAGGAGGTACTCAATAAATGTTACATCACTCCCTCCATTTCTGCCTGTCCTTTAAGGTGCATAATCAGAAATATTTTCATCTTATTAGTTCAAGTTTTTCTATTTCCGTGTCTGTTCTATGAAGTACATATTAGTCTAAAAGTATATAGCACATTTATAAAATAAACAAATGTACATTAGGGTGCATATTTAAAATGTTTTTACTGATGGGAATATGATTAAAACATTTTAAAACATGACTGATTTTTAAGCCTGGTGAAATTGGGAGAGAATATTAGATCTGGAAGGAATTTCAAAGGCCTTCAGTTCCCCCATCATTCCCTCTCTCATTTGATGGGCAAATCTCTCTGTTACACTAGATTGCCACTAGCAGTGGGGAGCTCACTACCTTCCTAGGCAGCTCTGGGAACAGTTTCTTAAACTCAGTGCCTACTTGTGTTTCAGCCACTCTGAGCTCCCACAGTCTAACTCAACTGCTCCCCCCCACTTCATGCATCATAGCTCTGCAGGCTCCCAAGGGCCCTAAGCCAGGCTGTGTGCATAGGATGCCTTCAGTAATGTCCCATGAGTGAGATGGAGAGGAGAGGGATGAGAAGGGGATGGGAAGGGTGACTTTCCTGTCATTCCTCATTTGGAGAGTTCACTAAAAACTTGGTACTGTGTCCTCCTGGTCGTGTATCCACCTATATAGTATGCGTCTATTTGTTTGCACTTGTTTTCATGTGCTTGTCTGTACACAGGTGTTTGTGTGAGTGCCATGATGTGTTTTGCTATTGTGGCCATGTCCCTATGGATGTGTATGTGTGTGTTGTGCTACAAATATCCATGTGTGCTGTACGCATCTTTCTCTGAATCTTTGCGTGTCTGTGTGTTCAGGAATGTGTCGCTTGTAGGGTTGTATGTCTTCCTTTGGTTTGTTTGGGTGTGTGTGCTGCATGTGTGTGTGCTGTCTGTAGATGTCCACGTGTGGTGTGCATGTCTCTGTCTCTGTGTGTCTGTGTATCTGGGGCCTTTCTTGGTGCGTTTTGCTCTGTGTGTGTGTCTGAGTGAATGTGTCTCTCCTCCCCTGCTCAGCCGTTTTCAGGGAGCTGGGTGACTCCCTGCAGCCTGGTCGACTTCAGGCCGCCTGACTGGCAGGCAGCAAGGGTTTCACACCCCTCCTCTCCTGCTCGGCTGCGCTAATCACTGGGTTATATGCAGATGGCAAATGTGTGGCTGCCAGGCTTGGAGGAGGGACTGTGGTGGGGGTATGCAGATGAGCAGACACCGAGGAGGAGTGAGAAGACAATTTAAAGGCAGAAAGGGGGAAAACAAGCCTCCTTGGCTTCAGTGTTAGTTTGAGGTTCTCTCCAGATGCATAATTTTTATTAAGAGGATATGATGGTTGATTTTTCCCTTTCCCTAATCAAGCTAGCAGCTTAGAATCACAGGATCCTAGAATCCTAGAATTTTCAATCTGCAGAATTCTAGAACCTCAGCCTTATGCAACTCTAGACTCTCAGAAGTGTATTTAAGAACTCTAATCCTCTTGGATTAGCATCTTCAAAGGTCATTCTTCTCTCGCCTTTCTCTGTATAAAATCATGGCCAAGGAATGACTTTGAAGGTTCATCTCATCCACATAGGCTTCCACTTCACCCTGATCAGGGCAGGGCAGTGGAGAGAGAGGCCCAGTCAACTGGACATTCTTGGGGATGTCGAACTGGAATCTTCCTTTGGCAAGTTGTCTCCTGAATAGTCTGGGCTCATATTACCCCTTTACCTTCTGCAGGGACTGAGACAAAGGCGCCTATGTTCCCAGGCTATGTTTTCAGCCTTTCAGGAACTGGTGTAACAGGCTGCAGGTGTGAGGAGAGCCAAGGGGCAGGGCTCCTCTGAAGGCCGGGCAGTGGAAACTGGAGTGGGCACCAACCAGGCAGCTACTTCCCACCCCAGGATGTCCACTGAGGTGTTTCCTTCCACTTCACTCTTCTCAAGATGACAGCTTCAAAGGCAGATTATGTCCTATCCCAGTGATCCCGGGAGCCACGGATGGTCCCTGAGGGAGCTCACTTCACTTACTTTGAACTTCAGGACTCAGACTCCTTGGCATGGCAGCTTTCCAGGCCCCAACTACTAACCATCTCATCTCTCCCTCCCACATGCAACCAGCTGCGCTGAACTCCTTACTCGCCTTGAATCTATTTTACATCTTCATGCCTCCAAATCTTTGCATGGGCTTGTTCCCCTCTGCCTCTTCTTCGTGGTGCACGCTCATTCATCCGTGGAATGTAAGCTCCCACTCAACTGTAAGTGCCATGAAGGAAAAAGTTTGACTTATTTAATACTTGATTTCCCAGAATCTACAGCAATGTTCGTCACACAGTAGGTATTCAACAAATGCTTGAAAGTATCCTACACCATTTGGAGAAATGGTTCTCCTCTCTTCTCCAAAAACCACCTGAGGCTGTGGGTCTTTGCTTACATTGTCTCCTTACTAGAGCTGGAACCCCTTGAAGCTAAGATCATGTCTGGTTAACCTTTACCTGCAGCATCCAGTTCAGAGCCTGACACCCAGCAGGTGCCCAGTAAACACAGGGCAGTTGCCAGCAGCCAAGCTTGGTGACTTGCAATCAATCCCCTGTTGGTCCAAACTGCGAGCGCCAGTCCAAGCCATTGGCAACATCTGCTTCAAAGTCTTATTTGCAATTATACATTCCTAGGCTCTTGCCACTTAATATTTAATAACTAGGCGGCTGGCCTTCTCTGGCAGCCACTTAAGCCCCTGATTGCCTCTTGTCTGAACTTGGCCCTGAGTGAGGCAGGGACTGCTCTGGGGTTAAGTGTAAAGCCCGTGTCCTGAGTTTGGAGCCAGCATAAGGCAGTAGCCTCAGAGACAGGAGGAAGGGCTGCCCACTGGGTTGAAGCTCCTGGATGGCCTTACCAGGCAAGGCAGGTTGAGCACTGACTCCAGCTGGTTCCACCTCTCTCCCATGCTGTGTAGGGCTGTGCCTGCTCATGCCCTCGTGGGCTGGGGAGGAGGAGAGAGGAAAAATGTCAATGGGACCTTCTCTGACTCATATTCTAGCTGGCCAAGAAGGAAGAAAGGGGGATTCTGCCTGGGCTCCGTCCCAGCAGGAAAGGTGGGTCTATCCTGTGTGGCTCCGCCCCCACAGTCCAGGGCCAGTCCACGTGGGGGCTGGTGGCGCCACAGAGTGGGTGCTAGCAGCTGTGCTGGCCTGTCCTGGCATAGGGCTGGGGAGTCCTTCCAAGTGGGCTGTGGAAGAGGGTGAGGCAATGGTAATGACCCGACCCTTGGGTTTGCCCAAGCAGCTGCCTAGTCCTGGGAAATCCTGCAGGCCGTGAGGCCAGCCCCCTCCACAGGCAGACCTCTGCAGGGTTGCTGGGGCGAGAGAGAGGAGTAGTCATGGGAAGGTTCGGGAGGAGGGAGCAGCAAGTGCAAAGTCTCTGAGGCTGGGCTGCTAGAACCACTGCGGTCCAGAGAAGAGTCAGGAAACGGACTTCTCAGCGGATGCTGGGGGAAGGTGCTGCTGGGAATTCATGCCTGGGAGTCATTGACTTTCCAGATTCCAGAGGGGATTCCCAGGGTCAGGAGACATGGTTTCCAGGTCTTTCTCTGCCTCTGTCAAGCCCAGTGACCCGGGGAAGCCCCTGCCTGGTGTTCACACGGGCACTGCACTTACTACTTAGCATGACTGCCTGACCCCTGCCAGTGAGGGGAGTTTTCCTTCTCTTAGAGGTTATCTGACCCAACCCAGGAAACCGAGCAGAGACTCCACCTACAGAGTTGGCAGAGCGGGTTTGGGTGGCAGGTTAGACTTGGTGCAGAACGTTTGGCTCTTATGATGGGCAGTATTTACTGAGCACTTACTGTGTACAAGGTGCCATGCTAAATAAACCCTTTACCCACATCCATAATCTCATTTCATCCCTGTCATCCCTGTCCCCTCTTTGCCTCACCCCCTTGTCCATTTACAAGTCCTGTTGACCTTTAAAACCCAGTTCTGGTCCATTTGCCTCTTTCCACCTCCCCTAGGATGACTCTTACTGCCCACCATCTGCTCACACTCAGACACTGTACCAGCCTCCTCTCAGCAATTTTGTTGCTGCAGCTTTGGTCCCTGCAATCCATCTCCAACCAGCCTCCAGGAGGCCTTTGAATAGTCTAAATAGGATTATGTCTCTTCCCTGCTTTTGAACCTCCAGGGCCTGCCATGGTGCTTAAAATCAAACCCAAGTCCTACAAGTGACCCTGCTCAATGTGCCCTGTCCCTCCATCCTCTCTATCCTGAGGTGGGACCACTCACTGCCCACCCTGCTACAGCCACACTGGCCTGGTTCCTGTCCTTGAACATGTTGGTCCAGTCCAGCCTGGGGCTCTGTGCTTGCTCTTCCCTTTCCCTGAGACCTGCTCCTGACGGCTGGTGCAGTGGTACCAGGGATGTGCTTCTCGACTTTACCTCCAGCTGGGTCTCCAGCCTTGAAGTGGTCTTGAGGGTCTAGGATGAAGCCCAGCTCTGCCCGTACCCCTCTGTCCAAAGGCCACCTGCTGCAGCTTCTGTTGAGGATGCTCAGCCCCCTGGAAGCCCCCAGTCTGATTGCTGATCAGTGATCTCAGCTCCCGCCCAACCTGTGGGTTTCCAACACTCCCTTCTCTCTGCCGCAGTCGTTGCTACACAAGTTAATGGAATAACAAGACACTTTACCCATTATCTGATGCAAATACCTTTTGTTGCCAGTGCCAGCTCCCCACAGCTCATCTCTCTTTGCTACCTAGTCCATGGGCCTCCCGCTCCAGTCTCCAGCTGAGACCAGGTTGGGGGAATCCCCCCAACAGAAGTCCCTGCAGTGCTTGGGTCCAGGAAGACAGGCACCAGCCCTTCTTCTAGCTACCATACAGTGAGCCCACTGTGTGCTGATCTTTTGGTTTTTCAACTTTCAGATGATCGTGTGCAATTCTGATCTGCATTGTGCAGACTTGAAGATAAAAGTCTGTGTTGCCCTCAAACAGGTATCCTGTTGAGGTCTGTCTGGACACACACGCCACAGTTTGACTCCACCTCCCATTCATTCCTGGGAAGGGCTTTATCTGTGTGATCTCTTTCGACCCTGTTTCTCTATTTGGTGCTTCATCTGTGTGTAGATGGAGACGAGGATGCAACTTGCTCCCCAGTGATGAGTGAGACTCTGTGCCCTTGCTGGGGAGCCCAGGAGGGCAGACGTGTGAGTGTGGGGGTGCAGTGGGAGTAGGAGAGCCCCCAGAGTTTGCTCCCTTGGAAACTTCCATCCCGTGACCCCATACCACCAGAATCACCTATTTCACGTTTAGTGACTCAAGCAGGTACAAGACCCCTGGAAGTTTACCAGAGAGAAGATGACAGATCTCCAAATGACGGTGTGAGTCTCAGGACAGACAACAGGACAAGTGATGTCTCCCCCTCCCATCCATCTCCTCACCCTTCCCCAGTCAGGAATGTAGGGAGAGAAGGGTGTGACACTCTGCAGGGAGAGGTCTAGTCTGGGTGGGACACCCAGTGTGGGTGAAGTCTGCCCCCACTTCATCTCTCAGTGAGTGACCTCACCCATCATCAGCCTTGAAGCTCTGCCCACCCTGATGACTCCTACTCAAGTATCCCCACCGTCTTCCTGAATGCCCCTCCTGGTACCCCTCAGACTCAAAGTGCCTGTAAAGGACCTCACCATCTCCCCTACCTGCTTTTCTCCTGTGTCGTTGAACTCCCGGTTTCCAGAACGTTCACACACCATTTGCTTGCCTCCCTTCCTCTCCTTAGCCACCCAGTCCCGCCTGGTCTGTCTCAGAGGTGTTTCCCCAGTCAGTCCATCTGCCCCATTCTCACTGTGGCTGCTCCAGCTCAGCCCCACCTGCTCCCTGAGCCAAGGGTCTTCCAGCCTGCAGACTCTTTGACTTCAGTCCAGCCTCTTCATGCCATAGGCCAGGCTTTCTGAATGTGATGCTCATCCTCCACCCTTCAGGGACACTTCAGGTGTCCTTGGGGTGCAGTCCAACTCCATAACCAGGACTTGAAGGCCTAAGTCATCAAGTGCTGCCCCACAACCATATGTCTGTCATGGAACTTCTCTGAATATGCCTCCCTGTCTTTGTGTAAAAGCACCATTCTGCCTGGCAAACTCCTGCTCACCCGTCAGATCCTCCTCTAAGGAGGCTTTTCCAACAAGCTCCCCCTCTTGGGTTGGGGTCCCTTTCCTGTGCTTCCCCAGCCCATGCATCCCCCTCCATTAGTGAACATCTCTTTGAATTTGGCAACTTGTGCCTGCTTCTTCCTTTTCCACCTGGACTTCAGGACAAGGCTGGGGTTGGGGGTGGGGCGGCAGTTGAAGATAAAAGCCTGACTTTATCTTAGCAGTAAGAGGACAGGCTCTGGAGCCCCAACCTGAGTGGATCTGGGTTCAGATCTTATCTCTGCCACTTTCTAGCAGTGCAACATTGTATAACAGAACTTACACTCCCTGGGCCTCACCTTTTTCATCTGTAAAATGAGCAAAATAATCATATTACCTCCTCAGTGGGGTTGTTTTGAGAGTGAAATGAACATAAAGCACTTAGAAAATTACCTGGCACATAGTAAATGCTCAATAAATAGTAGCTCTTATTATCACCTCTACATTCCACATAAGCTGCACTTTTAAAGGTCTATTCATCTAAGAAATAAGAGGCTAGTTCTGTCTAGGTCAGAATTATTTCTAAGTCACTGGTTCCCAAACTCAGATGAGCATCAGAATTAATTGTCTAAGAAAGGCAGATTAGTCAGCCCAGCAGGTTTGGGGTGGGCCTGGGAATAAGCTTCTTAGCAAGTTCTCTGCATTCTGCTCTGATATAGGTGGTCTGAGGCCAAACGCAAACCCACTGCTCCACAGGGGCATAAAGGAGAGCTTTGCCATGGAAACACTCCCGTAACCAGCCTCTCCTCACCCCACTCCACTGCACCAGCAGGGAAGTTTGGGAAGTGGCAGAGAAGTCAAAGCCCTCCTCTGAGACAGGAGGCCTGGGTTCTAATCCTGGCTTCCTTCTTCTGGGCCAGTGGCCTCTGCTCTCTGTGCCCCAGTCCCCTCTCTGGAAGATGGGGATCCCACCTCCCTGTTGAGAGGGTTGGAGGCTTCTCTCCATCCAGAGGCCCCCTGAGAGGGAGACACAGCGAGGGATCGGCAAGCCAGGGCGGGTGCTAACTTCGCCCGGCCACCGTTTGTCTTCTGAGGCCTGCTCTCCCTGAATGTTTTATTTTCTGGTGATGGATTCCGGCTCATGCATGGGACCAGCACCTGCATACAAATGCCAAGAGGCCAGTGGGCCCCGGAATCTGTCCTCGCCTGCTCTCTGCCAGGCACCAGGCTGTGAGTTCCCAGCAGGCCCGGAAGTCCTAGGATCTCCCGCGAGGCTGGGACCACCATGCCCCGTCTGTGGCCGGAAGCAGCCAGGAGGCCTGCCCCTTTCAGAGCAAGTGTCCCTGTGAGAGAGTGGCCACTGGGAGGTCTTCAGGGGACTTGGGAGCTGCTGGGACAATCAGTTGCTGTTTGGGGAGTGAGGTTGGCAGGTCCTTGCCCCTCGGCACTGAGCCCTAGCCAATCGCCTGCCAAGCCCGGGCCTGGTTTTCCACTGCCTGCTGGTTCCAGGGCACTCAGGGAGGGGGCCCCGGGGGATGTATTGCTCCTGTCCCCAGAGCCTTAGCTGTGGTCAAGGAGGCCGGAGCAGGTTTGCAGAGCAGCGGACATGCTCTGCCTGGGCCTTACTGTCTGTCAGGCTAAAGGTGGAGTGCTGGGCTCTCAGGGTTTACGCGGGCCATGGGATGCATGAGTCTGTGTAACTTGGATGGCACCGGTCAAGTGCCTTGGTTGGGGAAACAGCAGCGAACAAGACAATGTCTCTGCCCCTCTGCAGTCTATTTTCTTGTACAGGGAGATGTAAAAGCTGGAGGCAGCCTAAGGGAGAAAAATAAAGTGACACGGTGGGACACAGGTGATGGTGCAGGGGCTATTTTTACTAGAAGGATGAGTGAGTGTCTCTCTGAAAAGATGACACTTAAGCAGAGACCCAGAGGGTGCAGTGGAGTAAGAGAGACATGTGGATATCTACAGGAAGAGTGTTCAGTTGGAGGGAATACCATGTGCAAAGCTTCTGAGCAAGAGAGGACCTGGCATGTCTGACAAGAGCCTGGAGGCCAGAGCAACTGGAGTGGAGGAATGGAGAGAGAAAATGAAGGGAGAGAGGAGGGCTCCAGGGTGATGCCACCCTGGAGGCAGTCCCGCCATCATCATCTCCATCTTACAGATGGGGTAATTGAGCTCAGGGAGGTTAGATAACTTGCCTGAGGCCACAAAGCTGGTAAACAGAGGCAGCTGATCAAATACCCACTTGTCCTGATGCCAGAGCCTCTTATCACCATGTTATGAAAATACTTGATTGTGAAGTACAGGTAGCGCCTTGTAATCAGTAATCTGGGCCTCACTAGGGGCTGGTTGTTTTCTCTTTCACATTCAGCAGGGCTGTGTGCTGGACATCCAGGAGCAGGTCCATCTCTGAGGAGCCTTCTGGAGATCTAGGATCTGACAGGCCTGGGTTGTTATCCTTGCTCTGCACTCACTAGTCACTGGGTTTTTCTGGGTCTCGACTTATCTGTAAACTGAGGTTATTCTGTCTATCTCAGAGGCCTAGCAAGAGACAGATGAGCTCAGGACGTGCTGGGTGATTAGAAAACATGTGCCCCCCACCCCCCCAATCCATCCAGACCCCCTAAGCTGTGGTCCTTACACCTCAGAGCAGCCTTCCCTGGATGCATGTTCAGAAGGAAGCATCTCTCCCCAGGGATGCTGGTCTGCAGGCCTGGGGGACTGAAACAGACTTCCCAGAGGTGTGGATGCAAGGAGCTAGAGGACCATGCCTGGGGTAAAACCTTGTACAAATGGGAGACATCAGTGGCCCCCTCCTGGTCCCCTCTCAGAGCTCTGCCTGCTTTTCCTTTGTGGCATCCATCACACTTGTAATTACTTGTTTAGCATCTGTCTGCTTCTCTGAGCTGCACGCTCTCTCTACTGGCCTTGTTCGTGGCTGGGTCCCCAGCACTGAGCAGCCTGCCTGGGGCATAATAAATGTTTGCTGGGAAAACAAACAAACAGACGCCTGGCTGGCTGAGTGAATGCATGGATACTCTTTGGAGCAGCTGGACTCAGTGTTCCCCCGAGGTCTGGGATTTGACACAGGCTCTTGAGTCACATGCTTCTTGTGTGATCTTGGGCAAGTCACAGTGTTCTCTGGAAAGTTAGGTAGGTCAGTGAGGAAGGGTGGCATGCAGAGGATCCCAGAGAGTTCTGGAGGAATGTGTGCTAAGACAAGGAGGCTCGTTCAGGGGCTGGCCAGACATCTGTGGGACTGGGGCTGGCCCTGCACTGGGTTGTGTATGAGGAAGTTAAGGCATAGACAGTGAAAGCCCTGGCCTCGTGCTTCTCAGTGGGGGAAGGGCAGGCAGGTCCCACCTCTCTGTGGACCAAGTCCAGGGGGTGATGCCGTGGAGCAGGGGGACAGGGCAACCTCTCAGGCCAGTGCTTGGGGCCTCAGGCTGATGCCCCCAGACTTAGGGCTGGAGGCCTGAGGAGCCCAGAGTGCTGGGGAGGAGGGAGAAGGGGCAACGCACCCTCAGATAGGGGCCTGACACTGTGGCAGCAGCTGCAAGCACTGCGGCTGCAGATGGAGCCACTTCTTCCCTTCCTCTCAACTGGGGTCACAGGATGTTTGGGCAGCTTAGCTCGGTGGCTGGTTTGTGTGCGTGTGTGTTCGAGGGTGACTCAGAGTGGACCTGCGCCTCTGTGAGACGAAATTCTATCATGGAAATCGTTTGGGTAGCCCTCGGGTGGCACAAGGTCACACAGCAAGCTGGCACTAGAATATTTCGAGCTCGCAGTAATGAAAGCAAACGGCAATTTGACGTGTCTTTAGGCTTGAAAGCCGCAACGGCGTTCAGTCATTGCGGCCGTTATCACCCATCACTAATGGGGGCTGCTGCTCCCCAGGCTGGTGCGGGAGAAAGGGCTCAGAGAGGTTAAGTGACTTGCCCAGCATCATAGGGCGGGTAATGGGGAGGGCAGAGTCCAGGGTGCAGTTTGGCCTCTCCCCCTCCCCCAAGGCCGGGCTGCTCCCCGAATGGATCTGCTCTGAGCGGTTCCTAAGCACTGGTTTCCATAGCAGCAGGGCCATTCCTGCACAATGGCTCCCCCCATCTTCCCTGGGCTTTGCTGCCGCCTCTGTGGGGGCTGCAGGGGCGGGAGAGGCTCTGTTTTGGGGACAGCCAGAGTGCCAGGCAAGGAGGAACTGACAGGCCATTTGGATGGTCTTGGGGCCCCCAGCCGCTACAGAAAGGTCACTCTTTTTTAATTCTTCCACTTTAACTCTGGAGTCAGGTTCACTTTCAGGTAGAGGGTGGGGAGAGAGGAGAGAGAAAGATATATGTAAACACCAGAAACAGAGGATGGGAAAGACAGAGACAAAGGAAATCCTACAAAAGCTATGACAGAAAAAAATGAAGATGCATGTCTTCTTTTCCAGACAAATCACTTCATCTTTACAACCTTGGGAGGTGGGTTCTGTTGACTATCATTTTACAGATGAAACTGTAGAAACTGGAGCAACTGCAGTGCTTCTCACAGTGCAGCCCAAGAGCCACCCTATCTCATGTGGAAGGTGGCAGAAGAAGGTGCTGGTTAATATGCAGGTTCCCTGGCTTACCCTCGACTTATGGAGTCAGACTCTCTGAAATGGGGCAGGAACCTGCATTTAGTGAATGCCTCAGGAGAATTTTCTGGAGAGCAAAGTTTGAGGTGTCCCCTGTCAGGATGGCTGCTCTGCCCTCTGCTTAAGTTTATGCAGCATGTCATAGAGAGCCAGGATTTAGGACCCAGAAGGGAGTGACAAAGAGAGGAGAGTGACAAAGAGAAGCTTTTCAAAGCAAGACAGGTATGCCTCATATGAAGAGAAGGCAGAGAGCAAGAGAGGAATAAGGCAAGAGGAGACACGCGGCAAGGAGTCCACAGACTAAGCGAAGGGGGCGATCCAGTGGGACCAAGATCTAACCATGGACTGTCCATTACTCTAAACACAGCCCTTGCTCGACCCTCACAACAGCCCAATGAGACAGGTCTTCCCATTGTAGGCGAGTAAACTGAGGCCTGAGAACAAAGGGCAGAGCCAGGCTTTGCGCCCTGGTGCCTGGCTTTGGACGAGGTCATGGCTGTAACCATTAGACCAGGTTGCTCCCAGCAGAAAGCTACTTGGGGGGAGGAGAAACCAGATGGAGGGTCAGGTTTCTGCTCCCAGGGGCAGCGGAGTTCCCCCGTCCCAAGACCACTCCGACTCAGGGAGCTGCAGGCTGGTGGCCCGTGTGCTTTTGGTTCCCCACCAGGTGGACCGAAGGGGTCAGCCATGGGCCCAAAATCGGCTCCAGCAATTACTACCTGTGTGGCCCTGGAGATACTGGTAAGACTGAGCTCAAAGGGCTATGCGAGGCCTCACGTGAGATGGAATGTGAGATGTGTACAGAGCAGACCTTCTGCCAATATATGCTCAGCAACTGTCACCTGCAGTCAGTAAGTTAGCTGTTGGGAATTATCTAGGAGCCCAGGGTCCACAAAGTCCTCACTAACAGGGCATTTCTTGGGGCTTTTGCCCTAAACTGGTTCAATGGAGAGAGAGAGGATCCCAGTGAGTCTTGCTCTTCTCTGATCCCAGAGAAAACCTACCAAACCCAGAATCCTTGATAGAGCAGAAACAATGACTTCGCTCACACCCCCACCTGTTGCTGCAGCCCCCCAACCCCAGCGAGCCTCACCGGGTCTTATCCGGAGCCCCACCTGTGACTCCTGAGAGCTCACACCATCTTCACCTGGATGCTGCCCTGGCTCTGGCGGCTTACCGGGTCCCCTGGGGCCCTGCCAGAGACCCTCTGGGTGCTCAGTGAAGTGCACAACTGAGGCACGTGAGCCCTGGGGGTGCCCCACTCACTCCACTGGGAGGAGCGAGTCCTCCCGTTTACAGATGAGGAAGTGGAAGCTCAGAGTAGACCTGCCCCAGGCCAAACACCCACCTCTAGCTGTGCCGTTGTTTCTTCCAAGGAGCATTTATTGAGTTCTTGCTGTATACCAGGCAATGGTGACACGCGTGGTCATTACCTGCATCTCTCTCACAGGTTGGAATCAAGCTGAGGAGGAAGGAGGGCCTTCCCAGGTGTGATGGGCAGCTGACACTCACCAAACATGCCAGCCACACCCCCAAGGATGTGTCACATATGGACCCATTACCCACCTCCACAGGTGGTGAGCATAATTTGACTGGTGAGGAGCAGCCTGCCTTGGTCTAGCACCTATTCTGAAATGTGGACAGTCCTTAGCTGAGTGGGAAGCAAGTGGGAAGGTTAGGAAATGAACCTTGTGGGGTGGTGGGCAGTGTGAGTTCCATGTCTTTACTCTTATGACAGCACAGGTCCGCTAAAGCTCTGATGTTCACTAACTCCATGACTTCCCTGGGCTTCATTTCGTGTGACCGAACCCTTGGGATTCCTCTAAGATGAGGGTAAATCTGTTATTATGACCTCCATTTTATAGATGAACAGCACTGAGGCATAGGAATTTTAAGTAGGGAGGATTTGAACCTGTGTTTCAATGCCCAGACCTGTCCCTGATCCTTCTTCTTGTTTCTCTGGGAAGGGAGGATGAGGGCAGGTTAGGGCTCTGGGCTGGCTTCCCAGAGGAGGTGGGTATGGCCTACAGCAGAAGACAAGCAAAAGTCAAGATGCAGAAGTGTGGAGGGGAGTGTGGCCAGAGTCCCAGGCCGAGGGCGTGGGGAGCCAGCACTGGCTTGCTGATGGGGCTCAAGAGGGCTGGAGGGCAGAGTGAGCGGAGCCTCTGGTCCAGTGGACAGGGCTTGGGGTTCTTCTGCAGAGGGGTGATGGTGGCTGCAATCTCCTCTGGTCACATGGGTTCAGCTCTGTTAGTAGATGAACGTGAGGTCACACCCACCTCTGCCTAGGACGCTCCAGTGGCTCCCAGGGCAGGTGGAGAAAAGCCATAGTCCCTGTGGTGGCCCCAAGGCCCTGTTCCACTGACCCCTGCCACTCCTCTGACCTTGCCTTCTGCAAACCTCATCCCTGAGACACGGACGTGGCCTCCTTGCTTGCCAAATTCCTTTCCGTGAGGCCATCCCTGGACATCCTATTTAAAATGGCACTGCCCCTTCACCTCACTCTCTATTCCCCTTCTTGGCTCAATTATTACTTTTACACAACAGTTATCACCATCTGATATGCTACGTAATTTTGCACATTTGTTTAGCATCTGGAGGTCCCTGTGATGATGTCAATTTCATCAGGACCGGGCTCTTGTCTGTTTTGTTTACTGCTCTAGCTCTGGAGCCTGGAACAATGCCTGGCACATAGTAAGTGCTCAATAAGCGCAATTGTCAAATCAATACGAATGGCAACAATGATCTCACATTATCCTCATCACCCCTCCAAAGTCATTTTCTCTATTTTGCTGATGAGGAAATTGAGGCTCAGAGAAAGCAGGTCACAGAGCAAGTAGAGGAACACGGTGGGTGTCCAACTGACCCCCAGGAAGGGAGGATTTACTGCCTGGCTTTTGGGACATAGTAAGCATAGCCATAAATATCCAAACATGTAATCGCAGAGATTCACAATGAAGCATAGGGCAATCACAGGGTTAATAAAATCAGAGCTTTTAATTGGTTTGCACTGTCATAAGAATAAAGACATGAAATTCACACCGCCCACCACCACCACCACCAGAGGAAGCCCCAGTGGTTGTAAGGTGTCATGTACCTGCCTTGTATCAGCTCATTTAATTTTCCCAACAACCTTCTAGTGTGTTTACTATTACTGTCATCTTACTTCTTAGATGAGAAAACTGAGACTCATATAATCTAAATAGTCCAAAATCTCACAGCTAATAAGTAGCCAGCGGTGGAATTGGAAACCAAGAATTCTGGTCCAGAGTTCGTTAATGAGCCATTAATGACTACATTTTGCTGCTTGGACGCCCGCCTTCATCCCCGCCCTGTCATGCAGTTTGGATGTTATTCCAGGAGTCTTCTGGATCCCCAGAGCCTGTCTCTGGTAAGTAGGATGTAGTACAAGGAGTTAACCTTTCCTGAGATGAGATTTCAAGCTGTGAAAGGGAAGCTTTACCCCAGAATCGTATCAGGCATCCCACACCCACCTTTACGCCAAGGCAAGGGTGAGAAGTCTGCAAGCACAGCAAAAGCCTCTGGAATATGATTTTCTGAAGTGTCACCTCACCCTATCAAAGCCCAAACCCTCTGGGACTGGGGCTCCCTCAGAGAAGCAGTGGGTCCCCTCCCCTGCCCTGCTGTGTGTACAGAGTCTGGGGCCAGCCAGGGACCAGAGAGCACTGACTCTGGAGTGTGTGGGGTGGGATGAGTCCCAGCCTTCCCTCTGAAGCCTTCATCGGAACACATGTGTCTTTATTTAGCTGTTTTCTGCTCTGGGGCTGTTTGCTGAGGATCTACTGAGCGCTGTATAACATTACCATCAGAACCTCACTTGAGCCTCACATCAATTTTGGGCAGCTGGTCATTTTGCAAAGCCAATCAATCAATCAATATCTATCAAGCCTGGCACTATCCTTGGGACCCAGAATAGAGGAAGAGGGCAGAGGAGGACCTGGCTCTTGGGGAGTTTATGGTTCAGGTAGAGAGGACAGATGAGGAAGGAGGCAATTGTGGGTCAAATAAAGAGAAACACAGGGGCTACACAAGCACAGAAATAGGAGCTGAATGTATAGTTGTAGTTGAAAAGCTTTGAGTCTCTCGAAGCATCATAGCTCTCAGATACGATCTCCAAGTACCACCATGCTGTATTGATCAGGACAGGGCAGCTGCTGTAACAGCAGCCGCCAGATCTTAGTGACTTAAAACCAGAGTGTCAGTCCAACACGGGTCAAGCCCTCACAGTTACTCAGAGGTCCAGGCCCTTCCCTCTGGTGCCTCTATCCTCCTCTGGGGTCTGGGATTCTTTTCTGGGTTATCCCAGCAGAGGAGAGGAAAGTGTAGAGTGTGGAGGGGCCATGCAGGAGGGCAGGCTTGTAAGGGACTTATGACCAACTCACCTGCTCTGTTTGGGGATTGAGGTAGAGATCTATGAGTGAAGGAGGTGTGGTGTCAGCACCTGGACATTCCTCTAGATATTTTCAATGTTGGAGAGACAATTTTCCTAAACAATGAGGATGGTTAGGAAGGGAACGAGGATTTGGGGGAGGGGGTCACAAGCTTCTAATCAATAGATGTCCATTCCATGATGCTAATCAAGATTCTTTTGGAGTCAATTGATATTAATAAAAGCCCAATTTGAACTCACTTACGAAAAAAAAATTGGATATTTTGTCTCTGATTGAGAAAGGTGTTTTCAGGAATGGCTGGACAGAGAGACTCAACACACTCATCTCTTTGGCTTGGCCTTACCCTACAAGCAGGCTCTCAGAGTGTGGTAGGGAAGATGGCCACTCACAGGTGGACCCAGGCCCATGTGCCCCAACGTCAGTAGCCTGGCAGAAGAGAGGGTTCCTTTCCTCACACGTTGTATATTCACGTGTATGTCTGTATATCAAGCCCAGAAAATCACTTAGGTCCTGCCTGGGACCTGTGACCACCCTTGTTTGGGTGACCTTGATGGAAGCCTGCATGGTACGGGTGAGGTCTCATTTTTTCAAAAAGGGACCCAGACAGATAATACCAACAAGTCCACTAAAAAGGACCTTACTAGAACTTTCCAAGAGCCCTGAGTCTATCACAGTGTCCTAGATGTAAAAGTGGACAGGAAATTTGAGAAAAATCAGTAGCTAATTAATATCCTTATTAGAAGGCAATTTCTAGGAGCCAGGTGATTTTGTGGTGTTGACATGACTTTTATTTTTCCCTCGCTTAAGTTCAGGATCAATAGAAGGAGACACATTAGGCGAGAGATGAGCAAATGTGAACTGGGCCTGCAGGCAGATGGAGGTGTCAGCACCCACCCTCAGCACTGGACACCTTGCCTCACCTGTCACAGGTAGACAGACAAGCACAGGCCACTGTCCTCAGACCCTGAGGGCAGGAGGATGGGGAATTCAACTCCCACTCTCCACTCACTGATACAGGCTTGTAGCTCTCATGGTGGCCCCCAGCCCATTCCTAAAAGTGCACCAAAGTGGAGGAAAGGTCAGGTCCTGGGACCCTGGGAAGTACCACGAAGTGCCCCCTAATGGGGGGAGCTCCTACTTCCCTTAGAAGCAGATGAAATTTGTGAGGGACAGGGAGTCAGAGAAAGAAGCATATTTGTTTTCGTTTCTTTTCAGAAAATGACTATTCAGATAATACAACCCACTGTGAAATTTTAAAAGACAAAAACCAGAAAAGAATTGTAAAAATGCAAGCCACTTTCAATTCCACCATCTAGTGTTAACTGTCGTTGCATGTTAGTGTATATCCCTCGGGCCTTTGTGAGTGTGTGTGTGTTTAAACAAAATTAGACTCATGCTTTATGCATAATTTCCTATCCTGCTTTCTTTAACATTCTATATAAAGCATTTCAGCACGTCCATGAGGCCGTAGGCAGCATGAGAGTGGGGT
This sequence comes from Cervus canadensis, assembly GCF_019320065.1. NCBI lineage: Eukaryota > Metazoa > Chordata > Mammalia > Artiodactyla > Cervidae > Cervus > Cervus canadensis. Next base: position 52,272,332 of record NC_057395.1, read on the forward strand.
AGGAACTGTGTCTCTTAGATAAATGCTGTGCCCCCAGGGCCTAGCAATGTGTACCATGCTCAAAAAATACTGTTGAAAAAAACAATAATAACAGGTAATATTTATTAGGGGACTTCTAGGCATCACAACACATCACCTAATTGCATCCTTATGTCAAGCCTATGCAGTAGGTGCTTCTGGGAACATCTCATTACAGACAAGGAAACCGAGGCCAGGAGAGGTGATGTCCCTCTCCTGAGGTCACACATCCCTGCTATGTCTCTGCAGAAACACAACCTTGAACACACAAAATGCAAAACTCTCACTCGATACATTTTCTTGCCACATTCCACATTTAATCAGGGACTGAGGGGACATCTCTGCTTGGCTGAGACAGGACTCTCTGTTTGGAAATGTTTGGCCCACGCTTTAAGGGTCCTGAGGGTTGCACCAGGCCTGCTGCCCAGCACTGATCAGTTTCCATGTGACCAGTCTTAGCCAGCCCCATCCACTATGGCCCTGGGTCTATCCTTCCTTGGGCATATTGCCTTATCCCCGTACCTGGCTGTATATGCCCATGTGCCTGCCCACCCTTCCAGACATTGGGCTTGTTCACCGTGCACACTCACTGGGCAGAAGCTGGGGAGGCCCCACCCTTGGCCCCGGGCCTTTCTTCTCTGTTTTACGGCACACTGGCCTTTGTCCAGCTGCTAGCACTGGAGTCTGCGGGCACTTTCTCTGGCCCTGGAGTCTGCTCTCCTCTCCAACCTGCATGGCAGGTCAGAAGCACCAGGGAATTAATGTCTCCTGGGAGCAGCCCTCAACCAATTAATACAGTAATGGGCATTTAAATACTCCAGCTCCCTTGCCCTCAGGGGGCACAACTCTGAGGCGCCCTGGGCACTGGCTCCCTGAACTCCCCGGCAGGGCTCAGCCCCAGCTGGCCAGGTGGAAACTGACTTAGTAATAACCACTCGTTGGCTTCCTTCCCTCCCCTGTCTCACTTCCCCAGCCCCCATCAGCGCTTCCTGGGATCTCCTCCCACGTCAGCTCAAATCCTTGGCTCAGGGTCTGCTTCTCCTGGAACCCAAACTAAGACATCTACCCTCCTCTTCTTCCCTGTAGCACCAGCCATTCTGGCCACTCACATTCCCCAAGGTCTTGTCTCTGTCCTCTCCAATCCATTTTCCACGTGTGCATGTGTGCTAAATTGCTTGTCCTGTCCGACTCTGTGACCTCATCAGCTATAGCCTGCCAGGCTCCTCTGTCATGGGATTCTCCACGCAAAAATACTGGAGTGGGTTGCCATGCCCTTCTCCAGGGGATCTTCCTGACCCAGGAATTGAACCTGAGTCTCCTGCATTGGCAGGCAGATTCTTCACCACTAGCACCACCTGGGAAATTCATAGTTGTCCCCAAAGACACCTTCTAAAGATATGTTTTGTCCATCCCACTACTTTGCTGATTTCCCCTTGCTTCTAAGCAAAGTCCTCAGCACAACATCCCAGTCTCTCTGTGTTTCTGCTCCAGCAGTCCCTCCAGCATCCCTTTCAGGCACCACGCTCACCCTGTGCTTGGACTCAGGGCATCTGTCTCTCATGTCTTTGCCTTTGCACTGGTTGTTCCATCTGCCTGGCAGGCCCTTTCCTATTTTTGTCACTCAGAAAACTTCTGCTTATCCAGCAAGACATATCTCAGCAGTCACCTCCTCCCTGAAGCCTTCCTAGACCATCTCAGCTACCAATAATTCTCCCTTCTTTTGTGCTCCTTTATACATTATTCACCTCTTTTAACCAAGACTTGTCTTACCTTTTTATAATCATCTGCGTAAATGTCTGTCTCCCCTCGGAAGTGGGCTCAGTCCCTCCTCAGCTGTCTCTCCTTTATGTCCAGCATTGTCCCTGAAACAAATTAGGTTTCCTGTGAATACAGGTATCCCTTGCTAACCAAACTCTTGCTCCTATTTACTCAAAACTTATTAACCAAATGGATGAAAAGAGCATTCTGGTCCTTGTGATCCTGATTTATTGTCCAGCATCCTGACCCCTGAACTGTGAGTAGCATGGGTGTGGGTGGCTAGAGATACCTGTATGTGAATAAATTAATGACTTAGTGATTGAGAGAGTTCAATGTTGAGAGCATTCATCAACTCTGGGCACAGACCTGCGTGAAGTTGGTAGAGAGGAGGGAAGGAGGGAACACGGAGATGCCGAGCCAGAGCCAAGAAAGTTGTTTTGCTTTGGAATATATTATTTTTGCAGGTTGCTATAGTTACCACTGTGAAATTAAAAATTAAAACCTTGTGAAAGAGAGAGGGTTGACTGAGATGAGGCAGTTCCTTGACAGGCAGAGTTATTTATCTTTTTCCCATGTAACATCTGGTTGTGTGCTTGCAAATTTATTTTTAATTCAGAGCTCCAAAAAAGATTTCGCGGTGGTGCAAGGTGCCCGGATGAACGGCTCGGAGGGGAAGGTGAAGTGAATGGTATCCCGGGGCAACTGGTGACCCTCAGCCTGTCCCCTGGCCCTTGTTCCTGCTTCTGACACAACATCTAGGAACTGAGGGGTGGCTCGAAGGCGTTCCAGACCCCCTGCCAATCAAAAGGCAGCTGTAACCATGGTTCCCAGATGCAGAGCCAGGATGAGGGCTCATCTCTCTTGGTTCCCCGCGGTTCTCTGAGCAGGAGGACAAGCACCACTGGGGGTGAGGCAGGCTGAGTTTCTCTCTATCCTGTCTGTCTCTGAAACTCTGTGACCCCCTATGTCTCCTGAGATCTTCCCAGAACCCTTAATTTAACAGCCAGAAAGAAAACGAGAGGTTTTGTGGAGGCAATACTGGCTGGAGTTAGGACATATGAAACCTAGGTCCAACCAGCCATTGCTGACTGTGTGACCTTGGGAAACTCCTTCCCTCTCTGGTTCCCATTCTCCCAATTCATCAGGAAGGGTTTCAAGTCTGGGATCCCCTCAGATCCCCATTCCAAGACTCACTAATTAGTGAGTCTAAGGGGTTGCCAGGCATCACTGGTGCCTAGTTTTGTGCTTCTGCCTGACTATGCACTGAGGCAGCATGGAGACCCAGGGCAGCTGCCAATAGGCTCCCTTTCCTTGCCAGCCTTCTATTTGCCTTAGACCTTGACACCTCCCCTTCCCTCTGCCTGGAGCTGTCTTTCCCTGGGAGTGCACAAGGCCGCCTTCTCCACCCCACCCAGGCCTACCCTCAGATGTTACCTTCTCATCCAGACCTTCCCTCACCAGTCAATCCGAAAGAACCCGTCCACTCCCCTCTCTTCTGTGCCTCGGGATATAGCGTACTTTCTGTCTGTGTGCCGTCTGTCTTCCCTTAGAGGATGTAAACTCCAGGAGAGCAGCGACTCCATCTGTCTTGATCATGGCAGGGTCTGGCACACTGTAGGATTTAATAAATGTTTGTCAAATGAATGAATGAATGAATGAGTGAGTGAAGAAAACATTTATTGTTCCCTGCTAAACGTCAGGTTAGGTTAGGACAAGTTAGACTAGCTTAGGACTTACGGGAAATGAATGGAGCAAAAAACTCACAGGCTAGGAAAAATGAATGTCAGAGGCAACTTTGAAAGAGGAAATAAATTCCTTCAAAATGGGTGGTGTGTGTGTTGTGGGGTGTGTGTGGGTGTTTGTGTGCTTGTGGCATAAGGGGGATTCTTTTCTGTTGTGGTAAAAATGACAATACAGGATAAATTAGAGAAAATAATTGTATACATTAAATCTGTGTTTTCTATAATAGTAAAAGTAGTAATAATGACCATGCATTGAGCCCTATTATGTATAGGACATAACGCTTTAGACATATGAACTGTGATCTTTACAAAAGGCCCACTCTGAGGTCAGGGACTGTCATCCTCACTGCTGTATCCCCAGTGCCTGGCACATATTGTGTCTGCTAAGTTGCTTCAGTTGTGTCCAGCTCTTTGCAAACCTGTGGACTGTAGCCCGCCAGGCTCCTCTGTCCATGGGGATTCTCCAGGCAAGAGTACTGGAGTGGGTTGTCATGGCCTCCTCCAGGGGATCTTACCAACTCAGGGATCAAACCCATGTCTCTTACGTCTCCTGCATCAGCAGGCGGACTCTACCACTAGCGCCACCTGGGAAGTCCCTAGGACATATTAGGGGTCCAATACTTGCTTATGATATGAGTGACTTTTCATTTTGTATTCAAGGTGCCCAATCAGAAAGGATGAGTGACTCATCCAAGGACACACAGCTAGCAAGTAACAGAGCCAACATTTAAGCCAACATTATTTGGCTCTGTCCATGCTGAAAAAGGAGATCTTCTCCCTGCCTGATGCTTCTTTGAGTCACTGTATTCCACCCATTCCCCTGAAGAAATGACATTCCCACCCTCTCCCCTCACCAACCCTCTCAACTTGCCTGACAGTCTGTTTAGTCAAAGTCTGAAGGATCTTGCCCTGGAAGGAATGGAAATCAGGCCATCAAAACTGCAGCCCACCCCAGGCCTTGGTCTTTGAAGCGTCCTGGTTCCTTGTCATCCTGCACTGGGCCTGACGGGGCTGCTGTGGGAGGACCAGGGAACATTCTGTAGGCAGACAGATTCCAAACTTCCTGACAGGCCTGGACTCATTACCCAGCTGCCCCACGGGCAAGCTCTGAAAAGCATGGCTGAAGCTCCGAGCCTGCGCATTCAGCAGGGATGAATAGAATGAATAATTAAAGCACCATCAGGCACCAACAGCTTGGCCAGGGGGTTGCTATGTAGCTGGCAACACTGTGTCCCAGCCTGACTTCATTTCGGGTCAGCACAGGGGCCTGTTTGTTCTGGTGGACAGAGGGCACAGCTTGGGGAGGGCAGTTGCAGCCAGACAGAGCTGGGCTCGAATCCTGCTGCCTCTCAGACATGCTGGGTGCTCTTCAGGAAGTCTCTTCTTAGTTCCCATTTGGTGGCTTTGTTTCGTCTGTAAAATGGTCCCTATTTTGCGAGGTTGTTGAGGGGATGAAGGTAGATAATGTAAACTGTAAAGTGCCTTGTAGAGGTGAGGGTGGATTCCAGGAGAACCTGTTATTCACTTGCTTACTGTCTGCTTCTGACGTGAGATCTGACGGCAGAGACTTGGCTGGTATGTTCACCCCAGAGCGTCAGGAACTCAGCCTGCCTTCCATACATATTTGTTTAACAGTGGAATGCATGTGGGTGCAGGTGTTCATTGTGGGCCCAGTCAAATGTGCTGCTTGGAAATTCAATTTGCTGGATATTTGGGACCCTGTAATTTTCAGGCAGGATCCCCAGTCTGTTCCTCATAATTCCCAAATAGGTTTACATCAGTGGCCTGGTGGCTGGTGACAATGTGACCTGAGAGGCGGTTGCTCAGTTTTCTGAGCCCAGTTCTGAGCAGAGGCCTATGCTAGTGCTTTTGGTGAGACAGGGAGGAAGAGTATTGCCTGAAGGCAGTGTGAACCCAAGGCGAGAGTGTGGTCTGGGGTCAGCCATCTCATTTCCATCATTAGGAAGGGTGGAAACATACTCAGCCACATATAACAGAAACCCTACTATTCAGGTATAACCCAATGGGTGCTCATTGCCCTGTATGGCAAGAAGTCCATGGAAGGTCACTGGGACCAGCGTGGCTCTCACTGCGGTCGGCCATGTTCTGCCATCTTTAATGTGTAGCCCTTTGTCCTCATTTCCGGTATTTCGTGGTTCCAAGATGACTGCCACGACTCAGACATTGCCTCTTTGTTCCATGTAGGATGAAGGCGAAGTGCTAAGTTCAAAGGAAAGGACTTTCTAATTGTGGAGGAATGCTGTCTCTGGGCTTTTCCTAAAGCAATTGGCTAGATCATTGTCACATGCTACTGCTGGCCAAAAAGGAAGCTGGGAAAACTAGTTTTCTGGGTTTCTGTTTTTCTTTCTTTTTTGTTTTCTGTAGCCAGTGTGAGAGGAGCTGTTGTCTGTGTGGAAAGACGCTGGCCATGCCCATACGTGGTTTCAACAGCTCTAGAATGGTTCCTCAAACCCTGAAGTTCCCTGTGCCCATGAGCACCAATGCTGAACTTCTAGAAAGATCCTCTCCCATGAACACAGTATAGATCAAGATGTGGGTTGTGTAATTACTGCTCCACTGAGTACCAACTGTGTGGTTTCAGGCAGATTCTGTTATCTTGATGTGCCTCGTGGGAATCACGGTCCTTCCCCATGGGTTTGTTTTATCAGGGCTTAGGATTGCGCCTGCCCTATAGAGTAGACATTCAAAAAATGTGGCCCTTAAATTGTTGTTGTTATTATTATAACTATGGTTCCTAGGATAAGGCTTGGATGCCAGTGAAAACAATGAGGACCCAATGTCTGTGGGGTGGTCCCAGCTCTGCCCCCACTTGCTGTGTAACTTTGGGTAAGCTGCTGCCCCTCTCTGGGCTAGAGTCCCCTCTGTATAAACAGTGTCTGGAACCTAGGGTTGCTGCAGGCTTCCCCTGATGGGCCTCAGACACCACACGTCCGCAGCCTGTGATCGTCCCTTCCCTGAGACTGGGTCTTGTTGTGAAGAGCTGTAGGGTCCCAGGAGGGGAAATCTTGGTGAATTTGGGGGCTCTTCTAGGTTTGCTGACTCCAGGTCCCTCCCTGCCAGCTCAGTGTCTGGCGCTGGTGGAGGCCCCCCGCCTCTGGGAGGCCTGAGCTGCCCCACCCTCGGCTCCTCACCCCTTCCTCTCTCAGGCTCCTGCCACCCTTCCTTCCTTCTCCAAAACTTACTTCCTCTTGCTGACATCCCAGCCGGCTCTGACCGTCCGCCAGCCAGCTTCCCACAGTGAGAGGCCCCGCACTGGGGAGAGCGTGTTGAAGAGGCTCCCCGGGGTCCCTCTGTGACCTGGTGTTCGCTTTTTCTGACAAGGGTGCTGGGAAGCCCCTCTGCCTTCCCATGGTAATGCACACGTTTATGTAATACATACTCGTGATCTCAGCAAGTTCCCGTTCCTCTCCGGGACATTCTTACCCCATCTGTGAAGTGTGGCAGTTGAATGCAATGGGTTTTGAGAGGCAGGGAACTTTTCTGAGCCTCTGGGGTGGAGGACCTGCTGTGACACAGGTTGTGGTTGTCACCTGTCCCCTTGGCCCTGCAGACCCTTGATGTGGTGCTGAGACTATTGTGGGAAGAGGAGGCGTGGTTTCAACAGGGCTCCTATGCCACCAGCCCCCATCTCCTCAGGCAGGCAGCTTCTCTTTGATCTATTTCTTGTGTTGGCATCCACTGAAGTTTTGACTGGAAGAGCGCTCCAAAGTTAAAATTAAAAGTTTGAAAGTAAGAGCTGACTTTATAGGTTTACCATGTGCTAGGCGCTCTGCTAGATGTTTCAGACGTGTTAATTTGTGTAATCTTACAGCAATGCGGTGAAGCAGGGCCTATTTACTAGTTCTGTTGTAAAGCTAAGGATATTGAGCAAAGAGTAGTTCAGTAACTTGCCCAAGGTCACACAGTGAAGAAAGTAGGATCTGAACCCAGGCAACTTGCTCTTCACTACTTTTTCTCCCAGAATGCTACTGATGTAGCTCATCCTCTCTGCGTCCCATCTGATGTGGGAATCCCTGCTGCAACATTCTCCCAAATTCATTGCCTGTTCTCAGCTTGTACACTCGCAGGGATGGGGAACTCGTTCCTTCTCTGGGGAGCTATAGTCAACTGTACCAGTTTGAAATCTCATCCCCAAACTCATGGGCTCCTTAATAAGTCCTAAGGGCTCAAAATGGTTTCCTGGGAAACAGAGCAGCTTGCTCAGCCCCAGGGACCTGGTGTGGTCTGGACCATAGATGGAGGGATTTAGAGGGGCCAACAAGCCTCACGCGGCTTTGGGGTGATGGGAGAGGAGGCAGGGTGGACATTAGGGTTGTGGCTCAGAGCTTGTGAGCTCTGGAATATTTTCCCCTTCTCAGTCTTAACCTCATCTTCTCTGAAATGGCACTTATAATACCACTTTATTCATAGGGCTGGCATGAGGATTAAATAAGATAATCCATGTTAAGTGCCTGGCACACAGGTAGCATCAAAACAGTGTTACTACTTGGTATCATCATCAGTATCATCATCACCACATATGAAGTCTATCTTCTCATTCCAGAGTTTAGTAATGATTTGGTTAATGGCTTAATTGTACAATTAATGAGGTCAGAAATTTGATTCTTGGGTCCAAGCCCAAGAATTCTCTTTGGCATAGAGAAGAAATCGAGTCCCAGAGAAGAGTGGTCTTGCTTAAAGCTTGAGCCTAGTCAGTGGCTGGAGAGAATAGAGTTCTGCAGTGCAAAGTGAGAGGTAATTGGTCAGTCTCACCAGACACTTTTGGTAATGTGGGGTCGAAGCTCAGAAGCAGACTCCATGAGAGGCTAGAGCTGGTTCGTGAGCATATTGATTCTGGGAGGATCAGGGAATTATCTCCAGGAACATAGTATAGATGGCACGGCTAGGTGTTCAAATCTGAACACCTAGATGTGTTGTCTAAGGGTTTCTATACTGTATCTGGGGTGAGACACAGTTTGGACAAGTGTAGCCTGGACTGGGCAAAGACAGAGTTTCTGAAATATTTTTAGGGGGTGAGGGACAAAACAGTAGGGTGCCTAAGTAGTCTGGTGGAGGAAGCAAGGGCTCAGGAAGCACGGGTGGTCTTGGAACCCAGGATCTCCACAAACTTGGTGGTGAGCCATGAACCTCACTTCTATCAGAGAGATGGAGACGGGGTTATTGAAAGGATTAAGTCTGACACTGGCAGCTGAGTAGCTAGAAAAGTTGCCTACCCAGAATTTGTCTTACCCGGATTAAAAATTGGGAGATTTGAGCATCTAAATCTAGTTTGCCTCTGTCTTGCACGGTTGTCTCAAGAGGCCAAGCTGGGCATCTCCACCCCCTAGAACTGGGTGGAGGAGCATATGCTCTCTAGTTTATCCATCTGCTCCAGGCCTGCAGGTGGGTCAGAGGTCAGATGGTCCATCCTCCTGCCCCAGCAAGCCTGCCCCAAACCCTGGAAGCAGCTCCCTGCTCCCGGAAGAGAGATCCTGGGAGAGGAATGTTCCCCACCCCTGGGGGTGTTTGCTCAGGGCTGCTACAGGATGAATGTTTCCTTTCATAACGTGGCTAATCATTTTCCCCTCCAGGCAGGAGTGGAGTTTCTCCCAAGCTCCTCACAGATGTAGTGCCCTGTGGGCTCTTAATCAATGTTACATGGCAATTAATAATAGATCCTCCTGCTCCAACTCGAGTACTCCCGGCTCCCTGCTCCTTCTGACAAGCTGGCATCTTCTCAACCAGATGAGGCCGAAATCAAAGGCCTGAAATTAGAGCTGAAAACTTTTCCTTCAGTTGTGTGTGGGAAGGAATCAGGAGAGCTTGAAGCCCTGCCAGAACCAGGGCTGGGTGAGGTTTTCGTTTTAGCCTCACAATGACTCCACTGGATGATCAGCCCTCCTTTAGGGATAGGGCAATTTGTTGTAGGCCCTCACTCATTTATCCCCGTGGTTCTCACACTCCAGTGTACACTGGTGTGATTCAGGAGTCTGCAGTGGAACCCTGCAGCAAATCTGGAAAACTCAGCAGTGGCCACAGGACTGGAAAAGGTCAGTTTTCATGCCAATCCCAAAGAAAGGCAATGCCAAAGAATGTTCAAGCTACCACACAATTGCACTCATCTCACACGGTAGCAAAGTAATGCTCAAAATTCTCCAAGCCATCCTTCAACAGTATGTGAGTAGAGAATTTCCAGATGTTCAAACTGGATTTAGAAAAAGCAGAGGAACCAGAGGTCAAATTGCCAACATCTGTTGGATCATAGAAAAAGCAAGAGAGTTCCAGAAAAACATCTACTTCTGCTTTATTGGTTATGCCAAAGCCTTTGGCTGTGTGGATCACAACAAACTGTGGAAAATTCTGAAAGAGATGGGAATACCAGACCACCTTCCCTGCCTCCTAAGAAATCTGTGCACAGGTCAAGAAGCAACACTTAGAACTGGACATGGAACAACAGACTGGTTCCAAATTGGGAAAGGAGTATGTCAAGGCTGTATATTGTCACCCTGATTATTTAACTTCTTTGCAGAGTACATCATGAGAAATGCTAGGTTGGATGAAGCACAAACTGGAATCAAGATTGCCATTAAAGATAACAATAACCTCAGATATGCAGATGACACCACCCTTATGGCAGAAAGTGAAGAGAAACTAAAGGAGCCTCTTGATGAAAGTGAAAGAGGAGAGTGAAAAAGCTGGCTTAAAACTCAACATTCAAAAAACGAAGATCATGGCATCTGGTCCCATCACTTCATGGCAAGTAGATGGGGAAACAATGGAAACAGTGACAGACTTCATTTTCTTGGGCTCCAAAATCTTTGCGTATGGTGATTGTAGCCATGAAATTAAAAGATGCTTTCTCCTTGGAAGAAAAGCTATGACCAACCTAGACAGCATATTAAAAAACAGAGACATTACTTTGCCGACAAAGATCTGTCTAGTCAAAGCTACGGTTTTTCCAGTAGTCATGTATGGATGTGAGAGTTGGACCATAAAGAAAGCTGAGCGCTGAAGAATTGATGCTTTTGAACTGTGGTGTTGGAGAAGACTCTTCAGAGTCCCTTGGACTGCAAGGAGATCAAAGCTGTCAATCCTAAAGGAAATCAGTCCTGAATATTCATTGGAAGGACCGATGCTGAAGCTAAAACTCCAATACTTTGGCCACCTGATGAGAAGAACTGACTCATTGAAAAAGACCCTGATGCTGGGAAAGAGTGAAGGCAGGAGGAGAAGGGGACGACAGAGGATGAGATGGTTGGATGGCATCACCGACTCAATGGAAATGAGTTTGAGCAAGCTCTGGGAGTTGGTGATGGATAGGGAAACCTGATGTGCTGCAGTCCATGGGGTGACAAAGAGTCGGACATGAATGAACAACTGAACTGAGTAGGACCCGAGAACTAATGTTTCCAACAGTTTCCCACTCTAGTACTCTTGCCTAGAGCATTCCATGGACAGAGGAGCTTAGTGGGCTACAGTCCATAGAGTCACACAGAGTTGGACACGACTGAAGTTACTAAGCAGCAGCAATAGCATCCAGGGCAAATTACTCCATGCCAGGCATGGGGAATACAGTGATGAATAATGAACTGTAGCACCTGCCCTCTCACTGGGTGGCATCCACCTGGAGCATCATGTGGTGCATAGAGAAGCATGTTCTAGAATAAGACAGGCTTGATCAAGACCTGGCTCTGCTGGTTACTCTCTCTGATTCTGGGCAGTTTTCCTGACCTTTTGGAGCCTCAGTCTCTGCAGCTGTCTAATGGGAATAATTATATTTCCTGCCTTGGATCAGTGATGTGGGGATTCAATGAGGAAAGGAATGTAGTAATATGTGCTTAGAAATGGGAGTTACAATAATAATGTACCATTAATAACAAGGTTATTGTTATTGTTTGGGTCATTGTCTGAAGTTGTGTAACTTGCTCCTAGGGCAACTGAGATTTGTTCATTCATTCATTATTTGTTCATTAATTCTTTTGACACATATGCCTTGAACATCAAGTATGTGCCAGGTGTTAGAAACACAGAGGTGAACCCAAAAGCTAAACTTACTCTCATGAAGCACATTTTCTTGCCATAACAAATATATAAGTCAGAGAGGTGTAAGTGCTATGAGGAGAATCCCAGCAGGGCAGGGTGTAGGTTTTGTGGGTGGGAGAGACAGACAGGTGATGCTCTTTTAGGTAATCAGTGGAGGCCCCTCTAGTAAGGTGATCTAGGAGTGGAAAGCTGACCGAGGAGGTGTACCAAGGGAGGGTGTTCCAGGCACAAACGTCAGGTGACGAGCAAGATCAGGGCATGCATAGCACCTGCAAGTCTAACGGCATTGCATCCAGGGGTTCTGGACCTTTGTACTCCTTGGGCCCCCAGCAGCCTGCATCTCTCTTCTCTCCTCCTCTCTTCCCCATCAAGGGCTGACCCCCTTGGATCTGTCTTTTTCCCCCAGGGCTGCCTAGCCTGGTCACAGACACCACAGCTTTGGCGTTGGCTGATCCCTCTGTGACCTCCATTTGATACATCTGCAAAGTAGAGATGATCCTCTTACCTAAACCACAGGTGTGGTGAGGGTCAGAAGGGTTCCAGGCTGTGACAATGCTATGCAAGCTGGGCATTTAGTAGGTGCTCAACGAATGGTTGTTATCACCATTCCCTCCTCTCTGTCTTCTCTTCCAGCTCAGCTCAGTGAGACCCAAGATTCCAGGTGGAAACTCAGACCCGGAATTCTGTTAGCCAGGGAGTGTGTCTCATTTGCATAGCTTTGCATAAGGCCTGGAATGGTGTGTACCTCTTCTTGCCTTTTAGTTCCTGTGAGCTCACGTCACCATTTAAAAATAGGGTGTTGATCTTCCCCTTTTTCCACCACTCCCTTCGCCTATTGAAAAAATTTCAGGCTATTAATCAGATCTGCCAGGTTTGGAAGCTGTTTTTATTTTGGCCCAGTGCAGTAGGGTGTCACCCGTTCTAGGAAGTGCTTGATTATCTGCGTTACTGGAGGGGGGGATGACAGCAGTGATCTCACACAGTAGAGGGTCCTGGAAGCTCTGAAAAGAAAAGTCAATTTTATTCTTTCTGCTTACAAAAGTAGAACATATAGGCAAAATGGGAAAATATAGAACAGCAGGGAAAATTCCCCTAAAACATACCCATAATACTCCAACCAGGCACAATCACAGTTAACACATCAGTATATTTTTTTCCTGGTTTATTTTTGCCAATGCAATTTTTATATAATTGAGATCATACCATATACATATAAAATGTTGGAGCTGGCTTTCTCATTAACAAATATCATATTTCCCTATTCTCTTGCAAACTTTGTAAACTTCATTTTCATGTCCATGTAATATTCCATTCTTAATCATTCCTGGTTTAGGATATTTATATTTCTCTAGTTTTTTTTTTCCCCCTGCTATTGTATATGTGGCTGTGATGGCAAGTTATTAGCTTTTTCTGCTTTTATTCTGGGTTATTTTCTCAAGGGAGATTCTAGAAGTGAGATGACTGGGATAGAAAGGGGAGATAAGTTTGAGGCTATGGATAGATTTTGCTGAACGCCAACTAGGTATCTGGGTTCAAGAATGTGCTTTTGTGTTGGCATAGCTGAAACCCTCTGAAATAAGCCCTAAAGCAACCTTGGGATACCCTGTAATGTCAGTATATACGACAGTGGCCCCCTTCTACAGCTTACTGTTTTGTGGCTCCTGACACTCAACTCTCTGCTAGAGTGGAAGGTTGCTTTCTCAAAAATATCCCTCGAGAAAAATGTGTTTAAGAAAGTATCTGGGATTCAGTGAAACTTGAGCTATGTCTCCAAGGCTGTGTCTTTATGCTCTCACTAGTCCTAGTTTGCAAAAAGTGACTTGGCTTTGTGTCAGTTAGGAATGCCTTTGGCTTAAACAAATATGAATTTCTATTTTTTTACTTAAGATAGCAGTCCAGGGTATGTGCAAGTGCACAATGATGCTGTGTAGGCCTTAGGCACAATCCTTCTGTTCTGCTATCTCTGGTATAGTAGCATTTGTTTTTGCAATTCTTGCTTCACGGTCCCATGCCACAACTCCAAGTATCAAATCCTCATTCTCATTTTGAAGAAAAAGGAATGGTAATGGGTCAAAGGGACATGCCAGCCAGGTCTGTTCTTCACATCAAAAAGGCAAAAGCTTTCCTAGCAGCCCCATCTAGCAGATTTTTGCTTGCATCTCATGAGCCAGAACTAAGTCACACAGCCATCCCAGAATCAATTGCTGGTGAAGAGGAATAAGGTTATGTGTCCTTTGGAACAATCAGAATTCATTCTCAGGGTTCAGGTAGGGATCTACCCTCCTTGAGATCAGTGGATCACGAACTCTATAGGAAAAAGCAAGTTTTTCTTTTCAGGAAAAAATGGGGTGTGGGTGGTTGGGATGAATAGCAACAGGGAGGGGACATTGCCATGGGCTTTGTGGAAGACATCATGATTTCATCCCTAGGGAGGCCTCTCATTGGCTGATTCCCATTCCTCTTGCCTGGTGATTGGCTTGGGGATGAACACTTGGCCTAATTAGGATAAAGACATCCAGTCCATAATGAGGAGAAGAGGAGGCTCCTCCTCTGTGTTGTGGGGTACTCAGATGTGATACCCAGAACTGCTGTAGCCATTTCGTTGCTGTGAGAGAAGCCAAACTGAAGATGAAGCTGACAAATGCACAGGGGAGGGAAGAGCGATCCAAAGGGATCTTGGGAATTCCCTTTGGAAGGGAAAATGGTGCTGAAATCTTGATTTAATTATACCTGAGGCCCTCATTACTTCTAGACTTTCCAGTCACCAAAGCCAACATACTCCCCTTGTAGAAACAAACTCAGTTGAGGTTCTGATGCAACTCAAAGAATTGTAACCAATAGAGATGCAAACAGGAACTAAAAAAAAAAAAAAAATTGTGTGGTTAAATAAGTTTGAAGAACAAGATTATGCAAGTTTGACATCTTTTTTTTTTTGCTTGAGTTAGATTCTTTTACATATATGCTAATATGTAATATGACGCTGCACAAAAGGGAAGATCTCACATGTCATTTCCAAGATATATTGTCCCCAGAATGCTTTTACCGTCAGACACGGGTTATCCCTGGGACTTGTTGAGACTAACCTCTACGGTATAGACCTTGGCTTTCAACAAGAGATGGAAATTAACAGTTATTGTAGACAGAGTTAGGAAGAAAATTGAGAAAGGGTAAAGGTTTCGGTTCCCCAAAATTTCCCCACATGGTCTGTGAGTTTCCTCTGAGGGAGCCCAACATCAAACAGGTCAGACACAAATGTTAACTGGAATTTGGAACGAAGAAAATTCCAGGAAGCTCAGTGTAATGCAGAGTGTCGGCTCGGCAGGAGAGGTGGAGGTGGAAGTGATAGGAGTTCTAGTCCTGGATGGAGCAGCTTGTCTTTCTGGGCCGCTATGGGTGGATGCTTTCTCTCTGGACTTTAGTTGTCTCAACTGGAATGTTTGGAGCGGGCCAGTTTGCTGTGATGTTCCTCCCAGCCATCCCAGGGAGCAGTTAGGGCTGGTGTAAGATGAACCTTTGCAGACACCTTCTCAATACCAGGCCTCAGTGGTGTCCTAGAGAGACAGGGAGATGAATAAGACTTAACCCTACCCTCCAGGAAGCAATTATCTAAAGGTGCTGGTGTGTGCATGTGTGAATGTGTGTGTGTATGTGGTGCATATAATTAACAACTGGAGATGAAATAAAAGGTTTTAACCTATCCGTTCACCTCCTTCCAGCACTATTAATCCTAGAAGGCTGTGATTCTGAGGCCATATTGTGCTCTGTGGGGAAGAGAGCCCTGATAGTTCAGTGGTGTCTGCCGTGAATGGTGGGCAGGGGTATGCCTGCCTATGTGTCTAGTCCTTGTAACACAGTGTGAATGGGATAAGGAGTAGTGATCAAAGGTGCTGCGGGAGCCAGATGAGAACCTGGCCTGGGGGTAGTCGAGGCGGACCTTCTGGAGAAGAGGGCATTAAGAAACCAATGGGACTTTGTTGAGCATAGAGAAGTGGAACGAGGATTCCATGCTGTTGACTAAAGTCCTCTCTCCTGCCTTTAGTGGAGTGGGTGGAAGAGGGTGGGTTAAATGCAGAGGCACCAGGAAGAGGCCACGGATAGCCAGCCAGGTGGGGGCAGGGGCTGGACTGAGCAGTGCTGTGGAGAAGGAGGGGGAGGGGCCTGGGAATTGAGCTTATCGGGGTGTCTTGAAGTGGTTGTCCCCTTCCTTTTTCCATGAGGGTTTAGGGGGCTAAAGGAGCTGCCTGGCACTGCGGGGCCAGCTTCTTCAGATGAATCTGCTGTTGACCTTTGCCTATTCTGAGCAAACAACTCAACCCTGAAGCTGTGGGACTGAGGCTGTGAGGAGCAGACCTGAGCCTGCCTCCAGCCCAGGGCTGCCTGGAAGGCTAGGAGCCTCACTGGGGGATTGTTCTTGACTACTGGCCACCCAGCAAGATCAATGAGGTTCTCCTGGGAGAAGGGACCAGGTGGATCCCTTTACTCCTGCCTGTCTGGGGGCAGGGGGTGGGGAGAGGGATGCCCAGAGAAGGCTTGTGAGGGGCCCTAATAACAGCAACAATAACAATTATGACTCTCCTGACATCGGCCCAGCACCCCACATCTAAAGCCTGCCATTGTCTCTCCTGCCATAACCTTCATTCCTGGTGTTATAATCTCACCTGGATAGTTACTAGAAACCTCCCACTGGCCTCCCTGCTTCCACCTGGCCCTCTCCAATCTGTTCCACATAGAAGGATCCTGCTACTCTTCCAATCAAAATCCTCCAACAGGTCCTATCTTACTCACAGTTGAAGTAAAAATCCCAACACGCTCATCTGCTCCCCTACAGGTGGCTCCCACTGCCCACTTCCTCTCTCACCTTATTTCTCATCATTCTCAATTATGCACTCTGGCCATCCCAACCTTCTGGTTTTTCCACTAAATTACTATAAGCATGCATGCCCCAGGACCTTTGCACCAGCCATTCATTCTACCCGGGATGCTATTTCAGATAATTACATGATTCCCTCCATTATCTCCTTTAGACCTCTGCTCAAATGTTGACTTCTTATTAAGGCTTCCCTGACCACCCTATCTAAAATTGCATCTCCCTCTACAATTTCTGAACCTTCCCATGTTTTTATCCACAGGACATATACCATGTAACAGACTGTATGTTTTACTTATTTATTAATCTGACTCTCTCCTTAGGTGTGAGGTCCATCATTGCAGGGACCTTTGTCCTCTTGATCACTGTTGAGATCCCAGACAGAAAATACTGTCTGAAGCATTTTAGGCTCTCAATAGATAGCATCATCAACTCAATGGACATGAATTCTAGCAAAGTGCAGGAGTTAGTGGAGGACAGAGAAGTCTGGTGGGCTACAGTCCATGGGATTACAATGAGTCAGACACAGCTTAGCAACTGAACAACGACAACAACGTATTTGTTAAATGACTGAAGAAATGATAACACTGAGCACCGTGTGTCTGCCTCTGAGCTGCACTATCTTAAACAAATCTAGGAAAACTGCACTACGAATTTTTATTTTCAGTTTGGAGAATTTCTCTGAACCCATTATCCATTTTTCTTTCCTGGGCATAGTCTGCTGATAATCTCATCAAAAGGATTCTTCATCTCTGATATCATAGTTTTGTTTTTGAGCATGATTCTAGCTTGCTAGAAAAGAAAACTCCCTTTTAAAAAGTGTATTCTCCTTTTCCGGTAAGCGGCCTGAGCTGACCCTTAAAAATGGTGCGCTATTCACTCGACCCAGAAAACCCCACAAAATCATGCAAATCAAGAGGTTCAAATCTTCATGTTCACTTTAAGAACACTCGTGAAACTGCCCAGGCCATAAAGGGTATGCGTATCCGAAAAGCCACCAAGTATTTGAAGGATGTCACTTTAAAGAAGCAGTGTGCACCATTCCATCGTTACAATGGTGGAGTTGGTAGGTGTGCACAGGCCAGACAATGGGGCTGGATGCAGGGCCGGTGGCCCAAAAAGAGTGCTGAATTTTCACTACACATGCTCAAAAATGCAGAGAGTAATGCTGAACTTAAGGGCTTAGATGTAGATTCTCTGGTCATTGAGCACATCCCAGTGAACAAAGCCCCCAAGATGCGGCGCAGGACTTACAGAGCTCACGGTCGGATCAACCCCTACATGAGCTCTTCCTGCCACATTGAGATGATCCTTACTGAAAAAGAACAGATTGTCCTAAACCAGAAGAGGAGGTTGCACAGAAGAAAAAGATATCCCAGAAGAAACTGAAGAAACAAAAACTTATGGTCTGGGAATAAATGCCGCAGAAAATAAATGCAAATAAAAGTAAAAAAAATAAATAAATAAAAAGTGTATTCTCTTCCTAAATTCCCCATCTGTTTATAAGTATTGTTTACCTTTTCCACTAGATCCTTTAAGCAGCTTATTATAGTTATTTTAAAGTTCTTGCCTGATAGTAAATGATCATTTATTGAGTGAATTCATTGTGTCAGGCATTGGGTTTAATGCCTTTTATCTCTTCATCAAGTTGGTTGAGATGAGAAACTTAAAGCTAACTAACAGGTAGGTGACTTGTTCCAAGGTCCCCTGGCCAGTAAGCAAGGGCACCAGGGTTCCAGCCCCAGACTGACAGCAGGACTTTTGTTCTAACCAACTCTGTTGTTATTCCACCTTCAGCCATGAGCTCTCCCAGAGGCCTGGATTCAGCTCACCAATTTATCCACAAAGAAGGATCCAGGTGGCCTGTCCCCATGGCACATAACTGTGGCCAGGTCTCTGAATAGTGGAGCCAGCTCAGATTCAAGCCCCTCTGCTCAGCCTTCCAGACCCCCACCATCTGGCCCCATCTACCTTCCCCTCCCCTCCCCAGGGCTTCGCAGCAGGGTGCCAAGCTGGTCCCCTCCTCTGCCAGAATCACTATCCACCTTTTTCTCAGCCACTTCTTTCCACCCCAGACTTTATTCTTTTGTTTTTAGTTCACTGATTTACTCATTTGGTGGAGGAATAGGATGGGGAGACCACTTTCTCCCCTACAAATTCATCGAAAGAACATTTGAACGCTGAGCAAACTCCACAAAACAACTTCTGATCGCTAGCAGAGGACATCAGGTGCCCAGAAAAGCAGCCCATTGTCTTCAAAAGGAGGTAGGACAAAATATAAAAGATAAAAAGAGAGACAAAAGAGCTAGAGACGGAGACCCGTCCCAGGAAGGGAGTGGTAATAGAGGAAGTTTCCAAACACCAGGAAACCCTCTCACTGGCAGGTCTGGGGGAAGTTTTTGAATCTCGGAGGGCAACCTACCTGGGAGGAAAAATAAATAAAACCCACAGATTACATGCCTAAAAGCAACTCCCAGCAGAAAAGCACCCCAGACGCTTGTATCCACCACCAGCAAATGGGGGCTGAACAGAGAGGAGCGGGCAGCATTGCTTAGGGTAAGGACCAGGCCTGAATGCCCTGAGGGCAATCGGAGGGAGCTAACCTGAGATAGTAACTTAAACTGTGGGATAGCAAGAGAGAGAGAGAAAATTAACCAGCAAAAAGTGCTAACCGAACACACTGCCGGCCAGTTCGCAGAGCTTATTTAGTAAATTTAATTCAGTATAATGTAACTCAGTAAAAAGCCTGTGTGCTCAGTCATGTCCAACTTTTTGCAACCCTATGGACTGTATCCTGCCAGGCTCCTCTGTCCATGGGATTCTCCAGGCAAGAATACTGGAGTGGGTTGCCACTGTCTCCCCCATGGGATCTTCCTGACCCAGGGATCAAACTCATGTCTCCTGAATTGACAGGTGGATTCTTTACCACTGAGCCACCTGGGAAGCCCAAAGCAGTAAAAGAGACGTGATAAAAGAATGCAGCTTCTGAAGCCAGACAGCTTGGTTTGTGTAACTTTAATAGCAGTTCATCTCTTTGTGCCTAGACTTCCCCATCTGTAAAGTGGGAATAATGGAAAGACCTATCTCAATGCACTAATGTGAGGATTCAGAGAATTAGGACATGTGTGAGTATAGGGCCTGACACTTGGCCCGCTCTAAGTGTCAGCTGTCACTAAGAGTGAATCCTGTGATGTGGGGACACCGAGGTGGCTCAGACATGACTCTGCCCTCTGAGATCCCCCAATCCCAAGGGGCATCAGGCCCTGTGATCAGGACTAGAGTTGGCTCCAGCACAGGCCCAGGGCAACCCAGAAGAGGAGCCCCTCCTTTGCTCGCCCATCTAGCTGCTTGGCCACTCAGGAAGAGAGCCACTGGGCTGTGAAAAGTCCAGCTGGCCAGCCCCCTCCTGCCAGTCCTTCCCCTGGCCCCCACATTCACTCTCGTTGGCCAGAGAGAAGAGTAAGCACTACGAACACGGGGATGAGACTGGGGCTGTGCCTGCAGACAGACACACAGACAGGGCCTGCCCTGGGAGGCACACCTGCAGACAGAGCCCTGACGTAATAACGGCTCACACGCTGCTCTCAGCATCTGCCAGGTGCTGTTCCAAGTATTCCACACGTATTAATTTATTTGATCCTCACAGCTACCTTATGGGGTATGTCTTATTAATGTCTCCATTTTACTGACAGGGAAAGTGAAGTGGAGAGGGGTTAGGCGATTTGCCAAGGTTGTACCTTGGCAAAGTGGTGAGTGGCAGAATATAGATTCCAACCCGGGGAGCCATGTTCCAGAGACTGAACCACTGCAGCACAGGTAAGTGCCCCCTGATGGACCTGGAGCCCTTCCAGGATGTGCAAACACAAGAGCCACACAAGGATGCCCACTGCATCACACTTACCCAGACACAGAGGGCTAAGCACACTACCATCTAACTCGAGACCCCTGCTCAGCCAGAGCATGTGGGCTCAGGAAGACACATACTTGGAGGTACGCACATGTATGCTGTGTGCCCACGTGCCCCCCTCAGCACACACATAAATGGAAATGACAGTCACACGATTCTGTGGAAACCGGCCTGACTCTCTGCTGACCTCTCACAGGCTCCTCTCAACCCTCCATGGGAGCAGCAGCCCCAGGAGAAGGGGCTTTACCAGTGTGATTCCCCAGTGCACCCAGTGCAGTGCCTGGCACCTAAGACCTGCTCAACCCGTGAGGTTTCATGCCCTAGGGCTCATGTCAGGCCTTTGATGGTTCAGAGCCCTAACTTTGCAGTCAGACAGGCGCCCTCCTCCTTGTGAGGCAAGGGAATCCACCTTTCTGAGCCTCTCTCCCCTGGAGCCTGCCCCAGCCCGGGTGCCTCCTGACAAGTGCTCCAGCACGCAGGGGACTGGGGTGCTTCTGCTTCTGGGCCTTTGCCTGCATGGATCCACTTGGTTCCCTCCTTGGCCCCTTCAGGTCTTTGCCCCAATGTCACCTTTCCAGCGAGGGCTTGCCTGATCTCTTTCCTTCAACTGCAACCCCTTTTCCACTGCCTTCCCTGCTCTGCTATTCTCAGCTATCACCACTTTGCATCATCCATAGCATCCTTGTCCCACAGACACGTTTTACTTATGTGTTTATTGCTTGCCTCCCACTAAAGCTCCATGAAGATGGGACTGTGTCTTCACTCTGGTGTCTCTGAGCCTAGAACGGTGCCTGGTGTGTATCAGGAGCACAGGGACCCTCTGGGGGATAGAGAATGAGATTCATTATGAAATGAGGGTGATAGTAGCACCCCAAGGGCTTGCTAGGAAGTGAGGTGAGAATATCACACATGGATACTTACTACACGGGACAGAGATCGCTATCTCAGAGTTCTTTAAAAATTATTACAGAGGTACCATGTGACCACATGCTCCACTGTAGGTCTCAGGCAATACCTGGGTGCATTGAGTAAACTGTGAAAGGTCCTTTGCCGACCACGGCCCACAGCCCCTTCTGCCCACTCTCCTTCTTGATTCACTGCTGTAGGCCTGTGGGCATCCTTCCAGGCCTTTCCTCCATGTTTACACCTGCATTGACATAAAAAAGTGTAAACAAATATTGTACATCTATGGGATCATCCTCCATTCACGCAACGACTGTTTATTGAGCACCTACTACTATGCGTCAGGTACTATTCTAGGGCTACTCGTGTGAGATTCCTGCCCTCTGGTCTTGACTTCTAATCAAGTAGAGAGCAGACAAGTACAAAGTGTGATTTCATGTGGTGATAGACACTGTAAAGAGACATAGACTCAGATAAAAGGATAAAGAATGAAAGGAGTGGGACTGGGGGGCTGTTAGTTCAGGTGATTGGGGGGGCTGCTTCTGAGGGGGTGACATATGACATGGGATCTGGAGGGAGAGGAGGGACAGGACTTGTAGATTTCTGGGGCAGAGCCTTCCCGGCAGAAGGGACAGCGGGTGCCAAGGCCCTAAGGCTGGAAATTAGTGGGTTGGAAAAAGAACAAGTTCAGTTGGGCCAGAGTGGATGAATCAGGGGAGGAGTAGGAGGCTGGGCAGAGAGGTTGGGGGTGCAGAGCATGGTGAGGGGTGTTGTGGGATATGTGATGGGAACCACAGAAAGATATTGAGCAGAGACTTGATCGGGGAGGGGGGGTAGAGGTGGTGGTGGTGGTGATGCTGTATGTGTGTGTCTGTGTGTGTGTGTGTGTATGTGATGTACACGCAATTTTTTTATAGTGGTAAAATATGTATAACAAAAAATTTACCAT
This sequence comes from Cervus canadensis, assembly GCF_019320065.1. NCBI lineage: Eukaryota > Metazoa > Chordata > Mammalia > Artiodactyla > Cervidae > Cervus > Cervus canadensis. Next base: position 52,294,519 of record NC_057395.1, read on the forward strand.
TTTAACCATTTTAAGTGTTCAGTTCAGTGGCATTAAGTGTATTGATGAGTTGTGCAACCATCACAGCCATCCATGTCCACTTTTCATCTTGAAAACCTAAAGCTAGGTGCCTGTTGACAATAACTCCGGTACTCCCCACCCCCTGCCCTGGCAACCAATATTCTACCTTCTGTCACTAGGGACCTGACTACTCTAGACACCTTACGTAAGTGGAATCAAAGAGTGTTTGTCTTTTTGTGACTGGCTTAATTCACTCAGCATAATGCCTTTAAGGTTCATCCACATTGTAGCAAGTGTCAGAACTTCCTTCCTTTTAAAGGCTAAATAGTATTCCATTGTATGTATAGACCACATATTGTTTACCAATTTATCCGTCAATGGACACTTGGGTGGCTTCCATCTCTTGGCTGTCACGAATAATTCTGCTGTGAACACGGTGTACAAGTATCTGTTCAAGTCCCTGCTTTCAGTTCTTTTGGATTTATACCCAGAAGTGAAATTGCTTGATCCTATGTGTTTTACAGAACAGAATCCCTGGACTGCTGGCAGAGAGGCCCCATGGAAGGGCAGAAGCAGGGGGTTTCGGAAGCAGCAGGCACAGGTCTCGTTTCCTCACTCACCAAGATCCCTCTGGGTGGCATACAGAGGCTCCCTGACTCTCTAATGATTCAGGCTCTTTCACTTCCATCCTTGAATTCACCTCATTCCAGCTCTGGGAGGCAGGTGAATGAGGCTCATAGTCCCCTCTGGACAGACAGGGATGAGGCTCAGGGAGGGAGGGCTTCTCAGCCAGCTGCGTGGAAGTGGGGTCTGCTTGGGGCTGACTTGAGGGGTGGACCATGGCACTGTGAGTCCCCCTCAAGCCACCCTGCTCTCCTCAAGCAGGGCTGGGCAGCCAAGAGCTCAAAACCAGAGAGGGGTTTGTGTCAAGCCTCTAACAAGCCTGAAATCCAGCCCAGGGCATCTAGGCCCTAGAGAGCCATGAGAGCAGTGCCCAGATTAACCTCCTGCTGCACAGGAAATCCATTCCGCTCACCTGCAGCTTAGGGGGTTCACCCCGGGAACCCCCTGCTGCACTGTGTCAAGGCTGGGGTGTCTCTGGGCAGGGTTCGGAGCCCTGAGACCAGTTACTAAAGGCCATGCACCCCCTTTCTCTGCCTTCTGAGGCCCCATCAGACCCCCAACTCCAGTCCACCGTAAGATACCTGTTCAGTTTCCTGAATGTGGAAGACCAGCATCCTTTGATGTCCTGGGACAGGTCCTATATGTACATGTTCCTACTCCATCTTGATATCCCAGGGAGGTAGGGTCAGGCCAGCAGCAAATGGGCGGGGGGCGGGTGACTTGTTCTAGGCTCCACCCAAAGTCATCCTGATTCTGAAGTTGTGGCTGCCACCACCTCTCTCTTTGCATCTTGAGGGCAGCAGGAGCTCTGACAGAGCCACTAGGAGAAATTTGTTCTGACCTGGACAGGAATCTGTCCTGGATGAGGGTACCCTCTGACTAATTTCCTTTCATGGGAACATCTTTCCCCTCATCCCCCTACTTTTTTACTTTTTGGCTGATGAAGGTTTAGGGGTGAATGGTGGAGATTCTGCTTCCTTGCCCCAGGCTGACCTGGAGCTCTCGCCCTCCCCAGTGTAGGCGTCCAGGTCCTGTGATGTGTCCCAAACACTTAGCCCCACCCTTTCTTCCTTCTCTCTCTCTCCTTCCTCTCCTCCCTGCAGTGATCTGCCTGCATCCCACATCTGACTTCACCACAGTCAACGTGGACCTCCTGCTTTCCTCAGACCCACTGGGATGATCCTGCCTCAGGGTCTTTGCATTCGCTGACCCTTCTGACTGCAATTCTTTGCTCCCACCGACCCCTAGTTTCACTCCTGTAACTTGATCTTTGCTCAAATGTCACCTTTGCAGTGAAACTTTTCCCAAAACTCAGGTTTAAAACTACAAACTGACTCATCCCTCCCTGGCCTCCCCACGCTCTCCCTTCCCTGCTTTGTTTTTCTTCACAGCGCTCAGCACCACCATCACCCACTGATGTATTCTGTTAAAATTATTTACTGATTAACCTTTCTCTTCCCTCTAGACCCTACACTCCAAGAGGGCAGGCATTTCTGTTTTGTTTGCTGCTGTGTCTCCAGTGCCTGCAACAATGTAGAAACCCAATAAGAATGCGCTGAATGTGTGCACTCATGGACCGCCTCTCCTGCCATTGCCATTACTGGTCCAGCCTGTGGTCATCCGTCCCCTGGATGCTGCCACAGCCTCGCCTTCATCTTCCCACGTCCAGTCTTGCCTCATCCAGGCTGTCTCCTCCCAGCAGCCCAAGTAGCCTATTAAAATGCAGTTCTGATCAGGTCATTGCCCGATGGAAACCCTTCAGTGGGTCCCGCCTCGTACATAATGAAATTCACAGTCCATAACTCAGCCTTCAAGGCCCTGCCTGACCCGGCCGCCAGTTTCCCTCAGACTCATCGCCTGCCCCACTCCCTCTGCTGTAGCTGCCCTGGCCTCCTTGGTGCTCTTAGACCCATGGAGCCCTGCCTTTGAACCTCAGGGACTTTGTACTTGATGTTCCTGCTGACTGAACTTTTCTCTACACTGTTGCATGGCCAGCTCCATCACATCCATCTCAGACTAGTATTGCCTCCTCAGAGAAGCCTTCCTGACTACCCTAACTCATTTCTATCCCAAGTCACTCCTATTTTTATTATCCTCATGGCAAGTCTCACAATTTAAAATTGTTTTGCTTGTGCATTTGTTTATTCTCTTCCTGACTCACCTATGAGTTCCCTAAGCTGGTCCTTTAGCTCTCTTGCAGCTCAGAGGAGATACCTGGCACAGAGCAGGAGCTTGGTACATATTGTGGGTGAATGAAGGTGTCTAAGCCCTTGTAGGTGTTCCACCCATTACTCCTCCCCTGTCCTCCTATGCTGGGGATTATGGTACCCATTTGGCAATTTACCAGACTGAGTCTTGGAGAGGTTGGTCAGTGTGCCTGGTTCACATGGCTGTCGAGGTGTGTATGTCCATATATCCCTTGTGTGTCTGTGTGTATCTGCATGTGTCTCTGGGTGTCTGTGTGTCTGGGCACCTGAGTATCCCTCTGGATTTCTGCATATTTCCCTGTGACTGTTGTGTGCCTAGCTCTGTTTCTCTGTGTCTGAGTCTGTGTGTGTCCACATATACCATTGTGAGGACATTTGCATTGTCTGTCCTTGTATCTGTGTCCCCGAGCGTGTGTGTCCACCCCTCTAGCTCTGTTAGCTTTCCATGACCCTACTCGGTTCCCCTTCTCATTTCCCAGCCAGCTCCAGGCCCCTCCAGGGCTCCAAAAGCTCCACAATCTCCCAGGTGTGAAGTCCCTGAGATTTGTGGCATATGGGAACTGGCGCAGAGCAGAGGGGGCAGGCAGGCACCATGCATCCTTGGGGTCCCATAGACCCCAACCCTGGGACAGCACCCCCCCCCCACCTCTTCCTCAGGATTGGTTTCTGACTTAAAATTGCCAATCTCAGATTGCGCTGCCAGGAGCCTGCACCAGGCTGGTTCCCATGGCAACGTGGAAGCCGCCAGGCCGGGCTCATAAAACAGGTCATAAAGCCGAGGGATGGGAAGAGGGGGGGTGAGTTGCAGACTGAAGGAAGGGCTCACTGCCCAAGTGGGTGCTGGGGCCTCTCCTCAGAGACCATGGAGCCCTGCACCCATTGCACCCTGCCCCCACTGAGCCAGTGAAGGTGGGAGGGGGCAGCACGCGCTGAGCCGGCTCAGCCCAGGGGCTTCCATGTGTGGGCCACACAGAGGGCTCTGTGAACCCAGACTTCAGGTGTGTTTCTCCAGAAGGACTTGGGGAAGAAGCTGCAAGGACTATGGAAACCAGCTCCTGCAACACCTCCTACTCCCATCGCTCAGATGGAGTTGTGGAAGCCCAGAGGGGGCTAGTGACTTGTTCAAAGTCACGTAGCAAGATGGCAGCTGCGAGGACTCAAATCCAGGCCCCTTTTCCTGAAGCCAGGTACACTCCTGGTAAACCTTCCCACTGCCCAGATACCTCAGGCCATTGGGTATTGGTAGAAGAAAGCAGAAGAATAGCAATTTCTATGTATTGAGTGCTTAGTTGGTACCAGGTGTAATGCTGCATCCTTCACATGGCACTTTTGTAGTTCTTGCAGCAGCCCTGTAACTTAGACAATATTAACACAATCCCCATTTTAGAGATGAGAAAATTGAGCATCAGAGAGGTGAGGTGATTTGTCCCATGTTACAGGGCTAGACAGTGGGAGAACTGAGATGTGAACCCAGGCCTGTTGATTCCAGAGTGGTACTCAAGAGCCCTAGTCCTTAATCCTGGGGTCTTTCTGAAGTGTAACTCTTGGGAGTGATCATGGGGCAGCCTCACACTGGGTCCAGTCAGGGCCCTGGATCAAGTCATTGACAGTGGGAGCAGGAAGGAGAAACAGCAGTTACTTGTTTGTTGTTGTTGTTTTAAAAATTTATTTACATTTTCATTCATTCACTTGACAAGTATTTATTAAGGGCCTATTCTGTGCAGGCAGTATTCCAGGCATTGAGGATACAGCAGTGAACAAAACAGGCAGTCCCTGGCCTCATGGACCTCCCTCTGAGTCGGGAGAGGCAGACAGTAAATAGAGAAACAATAAAGATGTGTGCCAGGTACTGATAAGTGCTATAGAGAGAAACAGCAGGAGATGGGGACAGTGCCTGATGGCAGGGTCAGAGAAGGCTCTCTAAGGTGGTGACATCTGAATGGTGATCCAAAGGAGGTGAGGGCATGAGCCATATGGGGATATTCAGAGAAGGGTCTGTGGCAGAGGAAATAGCTGGAGCCGAGGTCCTGAGGTGGGAGCGTGTCTGGCATGTTGGAGGAGCAGAGGGCAGGTCCTTGTGGCTGGAGCAGAGCAAGAGAGGGGAGCGTGTTGGTGGGGAGGAGGTGGAGGGGTCAGTGGGTGTCAGACCTAGCAGGGTCCTACAGGATTTTCTTCGGAGTGAGTTGGAATCATTGGAGGCTCTGAGCGGAGGAGTGGAATAATCTGATTTCTTTTTTTAAGAGGATGCTTCTGGTGCCTGGGGTGAGGAGGTGCTGCAGGGAGCGAGGGCAGGAAGGTGGACTGAAAAGTTATTGCGGTAGGATGATGGAGGCTGGGGCGGCTAGAGGGGAGGAGGCGGTGACCAGCGGGCACCTTTGGTTACATTTTAAAGGTTCAACCACAGGCTTGGGGTAGAAGAACCCTGATCCAGGATGACTGCAGGCTTTTTGGCTTAAGCCAGAATGGAGTTGTCACGTACGGAGGTGGGAAAGCTGCAGGGAGAGCGGCTTCGTGCCTGGGCTTTGCACATCTCAATTCATTTAAGCCTCACTTTCTACCAGCGGCTCTCACACTTGAGCGAGCACCGGAGTCACCTGAGAGGCTTGTTAAAACCCAGAATGCTGGGCCCCACAGCTAGAGTTTCCCTTCAGTGAAGGTGGGGCGGGGCCTGGACTTTGATTTCTAATCAGTTCCCTGGTGATGCTGAGGCTGCTGGTCCCAGGAGCTCACCTTGAGAACCAAATGATGACGTGATTGTTACAGCTGAGAAAATGGAGGCTCGGAGAGGGGTAGTGACCTGCCCAGTCCACACAGCTGAAAAGTGTCTAGTCATGAAGCTGGCGATTGAGACAAGATCTCTTGGGTTTTTGGCCAGCTTCTGCTCCCTGATAGGGAGAGAAGGGAGCCCCTAGGAGTCTAAGCCCAAGACTGCCCCTATCCCTCCATCCATACACATATATTCAAGGCTGGGTTCTAAGGAAAGGACCCAGGGCCTGTCTGGTCTCAAGGTTGTTTCTACAGATAATATAATAAAGCCAGGGAGCAAGGCTGGGGTGCCATGTATGTTTCTCTAGTTTCTCCACCCCCAGCCTTGATCCTGCCTGGCTTGCTGAGACTTGTGCCCAGCAGGAAGTCTGGTGAGTTTTGCTGTAACACATGGCATCTCATTTCTTTATTTTACACCCATTCACTGTGTTCAGAGGCTGCGGTTGTCAGGGATGTTGTCTGCAATCTATTTCTGGTTCTCCTCGTATGGGCACCTGGTGGGATTGTGCTCTCTGGCTCCCTTGAAGTTAAACATGGCCATGGGACTTGATTTAGTGAAAGATCTGTGTGCAGAAGTGAGGCACGCTTCTTCCTGGTGGAGCCTTGGAGTTGGGGAGTGTTTGCTTCCTCTACACGCTGCCAGGGAGACTGGTGGGCTTTGGATGGGAGGGCGGCCAGCTTGGGTGTCTGACTAGGACGATATGGAGCAGAGGCCCTGCCAACTGCAGGTGGACATGTAATATGAGTAAGAAACAAACCCTTTTTTTTTTTTTTTTGAAGCCAGAGGTTGGCAAACTTTCTTGGCCAGAAAGTGAATATTTTAGGCTTGTTGTAGCCGCTCAACTCTGATGTTGTAGCAAGGAAGCAGCTGTGCATCAGACGTCAATGAGTGCTCATGGCTACGTTCCGATGAGACTCAATTTACCAAAGAAAGTGGCCAGCTCTCAGGCCATAAACTTTCCACCGCCTGAAGCCTTGAGAATTGCAGGTTGTTTGTTTCTGTGTCATGAGCCAGCCATACTGACTATGCATTTGTGGCCTTGCTTGTACAGGCAACAGAGCCTGCTGTGCCCATGCGAGGGCAGGGCAGTAACTAGGGAAGGCACACTTGACTGTGGCCGGAGATCTTGTGGGTTCCCTCTTGGGTCCTCTTCTCACCCTGCTCCCTGCTCTTTGTCCTGGGAGGTTGGTCTTCAGGGACCATGTCAATGACCTCCCTTGCCCTCTGGCCTTCAGCTGGACCTGGCCCATGGAGAGCAACAGTAGGACGTGGGAGGGAGGAGGTGAGGTTGGGGTATCTATTCCCCAGCTCTCTCCAGGCAGGGTCATCTCAGATGGGCTATGTCCTCCAGCTGAAGGCACAGCTGCTCTCTGGGAGCTTTCTGTCTCTGGATGACAGTAGCTTCTCTCTCCTCTCACCCTTTAGGCTGATAATCCATTTGCATCAGTTCTGGGGTACTGCTTTATTCTTTGGGGCTTTCTATGCCCTGCCCATTCACTTGTAAATCATCTCTTTATGAAACTAGGATCAAACAACTCAACTGACTGGTGCCATCTGCTCTTGCCAGGACCTGCCATGACCCTGACTGGGACCCGTTTGAGGTACACATGTCTGGGTTCCAATTCTGATCTGGTTGCTACCTTGGGTGAATCACTTCATCTTTCTGACCCCCTGGGTTTTCTCTTCTGCGCAATTGAGCAAAAATAACCTCCAGAAGTGGAGGAGGGGTTTCATAAACCTGTGATGTCTATACAATGTCAGGAAGCATCATAATTAGCTTTAGGAAAGAAAGGAGGGAGGGAGGATGGAAGGAATCTCACAACAATGTGAAGAGAGTAGAACCATTAGTATATTTGCCAGCTGGGAACCGAGGCTAAGGCTGAGTGGGATGGTGTGTTCAGGGGCTCTGAAGACATCAGTGTAGCCATGTTTGGTTTAGTCCCTTCTGGAGATGCTGCTGGAAAGGAGTCCCTAAAAGCAGAGGATGAGGCCTCAGCCAGAGCTGGCTCAAATGTGGGCTTTGCCACTCCTTGCTGTGTGACCATGGGCAAGTGATACCCCTTCTCTGTGTCTCATCTAAAAATGGGGATGAGTGTACCTTCAACATGTGAAGACTGGAACACAAGCTCCAGGAAAGTAGGCGCCCTGATTCTTTTTGACAACTGTATGCTGGTGTCTGACATACGTTGATGCCCAGTGTTTACTGGGTGAATGAATGTATCTATGTAGAGCATTTAGCACAGCACCTCCCATTATAAGTGCCAGTGAATGGCGGCTTCAAGTAAACAATCATTATTAGTACCTGAGTTTTGTCTTCACCTGTTCAACAAGAGGCAGGCATCTGGTGTTTAACTGCCTGGACCCTGGAGCCTCCCTCCCTGGGCTCAAGTCCTGGCTCTACCAGTTTTCAGCCTGTGGCCTTTGGCACCTCATCTAAACATCCTCATATAGAAGATGAGATTCAGAGTAATGCCTGCCTCATAGAATTGCCAAGGACTGCAGGAAGCTTAATACATGCCTGGCACAGAGTTAGTGCTAATGAGCAGTAACCTTCACTTTTCCTGCTCATGCCAAGGTCAGGTGGGGGGAAGGCTCTTTGAGCACCTCTGGGTTTGCTGGCATTACCCCTGGGCTGGGGATAACCCTGGGCAACTTGTCAGGTGACAGTGGACTGTCACTCCCCTCCAGGAGCCTCAGCTCTCCTATCTACAAAGTGGGAGGTAGAAGTTGAAGCCAGGGACCTCTGAGGTCCCCAGTTGCTCTCAGCTGTACATGGGCCACTCCTCTGGCCAGGGCCATGCTGACTATGTCCCTTCATGCCCAGGAGATGGGGTTTCGGGATGTGAACAGCCCCTGGGCAGGGTGGAAGTCAGAGCTCTCCCCATCCCCCCCAGGGCCAGTGGCAAGAGTGACGACTTCACAACCTCTACTGCCAGTGGTTTTGTGTCCTTTTTATCATTTTAAAGCTGCGAGGTGGGAGGAGGAAGGCCTCCCAGGAGTCGGGGTTCTTGCTTTTTCCAGGCCCCTCCTCCTCTGTGCCCATTGCCCTGGCCCCAGTGGTGGAACCCAACTGCTGGTGCAGGGGGAGCCAGCAGCCCCTTGGCACCTGAAGCTGAGAAGTGTTCCTCACAAGTGCCATGAGGCTTCTTTTTTTAGCCACCACAAGCTGACTAATGTCTGAGAGCATCAGTCCCTCCCCGTCCGGTGGCGGCACAGGTGCCCCAGAGAGCAGGGTGTAAGCAGCTTGTAACTCTTAGGGGGCTTTGTGAAGCTCTTGTCCCCATTCGGGGCTCACTTTCCCCATGAAGATTGGACTCTATGAGTGAAGAAGTCCCTTTCTGCACTGAGCAGTGAAGTTTCTCTAGAAACCCCAAGCCCCTTCTGATTGAGTGGGACCCAAGCACCCTAGCAGCCTTTCCTCTGTGGTGAGGGGAGCCCTCCCAGAGTTCATTTCCCCTGAGCAGCAAGGGCTCGCAGCAGCTGTCTCCTTGGTATATTTTTGGATTCTCCTTACTGTTGCAACAGTAGTTCCAACTTCCCCTTCCTGAAGTCAGCAGTGTCTGGTCCAAATGGGCCCTGCTTCGGTCTGCTTCTCATCATATTTTCCACTTTGCATAATCGAAAACTTGTCCAGGGTGTGTGCTTGACATTGGCCAAGTACCCTCCCCGAAGTTCCACTAGCCAGTGAACTTAGCACGCTGAGGGTGTAGCACCCTGCGCTGAGTTGTTCTGATGGGTTAGCATGGGATTTGGAGACTCTGGAGCTAGAGCCAAGTCTGGTTTTTGTGGGAGCCATGAAAACGCACCACTCAGGTCTCCTTCTGCAGGGAGCGGGTTTGACTGAAAGCCGCAGCTGCTGCCTCTTGGGACATGCCACCTTGCTTCTGTTGAGCCCCTACTTCCTGTGGGTTGCTCTCAGCCAATGACTGGGCAAGGCAGGAGTACTGAAGCAGGACACCCTGCAGAGATGCAGAAACTCTCTGATTATGCCTTTGCTCAAGGATGCCCCATCAACATAGTGGAACCTTTCTTGGAGTCATGCTCTTGGAGTCTAAGATTCTTGACTATGCAACCTGCCTTCTCTCCCTTCCCCCTCCCCAAGTGTTAGACCTGCATCATTCCAGTCTGAAGACTCCCCAAACTGCCCTGCTCCCTCTCTCAAAATCTCTAGCCTATCTCATCCAGTCTTGACATCTCACACACACGGACCCCGCTCACACAGTCATCCACTGGTTGAAGGAAGTCACAGCAAATGATAAGAACAACTTATCTAATCCCTACTGCCGCCCCATGGAGGAAGAAGCTCAGAGAAGGAGATAATTTACTCAAACCCGCAATAAGAAAATAACTGTAGAGTCTCCAAAATTTTTTGTTCATATCTGTCTCACCCTCTATACTATGTGAGCCAGTCAATACAGGCACTAAGTCACTTTTTGTTTACGGTTGTGACGGTCTCATCAGAGCCTCACAGAATCCTTGGCAATGAAATATTTGCTGAAAGTGCAAACGAATAAAAGAGCAGCAAAAGAGCTGTGAACAGTGGTCAAGTGGCTTATCAACATTGCAAAAAGGATGTACTTTAGGCTATAAAATGAAGGAGTTTTTGTTTGAAAGTCCACAGCCCCAGCTAAATATGAGGTGTGACTTTGAGTTTCTATATTTATTAAAACATATTTAGCTTCCCTTTCTTTCTTTTTCACTCCTGTTCTCTCCATACTTATGAAGCAACAACAAAGAAATTAGTCAAATTTAGTTTCCAATTCCTTGTTCTGCCACCTACCACCTTCTGGGCCTCAGTTCCCTTATCAATAAAATGGGGGTAGAAATGTCTACTTCACCAAAAGAGGGGATGGAGTGGTCACATAGCAGGTTGTGTTCTCCTGCCAGTGTCTCCTGTTAGCCCACAGAGGTTGGGCTCAGTCCCAGTACCAAGCCTGGGCCGGGTGGAAAGGTATGGTGGCCGCAGTGGTTGGAACGTCAGTCCCCAGAGGAAGCCTGGTGCTGGCAGCCTGCTCCTTCCCCCAGCTGTGTGGTGGCATCCTGCCAAGCCTTTCCGAGCCTGCAGGCGACTCTCAGGCCCCTGGCTGTCCCAGTTTCTGCTGACAGCGGAGGACCAAGCCTGAGTCACTGCATCAACACCAGGTTTCCGCAGCTGCCCTTGGGCCAACAAGGCCTGACTGGATTAGTAACTGGATCACAGTCCCCGCCTCTGAGAGCATTAGGGGCTCAGGAACCCCTAGGCCGGCAGTCCCTGCTGTAAGAGATCTTGGCCTCTGTTATTCCAGCCTCCTTGGACCTTACTTCGTAGATGGGGAAACTGAGGCCCAAGAGGGGGAAGGCTTGGCCCAGGTCACACTGGAATTCAGTGGCAGAATAGGAAATAGAACCTACATTTCCCAGGCCCCACCTCGAGGGTTCATTCATTCATTCAGATTCTGTGTCCCCTCTCTAAAAGTATGCCTCAGTTCTCTCCACTCTCCCCTCACCACTGTCACCCTTGCGGGCCCAGCTATGATGGTTATCACCTGATGGCTGCAGCAGCCTCTATCCAATCAGTTCTTACACAGCACAGGAGTGGTGGGGGGAGGACATAAAAATAAGGATTAGCTCATGTTATCCCCTGGCACACCCATCTCACCCAGAATAAAAATCCAAGGGTGTAACTAGGAGCCTCCCAGTCCCGTGGTCTGTCCCGCCCCTGGATTCTTCCCTTACTATTCTCCTCCCAGGCATGTGATTCCAATCATGCTGGCCTTCTCTGTGCATCTGGAAGATTGCAGATCAGTCCACCTCGGAGCCTCCATGAGTGCTGTTCCCTCTGACTTGTCCCCCAGCCTCCCCATGGCTGGTTCTTTCCATCTTCCAACCACAGGCAAACGTACCCTCCTCCGGGAGCCTGGGCCAAAACGGCTCTTCCCCCGTGCTAGCCACTCTCTAGCCACCCTGTCTTATTCCTCACAGCTCATAGCTCCAGCTCAATGATTGTGTTATCACATTAATGTATTTGCTTACTTGTCGGTTCATTGTAGCTCCCCAGAGTGGATGCCTCCTGAAGACAGGGGTCTCATTCTCCACTGTGGTTCCAGTGCCTGAAAGAGCCTCTGGCACAGAGTAGATGCTCAACAAGTTTCTTGAATGGAAGAATGAATGAGTGAATGAAAAGACTGAATAATAGACTTGGTAGATGTAGAGGGAGAGGACTGATTTCAGGGAAAAACTACCAAAGAAAAAGTCTACTTATATTTCTTTACTCACTTAATCCCCTTTTATCTGGGTAGTACCCTCCTCCTTCCTTCTGGGTTCCTAGTCATACCCTTTCTACTGCTTGCTCTCTCTTACTACTGACTCAACTTTATTCTCAGGAAAAGTATTTCACAATCAGATGTGATAACAGAGCAGTCTCATTGAAATGAAGTTTTTATTTTATTTTTTTAGCTACTTTCAAAGGTTGAAGCCAAATAAGTGAATTGCTAATAGTGGAATCACTGCACTAGTGAGATTGGGGGACTGTCCTGAGAGCACATTCAGTGTGCGGCTATCCCCCTGTCTCTCGTACCCTCTGGGTGTCCACCCTCAAGTCAGGATGGACTATATGGCCTTCTAGATTGTGCTGGTCTCTATCACCTCACTCCCCTCCCTCATCCACCACTTTCCCAAGATAAATCAACCAGGTCAGTCAACACGTTTTGATGAAAAAGAAACAAGTTAGTCTTTTGACTCGACAAAGTGGGCCTTTCTCGAGGCAGAGGGGCTGGGGCAGTCGGGAGCATGTGGAATAAGCACTGCCGGGCCAAGACAAGGCCTCTTTTGTGCCCCAGGACAAAGATAGAGTGTCCCAGCAAGATGGGGCCAGCGCCTTTCCAACACCAGCTCCGGTAGTTCCGATTGGCTGGCGGTCAGACAAGCCCACCCCGTGACTGGGCAGCCCAGGCTCCTAGCCACCAGCCACCCCACACCCCCCCCACTCCTTCGTTTGGCAAACAATTGGATGGGAGTGAAATAAATCATGAAACCAGACTGTCTGCTCTGTCTTGGCCACCTGGTACTCATGGAGTTGGACATTCTCAAATCTTAGACTTAGTACTTATGAGGTCAAAAGACTCTGAGGCTTCCATGGCCTTTGGAGATGAACAGATTTCTTGGGTTTTGGTTCCAGGTTGGATGGCCTTGCATAAGTCTCACACTTTTCAGAGTTTTGGTTTCCCCATCTGCGAAATGGCACAACAATGGTTCATCTACAGCTGCTGAATAGATTCAGTGAGGTGGCATTGCTAAAAAACAAGGCCCATGCCTGGCATAGAGAGCGTTCTTGGTCATTATGATGCACAGTCCTTTACATTGAGATAACATCTGTTATGTCAATACATGCTCAGAATACCACCACCACTCTCCCAGACTAGGAGGCTATGGGGATAATCATCCCCATTGACTGAAGAAGAAACTGAAGCTTGGAGAAGCAGAACTCCTAGGGAAGCTTTCTGGAAGGACACCCACAAGGTCATGAGTTTCACAAACCAACAGATCCTGAGAGGGTAAAAGAATCTCCAAGGCAGAAATGTTGAGACACTCAGAGACTAATGCTCAGGACCTTTGCATGTGCTATGCCTTCTGTAGGGAATGCACTTTCCTTTCCTTTCTGGGTGGAATAGGGACAGGTTAATGCTGCCACACCTTTTGAGACTCAGCTTAGTCTAGGGAAGGAGAATATTCACCTTCCCCTGGGAAACTTTTTGGTACTATTTAAAATTTTTTTCCTCTGTGGAAAAGATTTAAAACAAGTGTTTTGTTGAATGTGTTTATTTACTTAACAGATACTTACTGAGCACCTACTATTCATCAGATACTGTTAATAAGGACGAGGTCCTCGCCACCAGGGGCTGACATTCTAACTCGGGCTCTCAGCCTTGGCTGCCCATTAAAGTCATTTGGGGAGCTTTAAAAAAAAAAAAAAATCCTTGATGCCTGGGCCTCACACCAGTGATCTGGTTTCAACTGGTCTGCAGTGGGCGATCAGGGTTTTAAAAAGAGCTCCCAGGCGACTCCAGTGTACACTGATGTTTAAAGAACCACAGGTTTGGGCGAGGAGACAAATGAAGAAATCACCATAAATACATCAGGCAGGGATAGGTACTGAAGGAGAACTCTTCAGGGAAGAGGGCCCAGCAAGAGGGGCTCGCTGTTTAGGGTCGTACAGGGCTGTTCAGGGAGGTGACATTGGAAGGGGAGGGGCCCAAAGAAAGTGAGGGAATGAAACATGGGAAATCTGAGGGTGGGGAGCAGCCAGGGTACAATTCTAGGTGAACAGTTGGATCCTTGGCCAGAAAAAGTTCTGAAGCTCTTGCTCTCACCGATCCTTAAGCTCCAACATCCTGGTTTCCTTAGACTTGAAGAAGATAACGCTGTTCTGAGGTCTTGATTCTCCTCTTCCTTCCTGGCTATACCTTCCAGGCACATCCTCCTACTGTAGCCCTAGTAACCCAAGCTGAAAAATAAGGAAAACCTGACCCAAATAGTGGGATTGTCTTCAGCTCTCCCAGGATGCTCCAATTGAGATCTCCAAATGAGTCTCTTTCTCCTTCTCCCTCACCCAGTCCTCACTCTACCCCAGCCCATAGAAACATGGGGCTCGGAGGAGTCAGGGGAGGGGTGGCCACCAGAGGGCAAGGAGTCCCACAGTGTGCCTTGGGGACATCTGACCTGGATCCTGGGGTCCCCAGAACTAAGGGATACTCTGGCTTCACAGATCGGAAGCAGACTGGGCATGGGCAGATGTGCGATAAGTAGCCTGGTCTGTATCGAAGTCATGAGCCTGTCAGCCTAACTGAGCTTTCTATGTCACCTTGTCCAGTGAAATTCAGAGGCTTAGGCTCTCGGGGTCCTCAGTATTAGAGTAATTACTTAGAAAGTTACTTTAGAGTGTTGCCTTAGAATTGTAGTCAAATAATACAGAAATGTCATATCCTTAGGTTAGAATGTTGTCTTATCATAGCAGGACGTTATGTAATGTTGTGTGTTATAATAGTATGTTTCTTCAGAGTGTTAGATTAGAATGTGGGTTAGAACTGTGCTAAAATGTTGAAGTCGAATATTAAGCTGTGTCAGAATGTAGTATTTGAATGTTATGTTATTGTAGTATATTAGAGCGTTACCCAAAAATATTTTTGAAATGTTCTGCTAGCATGTTTTCTAAAGATGGCAAGTGGCATCTTTAGCCAGAAGCCAGCACAGGGAATTGCAGGGTGCTTTGGAAAATCCCATGGACGGAGGAGCCTTGTGGGCTACAGCCAGTCCGTGGGGTCACAAAGCGGCGGACACGACTGAGTGACTTCACTTTCACTTTCACTTGACAGGGTGCAGGGCAATGGGGGGCCTGGCCATCTCAGGAGGGCTGGACTTGGGTTCAGCTCTGCCGCTGACTCTTTCCCCAACTCTCCCTTTCTCCCGACCTCAGTTTCCCCACTTTGGAGACAGGGGCTGTTGGACAGTGTTGTCTACAGCCTCTCTCACACTGACTGTTTATGGGGCTCCAAGTGCTGGAATTTTGCCTTTCGCCTCCTCCCGGACAGGAAGTGAAAATTCTCTTTAACAATGAGGTTGATCTTATCAGGGAATAAATGACTTTCTGGGAGTAAACAGCTTCCTCACTGACAGGAAAAGTAAGAGGATCAAGTGACTGCAGCCAGAACACGGGACCTCCAGCCAGTAGCCCATTGCCTCCCTAAAGGCAAAACAATCCCTCCCCCAAACTGGGGAAGAACCAGGGTCCCCTGCCTTCCCCCAGGAACACTTTCTACCCCACCTTCGACACCGCTTGGTCCTCTCCTGACTGTAGTTCTGGAATTCCCACCACTGATGAAAGGGAGGAATTGCTGAGTTCTGAGATACACCCAACCCCCAACCCCCAACCCCAGACCTCTGCCAGACCCCCAGCATCTCGTGTCTGTCCCTTTCTTCATGTGGGTCAGGCCCCTTCAGAAGTAGGTTTTGAACAGAGTTTGAGCAAAAATACCCTGGGATTCCTCAGCCCCAACCCTCACTGCTCCTTACTCCTGAGAAGAAAAAAACGAGTGTTGCCAAGGTGACCTGGGAGAAGCCACATGCTCACACATACTGTTCTGTACATTTTCAGGGTTTATATCCACTGCCACTGACCCACAGACCTCAGGGGTCTATGATCTAAGACAGTGAAGGGGTTAAGAGCATGTCTGGCCAGCCAGCTAATGACCATGAGTGTGCTTGTGCAAGCTACTTCTCTTCTGTGTTCTCAGCAGCAAAATGGGGTAGAGGTTTTGATCTTGTTGGGCATGGTGGGCATGAACTTGATATAATAGCTGCAAAGCATTTACCTCAGCACCTATAAATGGCAGGTGCACTGAGCTAGTTGAGGTTGAGAATGTCCAGATCTGGGAGACCCCACATCCACACCTATGCCTCCAACCTGGAGTCTGGGCCCCAACTTTTCTGCATGCTTCTGTTTGGAGAGTACCTGGTCATCCAAGGTCATCCTGAGATGAAAGGGGATGTCCATAGGAGAAAGGGAGCCAGGAGACTTTGTGGTTGGAAGAAGCTTTTCCTAGCAAGTTGACAATGAGTGTGATGGGTTTTGCTGAAACAAATTCTTGATACGTGCAAGGATCTGATAAAGCAGACCAGACCTTGAAACCTAGAGTCAAAAACTGGGCAAGGTTCTAGACCCTATTTCTTCACTGGCTGACCTCTTCCTGTTTTAGTTATTCAGTTATTTTATCTGTAAAATGGGGCTTAGAAAGGCACTTTCTAAAGGCCATTGTGAAAGTCAAATAAGAAGCTTGTGTGGTATGAGGATGGAGAGCAAATAGTGTCATGCAGAAATGGAGACGGGAGGGAGGAGTGAAAGTGAAGGAAGGAGGGAATGACTTAAGGAAATGCGAGCTATGGGCAGTGCCTTGGACAGTCCCCTGGGCAATTTTATAGAAGTATCATGGGGTGGGCAGTCAGCTGAATTGAGTCTGAATACCAGCTCTGCCATTAGCTTCCTGTGTGAACTTTAGCTGGTCCCCTGCCATCCCTAAGCCTCAGTGTCCTCATAGGTAACAGACAATTAGATTGGATGCCCTCCAATGATTCACCCTCCCTTGGTCCCTCAGATTTCCTATTATGCAGCTAGGCTGAGGATGCTCAAATTGCCCACAATTCCTAAACATCTTAATTCTCATCTTCATGATGCCCAAGGATGGCAAAGAAAAGATCTCAAACTTTTGGAGAGGGTAGTTGGGTGAGTTGAGGACAACCAGTGGCCAGTGCTCCCTAAATGAAGCTTGGTGACAACCCCCAGACTCTATCTGCCTGCTTCCCTGTAGTCACTTGCTGGGAATAGTGGGAAGTGAGCTAGACACAGTACCTAACACTGGAGCAAAGCAGTGAGTAATACAGATCCAGTTCTTGCTCTCATGGAACTAACATTCAGGAAGTAGGATGGATAATACATTAGAGCTCTGATGTTTGGTACATATATGTTTATTATTGCTGTTATTTTCTTGTTCAATTGACACTCACTAATATATAATGTCCTTCCTTGTCTCTTATAACAATCTTTGGCTTAAAGTCTATTTTGTCTGATATTAGTATAAACACAAGAGAATGCACTGGGGATAGAAAACACCCTCTTCCAACAACACAAGAGATAACTCTACACATGGACATCACCAGATGGTCAATACTGAAATCAAATTGATTATATTCTTTGCAGCTGAAGATGGAGAAGCTTTCAACAGTCAGCAACAACAAGACTGGGAACTGACTGTGGCTCAGATCATGAACTCCTTATTGTCAAATTCAGACTTAAAGAAAATAAGGAAAACCACTAGACCATTCAGGTATGACCTAAATCGAATCCCTCATGATTATACAGTGGCAGTGACAAATAGATTCAAGGGATTAGATCTGATAGACAGAGTGACTGAAGAACTATGGACAGAGGTTTGTGACATTATACAGGAGGTGGTGATCAAAATTATCTCCAAGAAAAAGAAATGCAAAAAGGCAAAACACAAGAGAATGTCACCTGAGTAGCCCTTACAAATAGCTGAGAAAAGAAGAGAAGTAAAAGGCAAAGGAGAAAAGGAAAGATATACACATCTAAATGCAGAGTTCCAAAGAATAGCAAGGAGAGATAAGAAAGCCTTTCTAAGGGATCAATGCAAAGAAATAAAGGAAAACAATAGAATTGGAAAGACTGGAGATCTCTTCAAGAAAATTAGAGATACCAATGGGAACATTTCATGCAAAGATGGGCACAATAAAGGACAGAAATGGTATGGATCTAACAGAAGCAGAAGATATTAAGAAGAGGTGGCAAGAATACATAGAAGAACCATCCAAAAAAGATATTAATGACCCAGATAACCACAATGGTGTGATCACTCACCTAGAGCCAGACATCCTGGAATGCAAAGTCAAGTAGGTCTTAGGAAGCATCACTCCAAAGCTAGTGGAGGTGATGGAATTCTAGCTGAGCTATTTCAAATCCTAAAAGATGATGCTATGAAAGTGCTGCACTCAATATGCCAGCAAATTTGGAAAACTCAGCAGTGGCCACAGGACTGGAAAAGCTCAGTTTTCATTCCAATCCCAAAGAAAGGCAATGCCAAAGAATGTTAGAACTACTGCACAATTGCACTCATCTCACAAGCTAGCAAAATGATGCTCAAAATTCTCCAAGCTAGGCTTCAACAGCACGTGAACCATGGAATTCCAGATGTTCAAACTGGATTTAGAAAAGGCAGAGGAAC